>NC_034592.1:38921740-38984468 GCF_900095145.1 Mus pahari | reverse complement strand
GAGGAGGAGGAGGAGGAGGAGGAGGAGGAGGAGGAGGAGGAGGAGAAAGGGGAGGGGAGGGAAGGTGAGAGGGGAGGGAGGCCAGCTCAGAGACACAGCCCTGCCACCAAGGGGCTCAGCTTAAGGTAGTATGTTGGATTCTTAAGCTTTTGAAAATGTAAAAAATCTGGTTTTACAATCATTGCTAATAATACCGCATCACCCTGTGTTGACTATCAGGTTCTAAGAGAGTTGACAGGTGGTATCTTTTCTTCTTCTTTTGTTTGGTATTGGAAAATGAGTTTATAATCAGCATGGGAGTGGCAGGATCTATTTTAACCGCTCACCCTTCCCCCTCTTTTGACAGAAACTATACAAGGAAAACTATGAAAAGACCAAAGCAAAGAGCATCAATTACTGTGAGACCCCCAAGTTTCAGCTCGACACAGTGCTACAGAACTTCAGTAGTGACGTGAGTGATCATACGTCGCTCGGCCTGTTTAAAGACTCTTAGTTAATGAGCTGCTGATAAGCTAATAAATAAAGAACATTTTGTCTTTCAGACTAAATATAAAGATTCCTACCTAAAGAATATCTTGGGACACTACGTGGGCAGCTTTGAGGACCCGTATCACACACACTGTATGAAAGTTACAGCCCAAAATAGTGATGTAAGTCCTAAGACTATTGTTTTCATGCTCTAAGGAAGACATTGTAGGCTGAAGGCATAAAATAAAGATTGCATCCTTACATCTGATTGCTTTCCCCTTCATAGAAAAACTACAAAGCTGAGTATGAAGAGGACAGAGGCAAAGGCTTCTTCCCCCAGACCATTACCCAGGAATATGAAGCAATCAAGAAACTAGACCAGTGTAAAGATGTACGTTCATCTCTCCTCCCACACATCAGATCTTTCCCATCTTAAGGGTATTGACCCAGATGTTGCTGCCCTTTGTGCCATATAGAGGCCAAGAGACACTTAATATGTTGACCATTTTATAAATTTGCTTAAGTGGGGAGCTTCTAAGAACCAGCATCTATTTTGTAGAAGATATACTTCTTTTCTAGCTGGTATCCTGGGTCCCAAAAGCTAATTCTAGCTCATTGCTGTGAAGAGCTCTCACGAATCAAAGAGTTGGGGTTGTTCCTCATGTTCACAGAAGAGCATCCGTCAAATGAACTGCAATCCAGCTAAAACCAAAGCTAAGGGATGTTTGATTAACTACAAGAATTTTGTGGGGGGAGGGACTAGGAAATGTTCTCTTTTCCTAGCTCATAGATCACCTTGAACCTCAGAGACACCACTAAACCAAATCCCTTTGTTTCCTCACAGCACGCCTACAAAGTCCACCCAGATAAGACAAAGTTCACTCAAGTTACAGACTCTCCTGTTCTGGTGCAAGCCCAGGTCAATTCCAAACAGCTGAGTGATGTAAGTTCTTCTAAGCATTTAGGGAACCAGTTACAAGGGGTTGAGGTCATTTCATTTTAAATGACCTCAGTGTATTTATGGCCAGAAATGACAGTTTCAACTGCAGTATCATCAGTAAGCATGGCATAGATAGATAGATATAGATATAGATATAGATATATAGATATAGATATGCGCAAGGTGCATGTATGAGGGGATCTCCAGTAAAGCAAGATCAGCAATGAAGAGGAGACCAGGATGGCGCTTCTGTTAAAGGGCCAATTGTGAGAGGCATGGAGAGGAATGTAAATGAATAGCCACCTCATTCTGTCACCTACCATGGTGGTGGACGTGGTGATATGGCGCGAGTCCAGTACGCAGAGTCAACAGTGCAGTCCTCCTAAGCTCTGGCTCTTGTGATCTTGGGCAGCTATTTTCCAACATGTCTGAAGAAGGTTTTATATTCAGTAAATCTTTTTCTTCTGATCGTAATGGTCCTTTCTCTGCCCACACCCTGCTTCTCCCTCTTTAGCTAAATTACAAAGCCAAACACGAAAGTGAGAAATTCAAGTGTCACATACCTCCGGATGCTCCTGCCTTTATCCAGCACAGAGTGAACGCCTATAACCTAAGTGATGTAAGTCCCTCACCTACTGCGCCACAGACAGCTGTGCCTGTGGTTTTGAGTTGCTTCATTGTAATCCAATGACGGCTTCAATGTTAAAGATGGGAAGAACCCTTAACAATTGCATGTTTGTTAAAGATGGGAAGAACCCTTAATAGTTGCATGTTTGTTAAAGATGGGAAGAACCCTTAACAATTGCATGTTTCTACCTTTCTACCAGAATAACTTTAAACTTGCCTTGTAAATCCCTACTGCTTCTGTGTAGTCATCTTGCAAGTAGCTCCATTCAGTTGGTAGATAATCTTAACATGTTCTAACCAGCTTCTAAAATATAACCCTGCATGTGTATTTCATTGTAATTCTTAATGTTAGATCTGTTAGCATTGTTATATATCCTATACTGTAATTCAACTTTCTTAGAATATAATCTTTTTTTTTTTTTTTTTTAGAAATGATTTCTTTTATTCCCCAGGCCTACAGTGCCCTGTTTTACAGAAATTAGACTTATTTCTACCTGTGAGAAGGCTTATGCTAATGATAGCACAGAAGGAAGATGTAAAGGGCAGAAGGCCATGAATCCGTGGCCAGCTTTCATTTTCCAAATTTAATTTTATAGAAAAGTTAAATGACCCTCAGGAGAAGAGTGTGTCTTAACTTCATCAACAGTTCCCAAAACAAGTACTGCAGTGATCTAGCCTTGGAGGGCAATAGGATGCTTCCTGAGATGGCCTCTGAGTGGATTTAGAGGGCAAATGGAGGTGATTCCTGAAACCACGGAGAGGAGGCTAACTGCAGAATGTGTGTACCCCTCACTGCGGTTTAGTTCAGAACTCAGATATTAGTGAGATCACCGAAAATGAGCTCGTTTGATGAAATATTCTGATGGAGGACAAGAAACTTAGACGCTCCAGCCTGAGGAGAATTACCTCAAGCATGCACAATTTTCTAGACAATGAACGGGATGCATTTATCTTCTGTAGAGAATAAAGTGATAGCTGGGTGGTGGTGGTGCATGTCTTTAATCACAGCACAGGGTGGGGTGGGGGTCGGGAGGCAGTTGTATCTCTTTTGAGTTCAAGGACAGGCTGGTTGGTCTATAGAATGAGTTCCAGGACAGCCAAGGCCATACACTGAAACCCTGTCTCATAAAGCCAAAATAAATTAATAATAATAATTATAATTATAATAATAAAGAGTTAGCCTTGGTCTCTAAGTGTGATGACAGACATTTCACTTTTGCTAATTCCTTTCCCAGAATGTCTACAAACACGACTGGGAGAAGAGCAAAGCTAAGAAGTTCGACATNAAGGTGGATGCCATCCCACTGCTGGCAGCCAAAGCCAACAGCAAGAATGCCAGTGATGTGAGTGGAGCCCTGGGCTGGGCTGCTGGCCTGGGATGCCCCTGCTGAGCAGTTAGCACGTGTGGTGTCCTTGCAGGTGATGTACAAGAAGGACTATGAGAAGAGCAAAGGCAAGATGATCGGTGCCCTCAGCATCAATGACGACCCCAAGATGCTGCACTCCCTGAAGACCGCCAAGAACCAGAGTGATGTAAGTAACTTTCACAAGCCACTTCATTTTGATGTGAGGATCCCCACTCATTAATATACCCTTGGGTTTCATGTCAGCCTATACTCAACTCTCACATTTGCATGGCAAACTAAATGTGGAGAGGCAATAGCAGAGATTCACTGTTGGTGATGTTCTTCTATTGGAGGACTGTGTCTTTAATCTCCTCTATGTCTTTGTTTCACAAGGAGGAAACAAATAATAAGACGCTGTTTTCTTTATTTCTCAGAAGTGGCCTAATGTTAGTACACACAGTGCTCCTAGTATCAGTGTGGGTGTGCATTCACTCAGTGCCCTGAACTGAGGTGTTTGCAAAGATGTGCAGAAAACAAAAGCAGGAAGTGAGAAGATCAGCTAAGAGGCAGAGTAGAAAACCGGATGAAGCAGAAACACAGAAACAAGACATTTCAGTTTAAGAATTTTATAAAAGAGAGATTATGAAGCAAAATATGGCAGAGCACCTGTTGAAGGACTCCAAACCTTAAAAACTGTAATTTGTGGGAGGCTGCTATAAAGAGAATGTAAGGCTGATGGTGAAAAGCAACTTCCAAGGGTATGAGAAGTATGTGCATCAAGTGCTGGGCTGGTGGCTTTTGTGGGATTGCCTGAGTCCTCAGGCCCTCCTTGGACCTTATTTTACTTCAAATTTTAAAGCAATCCACATTCTTCAAGCACACACAAATGGGACAGTTATTTCAATGCATTCACATGCTATCTTTTTTTAATCTGAGAAATACTGGGATAGGTGATATGAACACTTGCTGTTATTAGCAGGTGATATCATACAAGACATGAGCTTTAAGAGTATCCTTTCCATATGGTGGAAAATGGGTGGAAGAAACCATAATAATTCCATCTCATTGTTCCAGTCTGACAATGGCATAGATGACTGGCAGTGTTTGAGATATATTTTTCTTCCTTTTTCCTTTGACAGAGACTATACAGAGAAAACTATGAGAAGACAAAGGCCAAGAGTATGAATTACTGTGAGACCCCTAAGTATCAACTCGACACCCTTCTGAAGAACTTCAGTGAGGTTCGAAAAGCCATGGCCACCTCTTGGGTGGGAAGGCTTTCCTGCCCATTGGAAAGTCGCTATTAACTCAAAGTATGTGTGTTTTTCTTCATTAGGCTAAATATAAAGATTCATATGTAAAGAATATGTTGGGACACTATGTAGGCAGCTTTGAAGACCCGTACCATACACACTGCATGAAAGTTTCTGCTCAAAACAGTGATGTAAGTTTGAATCCAGTTCCTCTAGCCTTGCAGTGACATTGTTTGGGAGCAACGGCCATCCTGAGTTGGTTTTGTTCTTGTGCCCTTGCAGAAGAGTTACAAAGCAGAATATGAAGAAGATAAAGGGAAATGCTATTTCCCTCAGACGATAACCCAAGAATATGAAGCTATCAAGAAGTTGGACCAGTGTAAAGATGTAAGCCAGCTGCCCTGAGTTCTTCAGATTGGGTGTAGGATGCTTCTGACATCTAGTGGTACATTTAACAGGAGTTTAAATGTTGTCACCCAGTTGTCAGGATTTTTTTTTTTCTCCAATCCAACCCCTAAAGTCAAATTAAAAAAACAAAAATTTCTAGGAGAATATCTATTGGCTATGAAATTCTTTCAGGTTATTTTCAGTAGTTTGTATAGATATAAATTCAGGACAAAAGGAGACTCTCCAAATTTGTCATAAACGGGGAGTTCATTGTTCAACAAAGTGATACAGAGGATAGCATGAGCCTGACATTGTCCTCGGTGCTGGAAACTAGGGGACAAGGTGATCTGCTCTACCAGAAGTTCAACTGGAATGGAAGAGACAGGCAGTGAACAAAGCACTCAAGAGCAAGGGAGATACAATCCAATATAAGGGGGGGCGCTCAGAGTTAGACCAGGGTGATGTGTAGAGACTGGAGGTCCAGAGTGATCTGAGGCAGGACTGTTCTGCTATGCCAAGATCAGGGGAAAAGAAGCAGAAAGAATTCTCTTAGGAAAAAGAGGAATGGAGAAGAGACATGACCGGGATATTCAAGGGAAGAGCAGGCTAGTATAAAGATGATGGAGGATGGAATAGGCAGAACTTATAACTCAACATACAGCCCATCACAGAGCTGTGTAGGCACTGGAAATATTAACTGAGCAACTTAGATGAAGCAGAAACTTCAATGATTTCTTGGCCTTTGGCTATTATCAAGTGTAGAAAAGTCAGGAAGGGGGAGAGGAAGAAGGAGTAGAGACAGGTGGGAGAAATGGAAGGAAATAATATAAGTCTGCTTTCGTTTAAAATAAAAGCTATACATCTACAATAGAACACTGGGGAAGGGAGATGAAAGGAGAGAAAGAGGAGTAGAAAGCAGAAGGAAGTAGCATTTGGATCCATTCTTCAGGACTAAGGAAAGCAAAGTTTTGGATGTAAAGTTCTCCGGCATTGGTGTGGTATGAACAGGAATCGAAAAGTTCGGTGTGGAATGTCAGCAGAGGCTCTCTTCTCTTCCAGCACACCTACAAAGTGCACCCTGATAAGACCAGGTTCACAGCAGTCACCGACACTCCCGTGCTATTGCAAGCTCAGCTCAACACCAAACAGCTCAGCGATGTAAGTATCCTGACTTCTGTGCAAGGGGGTGACCCGGGTGTGGCTTACTGAAAATCTCAGTGTCTTCAAGTGTCATCCATCGGCCATGCCCTTAATGCCATGTTTCAGATTTTGATTAATACGGTGCAAAGGTAGCTGCTAGCTTGAACGATAGCCCCCTCCTGTAGATTGTTAGACAGCAATGAAGTAACTGATATTTTTAAATAACGCATTGATTTTTTTTTCATAGGATTGCCTTACTAATTAAAATGTGTCCCATGAATGCTAGACCTTTGCGACACTTAATAGAACAGTAGCAACCAAGGAACATCTATTTAATGGGGAAAAAGTAGAGCATTCCTGTTCTGACGAAGTCAAAGACTTTAAAGAAAGAGAAGGCATGCTTACAACAAAGCGATACTCCAGGCAGCAATCTGGAAACAAATGAGAGTTAAAATATGGGGGCTGCCTAGATGGCTCAGTGGGGAAAGATGCTTGCCACTAAGTCTGAATGCCTGAGCCTTATCCCCCATCTCCTTCCATGTGGTGGAAGCAGAGAATTGACTTCCCAGAATTGTCCTCTGACCTCCACACTTGCCACTGCACATCTGTGCATGCGCGCATGTGCACACACACACACACACACACACACACACACACACATAAAACCAAAAACTTAAAATGCAATTTAAAGCATTTTAAAATTCAAAAGATATATATATATATATATATATATATATATATATATATATATATATANTATATATATATATATATATATATATATATATATATCACAATTCCTGCACCCAAGGCTCAGGAAACATCAAGGAAGAGGTGGGTGGAAATATGTTAGGAGCCAGAGGACCATAAAATAAATCTGCTGTAAGTTTGGTCTCTTGGGAACGGCAGGCAAGCTCCCCTCTTGATACCTCAACAATAGGGCTAGCTCAACCAGACCTGAACATTGACACCAACAGATGTGCTAATGTGGAGTGCCACCCCTAGACAAAGAACCACAGGCAACTAAAGGATGCCGAGAGTGAGAGAGAGGGTCTTCCTGCAGGGAGGACCCCCTTAGCTAGTTATCCAGCGGTCAGTCCTGAAATAACCATGTACACATGGAACACTGAATGGGTTCAACAGGTTGTGTTCATCTATTTATGCATGTGTGCGTAAGTGCATGTGTGTATGTAAAAGGAAGAGTTGAAGAAGAGGAGGCCAGGGATTCGAGAAGGAGTGAGGGGGCACGGGAGGAGTTGAAGGAATGCCTGGCAGGGCACTGTAGACAGAGAGCTGAGGAGAGTCTAAAGAGGGGACAGCGTGGACCGGACTTTATAGCTGCCTTAAGATGTTACTGGGAATTATTCCTGGCTTCCTTACTCCTCTGACGATAGAGCTTTATAACTTTGGGTTTTCACGCCCTCCAGACCCAGTCTTGCGATGCCGGTGAGGTGTGTGTTAACTGTGTCTATAGTGTAGCAGCAGAAATGCCCAAGTGAGGCCCACTTGTACCATAATGCTTCTGAGAGAGGGAATGAGACATTGACAAGGTTAAATAACTCCCCTGAAGCATTTCTTCTTAAAGAGACACCAATACCTTCTTACATAAATTCAAGGAAATTCCTACCTTGAACTGTTTGAATGTCTGCTGAGTCCATTTTGTGTGCTGGGCAAAAAGAAAACAAAAACAGAAACTACCCCTGGCTGAGTAATTTATACAGAATAGAAGTTTACCAGATATAACTGCCCTTGACTGAAACCCGAGCACTAGGAGGCTGAAGCAGGGGGATCTTGAGTTTGAGGACAACTTGGGCTACCTGGTAAGTAAGACACTATATCTAAAACTGTCTCTTAGCCCCTCAAAAAGAATAGAGGTCACTTAACTCATAGTTCCAAAGGTTAGGAAGTCTAAGGGCTTGGTTCCAGTTCTAGGTTTCTTGTTGAATCGTTGCATTGCACCGGCTTTGCTTAGGGGGCCAGAGATCAAGCCCTCCTCAGAGCTCATTTTTATTTTGAGGCCATTTCTGTTGGCCAAGCAGACCATGAGGGCAGAGTTCTTGTGAGCCTATCACCGCTGACAGGTGGGTCCTGTTGAGTACCACCAATGGTGATTTTAAGGAATTAAGTGAAATTGGGGCACACAGTCAGGCCACAGTAACATATATTTTCCCTCCCTGCCCCCATACCCCTTCAGCTGAATTACAAAGCAAAGCATGAAGGTGAGAAGTTCAAGTGCAGCGTGCCAGCAGATGCACCGGAATTCATCCAGCACAGAGTCAATGCTTATAACCTGAGTGATGTAAGTAAGAGGCCAGACGCTTGCCTCATGTGTGGGAAGAAAGAAAGTGTGCAGCTGCCTGAAGACATAGTGCTAGACTCAACGCAGTTAGCTCTGGGGCCAGTTATGAGCGGAAGTGAGGGTTCTAAGTCTCATGTACTCTGGGGACCTACTTCATTAGCAGATATCATTTCCAGGACCTCTGTTATTATCAGAAGAATTTTCTCATTTATTCCTATGATAAACTCTAGAGTTATTGAGATGTCTCCCATGTAAATATCTCATTTTACCTTTTATAGGTTGCTGTCTATAATGTAATTATTTGTGATATACTTAAGAGTCTTTTGAAGGTTTTTAAACTATTAAGGCAGAGTATGCTGTTTATACTTCTAGCGAAGTAGAAGAAGAAATTATGTAATAAAACAATCAATAGTTATACTACTGTTTGGTTAATAAATTACTCATGATGGAATAAGTTTACAGATACAAGCTTTCAATTTTTTTTTTTAACAATCACTGGATTAACCAGTCTTTTTTTTTTAAAAAAAAAAAAAATCTGATTTCTTTTGTGAACCTTTCCCAGAATGTCTACAAACACGACTGGGAGAAGAGCAAAGCTAAGAAGTTCGACATTAAGGTGGATGCCATCCCACTGCTGGCAGCCAAAGCCAACAGCAAGAATGCCAGTGATGTGAGTGGAGCCCTGGGCTGGGCTGCTGGCCTGGGATGCCCCTGCTGAGCAGTTAGCACGTGTGGTGTCCTTGCAGGTGATGTACAAGAAGGACTATGAGAAGAGCAAAGGCAAGATGATCGGTGCCCTCAGCATCAATGACGACCCCAAGATGCTGCACTCCCTGAAGACCGCCAAGAACCAGAGTGACGTGAGTGTCTGCCCCACTTTAAAGATGGCTTAACTGGCCACATGCCAGGGATTAGCAAGGTTTCAGTTGGAGGATTCTTACGCACTTGCTGAGAGTTTTGGAGGTAGAGTGTACCCCGGTTCTTAACGTGCCTCACATTTGAGGAAAGAAATTACCGACGGAATTGACACCCAATCCACTTTGAAGACTCTGCATCTGTTTTTTTCCTCAAAAACCTCCTAGAAAAGATCACTAAATGTTTTAATCTAATTTAGAAATAGCTTTTTAAATTGATTTTAAAACTATCTTTAGAAAAATCTAATGAAGTTCCGATATAACATCAAGTATGGCTGTCAATGTTTTCTTTTCATTTTAATAACTGATCGTGACTTCTATCTAAGAAAAACATTTCATTGATAATAGGTCTTTTTAAAAACATGATTTTAAAAAATATAAATAACCTTTGTAGACCATTTTCTTCATCATTCATATTTCCTGAATTTCGGGGACTCATAGATTGCCTAACGGTAATACATGGGTCACTTGTCCTTTTCTAGTTATAATTTTTACTATAGAGGCAAAAAAAAAGAGATCTATTTCCAACTAAGGTACATACTGCTTAGAAGAGGTTTTAAAAGTGGCTACAATGTTCTGCGGAGCTTACAAACACGCATCTCCATGGTAAGGGAGTTGTAGGTATCGTTTGCTTGTTTTAGCCATGTGCACACACATTGATCTGTGTGTGCTTTTTAAATCACTGTTTAAAGCATTGCATAGTGTTCATGCGCATGCTCTGCCTGCCCACCATTCCTTATGCCTTCTCAGGTTCCGAAGCTACAACTGACTCCACAGCGGTGGCACAGACAGCTCTAGCTTGCTTTGGTTTTGTTGGTTTGCTTTCACAGTGTCCTTGAAAACATTAGACCAGTAGGCATAAAATAAACAGATACATTCTTATCAATCGATTGCCTTTGGCAAGTGAAAGACATTATCAATGAGTTGGTCTCACCCAATGCCCAGGCCAGTGCTGAGCTATGTCTAGCAAGGAAGCTTCCTCTTAAAGCCACTTGCATCCTTGACAACATTTTAATGGATTTCGTTTAGGATAGCACACAGTGTCTTCACACATGTGACCTGTGACATTAGACTTCATTCTCCTTAAGTCACCTTGCACTGCCTTCCCTCCCAGTCCCCCACTCCCTCTGACTTGCTCCCTTCTTGTTAGTTAACCCCTCTGCCTTCTTGTCCTATGTATTCCATTTTCCTCTCTGTTTCCCATCCACTTTAGGGGCTTTATCTCTTTCTCACCCAGCCCTTTGTAGTTTGTAACCTAGAAACCTACACCATATAAACACACACACACACACACACACACACACACACACACACACACACACACACACGGCAAAGCGTGGAGTTTGTCTTTCTGAGGCTGCCTTTTTCACTTAACATAGTGACTTCCCCTTGCATCCATTTTCCTTCAAATGTCCTAATTTCATTTTTATTTATGGCTATGTAAAATTCCATTTTGTGGATGAACCACATTCCGTGTATCCAGTTGACTACTGAAGGACAGCAATGTCAGTTGCATTTCCCGGCTATTGTGAAGAGTGCAACAGTGAACCTGAATGTGCAAGTATTTTTTTGTGGTGTGTTTTGACAGCGCTTTATAGGTGCTGATATGTGACAGCTGCTGGGAACATAAACACAAGTGTCAAAACAATTCAGCTAGTCACTTCCCCATAACTGCCACCGCACACCTCCTCATTAGTTCCTTTCCAATGGGGCAGGCTTTAAACACGTGCTTGCATGCCACAGTAAGTTTCGAGCTTTCTGTCCACCAGCTAGCACTTGGATTTTATAACGGATAAACGCATTCCCTGAGAATAACAACCCACAAAATATAAGAAGGCAGAACGAGGTCTCTAAACTTACTGACAGCTGTTCTCTGACAGAAAACCTGGTATGGTAGCTCATGATTATAATCCCCAGCACTCAGGAGACTAAGGCAGGAGGGTTGCCAGAGTTTGAGTCCCACTTGGGCTTCATAGACCCTGTCTCAAAAACCAAAATATAAACGTAAAGTAAAATTGGGAAGGTCTGTCTACATATCATTTTCTCCAGGAATTTGATGATTTAAGACATAGGAACAAATTTGGGGCAAAATAATTACTCAAATGTTTGCAGCAGTCATGCTTTGCTTTCCTGAGAATTCATTAAGGATGAGCGGAACTAAACAGGCTTCTTCTTACAGCGTGAATATCGAAAGGACTATGAAAAGTCAAAAACGATCTACACGGCCCCTCTTGACATGATCCAAGTCACCCAAGCTAAGAAATCTCAGGCGATTGCCAGCGACGTGGACTATAAACACGTTTTGCACAACTATAGCTACCCGCCTGACAGCATCAATGTGGACCTGGCCAAGAAGGCTTACGCATTGCAGAGTGATGTGAGTAGCGAACCCTTCCCTTCCCCTCTTTGAAAGGTGAGACAGGGAAGGGTCTGGTATGAGCCTTGTCCTTGGTACCTCCTTGAAGCATCTGCCTCGTCTGTGAGGAAACATGAAGATATTGGGAAATGGTCCCCGTGGTTCTTAGGAATGTATGTCCTCAAGATGGATAGTACACATGTGTCAGACATGGGCTTTGTTACTATTTCCTTCTGGGAAAGTTAGCAAACTTGCTGAACTAAGAGGCCTCAGTTGTTAATCTGAAGTAAAACCAAAATTGTTTTGAGTATTTAAATGGATGCCAAGGGCCAGCAAGATGGCTCAGAAGGAGAAGTACTTTCAGATAGATACGCTGTTCTCTCCTCTTCTGGTTCTCAAGGAACCACCGGTTGCTGTAAGTTCCGCTATTGCAGATACCTCACATGTGTGGAATCATACAGTATTTGTCTTTGGAGACTACAGTTGTTGCTTTTTTTTTTTAACTTAGCATAGTGCCTCAAGGTTTAGACTTGTCATAGCTTTTGTCAGAGTTGCCTTCCTTTTTGAAGTTGAGCAGTTTTCCTTTATAAATATATGACCTATCTTGTGTATCCATTCGTCTGTTGGTGAGTGTTTGGATTGTTCTGACCTTTTAGCTATTGTGAATTGTGTTTCTATGACCATGCATAACCGAATGCCCTTTCAGCTAAAGCTAAGGGGGAGACGGAGGACATGGCAATTAGAAATCAGCAATCCAATTCACCGTAGAAATGTGCATGTGTGGAACAACACTCCTACTCGAGAATATTTAAAACACTGCATAAAAAGCCCGCGGTGTAATAATGCCGGTGGAGAAATTGTAACCCCTCTCTGTTGCAGGTGGAGTACAAAGCTGACTACAACAGCTGGATGAAGGGCTGTGGTTGGGTGCCCTTTGGCTCCCTGGAGATGGAAAAGGCAAAGCGAGCCTCGGAAATTCTTAATGAGGTATGGCCACTGCTGTGCTAGAGCACCGGGTCCTCATACAATGCTAAGTCATAAGAAGCATTTTTTTTTCCTCCTTCATTTTATGGTCATTGATACTGAAAAGTTTTTTAAAAGCACAAATCATTCAGAAAGATATTTATACACCTTTACAGTATCCAAACTATTCATCTAAAGCATTCAAATATAGTTGAATAACTTGGCATGACGTCAAGTTTACCTGCTTTAAACATAATTCATGTGTTTGTGTACTCACTCCCGCTAGGATTATTTTTATCTACTTTTGTTTCTGTTTATTTTAAAACACAGTCTCACTTTGTAACCTAGACTGGCCTGGAATTCATTATATCACCCTGGCTGGCATTGAACATATGGTGATAATCGTACCTCGGCCTTTGAGAATGGGGATTCCAGGCACAAACCCTAACAAGTATTCTCTCAGAGGCAAAGGGGAGGGGTTGGAGAACCCTAGAAAGGGGAATCAGAAAGGGGGACAACATTTGGAATGTAAATAAATAAAATAACTTAATAAAAAATTAGCAAACAAACAAAAGAATCATGGCCTCAATTATAGTCTTGATGATTCTATATTAGCTTACAGATTGACACTCAGCCTTAGGGAAAGGGTAGTGGTCGTCCTGAGACTGTCAATATGGCCATATTACCTGTTCCTTCTCCATCAACAACTGGAAGCATGCTGTGGTCACATGACTCCATCTCTGAGGAAAAGGAAGGGTCTAAGGGACAGTGGTGCAGAGTGAATCTTCTCTACCATGGTCAAGATGGAAGCGTTCTAGTTACTGTGTGCCTTTGATAAGTTAAGTGAAGACCTTCTTAAGGATCTCTTAAAAATTATCTTCCTAGGTTGGTAAATTCCAGAAGTTTGGATTTGACAAAGCAGTGTTAAGTATACATAAAAGTAGGGTGCTCAGTATGCCCCAAGGTTGATTATGGGGCAAATCAGTAGAGGAGACAGGCATGAATTAGTGACAAGGTGTCAGTTCCCCAGCTGAGTGACCTCCCCAAAGACCCTCTATCTTCTTAAGCACATCATTGGTGCGAATATGAGAAGCCACACTAAGGCTGCAAAGTAAACATTTTTCTGCCTCAGTGATCATTAGCTATTTCTCTACGTTAGCTATTTCTCCCTCAGCTGGGAAATGTCTTTACTTTCAGGTACTGATGAGGTGCTTAGGGTCATGTAATGTCTTCAGGAGGCAGCAACAAGACCATCCTTGGATATTCACTGAGCTTGAAGCCACCCCTGTGTTAGATTTAGATCCTGTTTTGTTTGGTCTTCTGATAACCCTTCAGAGACCTCTCTGGTGCTTCTGGACTCAGCGTAACAGAAAGCCCTTCTTTTATGCCATAATTGAGGAACTTAGGAATGCAAGCACGTATCCAGAGAGCTGTGCCACACAGACAGCCCACAATGACACCAATTTTAAAACACTCAGTTCTGTATTCTTCCCATACCCAAGGTGATCAGGACTCCAGTATTATAAAACTGATAATTTTACAATTATCCCTGTGTCTTTCCAAAAGAAACCTTGAGGATTTCAACATTAGCCTGGAGTGAAAAGTAATCGTTAATCTTTCTTTTTGATTCTCCAAACAGAAAAAATACCGCCAACATCCAGATACGCTCAAGTTTACCTCAATTGAAGATGCTCCCATTACAGTGCAGTCTAAAATTAACCAGGCCCAGAGGAGCGACGTAAGTGTCTACTGTGTGTGTGCTTTAGTAGCTGTTTACTAACATAAAGGTACCTTCACTCGAACTCACAGGTCACCTGTAGTTATTCTACCATGTGGAGAGCCTCCTCTGGGCAGCTGTAAATTCCTGCTGTCCGATGATGCCGCACACCTTATCATAGCTTTAGAGTATTGCATATACTGTTCGCTATGCAGTCATCACCAAGAGAAGGCTGTCTAAGGGAAAAGTGAGAGAGGTTTCTTTTAATGACACTTATGAGGTAGCTCTATAGAGACAAAGAATAAATGCTATGTCACATGGAGATTGTATCTTAACCACCTGTAAATCCCTTTAGCCTCCCTTGAAGTCTAAAACAGATTATTGTTATGGTCTGCCCTGCTAGTCAGCTCCGGCTCAGGGAAGTGCCTGCAGATTCACATTTCCACCAGGCCATGTCTCTAGGTTGAGGTCCTCCAGGCACCCCTACCTAGAGGCAGAGACGTCCAGTCTGTGCTCAGAGATCTTGTCCAACAGTGACTATGCAGTGAGAAAGAACTCGGTGGCACTGCATGGGTGCCCTAGAATATACATATGTTTTTGCAGATGACGATAGAGACAGTAACAGAGAATGTCTTTCTTCACATAGTGAAATACACCTTGGACTTATTCTCCAATGTCTTCATACTTCGTTTATGCCTGGTTTCTCTCCTAGATTGCTTACAAAGCCAAGGGGGAGGAAATTCTGCACAAGTACAACCTGCCAGCAGACCTGCCGCAGTTCATTCAGGCTAAGGTGAACGCCTACAACATCAGCGAGGTGTGTACATCACTGTCCTGCATGCCCAGCCTTTACCAATGTGGCCCTGCAGTCCTATTCAAGGGGGATTTCTCTTTCAGAATTTGTACAAGGCTGACTTGAAAGACTTAAGCAAGAAGGGATATGACCTGAGAATCGATGCCATCCCCATCAAAGCCGCCAAAGCTGCCCGACAGGCTGCGAGTGATGTAAGTCCAGCTGTGGTCACATGCGTGTCCAAGTATGGCTGGAAACTAATCTGAAAAGTACCCTAAACAGACCTTAGTATTCTTGGAGGCAGGATTAGCATAACCATCTACCCATGAGTTGCCATCAAGACTTAAAATCACTGAAGATTTCTGCATAAATTCACTTTACTTTGAAGCCAAGAAGAAATTCAAGTTGTAATAGCCTCTAGATGGAATAATTTTATCACTAATTTTTATTAATTTATATGATATTTCTCTTCCCTTCCCCTTTCCTCCCTTTCATGCATTATGTCTATTTCCCTAGGAAATCCATGTATGACTTCTGATAATATAATACAAAAACAAAACAACAAAATCTTAATGTCCTTGTTCTGAAAAGTCCTCCCACCTGAAATTTCTCTCTGAGCTCCTTTCTCTTGGGTGGCTCCTCCAGCCACCCCATGCCCCAAATCTCACAGAATTCTCTTGTATCTGCTCTGGGTTTTCCAAGATCCTCTGCAGGTCTCTCCAAGAATTCCCAAGCCCCCTCTGTTTATGATGCAAAGCCCAACTGCACTCAGCATGACTGGCTCTGAGTTTCCTTTTCAATAATCAAGGACTCAGAAAATCTCTATTCTGTTGAGTCTTCAGATGTCAAATCCTTAGCTATTCCAGGGTACTGGCAGCAGAGAGTAATTGGTAAAGAATGTGAAATGCTTCGTTTCGTGATTTTTACCAGTGTCTATGGAGGAAGAAACAGTTTGTCACTGATGGCAATTCTGGTAGCATCGGCATCCCAACCGCCTTTGGGTGGACAAAAGTAGCTATAGACATCCAAGTGGCTTCTAAATGATGTTTTATTTTAGCATACTATGTAGGAAGTTGGTCTTTCATATCCTCAAATTTCATACCCTCAGATAAGAAATTCTACTATGGATGGAAACAAAAACCTTTAAAATTATATCTGTACTAAACACATACAGATTTTTTTCCTTATCATTATTTACAAGTCATTTATATCACATTTAGAATTTGCTAGATGTTATAAATAATCTAGAGGTAAAGTATAGATGAGAGAATGTGCATAGGTTGTATGCATATAGGCATATAAGAGACTAGCATATGGATTAGGTTTGGTGTCTGTATGGGATGGGGAATTGGAACCAACCCTCTTGTTAGGGGAATATTCTTGGAAGCTCAGAATATTCAAATTATGATCTCACCGTTCCATACAACCTTCAAAGCTACATCTTAAAATATGCCCACCTTTGTTCCCAATAGATTCACTATAAGAAAGATTATGAAAAGGCCAAAGGGAAAATGGTCGGATTCCAAAGTCTCCAAGATGATCCTAAACTGGTTCATTACATGAACGTGGCCAAGATACAGTCAGACAGGGAGTATAAGAAAGACTACGAAAAGACAAAGACCAAATACAACACACCTCACGACATGTTCGATGTCGTGGCGGCTAAGAAGGCACAGGATGTGATCAGCAATACCAACTACAAGCACTCCCTCCACCACTACACCTACCTGCCAGATGCCATGGACCTGGAGCTGTCCAAGAACATGATGCACATACAGAGCGATGTAAGTGCTGTGTTTCCCAGGGGACCAGCCCTCAATACCCAGAATGCACCTGGGTCTCACTCCTCTTCCCTCCCACTATAGAATGCCTACAAGGAAGATTATAACACCTGGATGAAGGGCATTGGCTGGATTCCGATTGGCAGCCTTGACCAAGAGAAAGTTAAAAAGGCAGGGGATGCCCTGAGTGAAAAGAAATACAGGCAACATCCAGACACACTCAAGTTCACCAGCATCGTGGACTCCCCGGTGATGGTGCAGGCAAAGCAGAACACCCAGCAAGCCAGTGACGTGAGTACAGTGTGTGTGTGTGTGTGTATGTGTGTGTGAGAGAGAGAGAGAGAGTGTGTGTATATGTGTGTGAGTGAGTGTGTATGTGAGTGTATGTGTGAGTGTGTGTGAGTGTGTGTGTGTGTGTGTGTGTGTGTGTGTGTGTGTATGTGTGAGTGTGTGTGTTTTGGGAGTGGGGGCTCTTTTAGGGGTGAGTACCAGCTCGAAATGTTTATGCTTATGCCAATGTCTTTTCACTTCTAATTTAATATTAAATTAGAATTTAGATCTTATATATATTAGATTTATATATTATTAATTTATATGATTGCCTATATTAAATATAGAGAGATTTAGATTTAAATAATTAGAATTTGCATAATTATAAATTAAATTATGATTAGAACGCTAATCATATTCAGTGTTAAAACCATGAGGACTAGAGAGATGGCTCAGTGTTTAAGGGCACTGACTGTTCTTGCAGTGGACCTGGTTTGGTTCCCAGCACCCACATGGTGGCTCACAACTACCCATCACTCAAGTCCCTTCTGTCCTGCGCAGGGACCGAGCATGTGGTGCACAAACATATATGCAAGCAAGATGCTTATACACATAAATTGAATAAATTTTAAATCATTAAATAAATTTAAAAAATTAAATTTAGCTTAGGCATATTTTTTTTTATTCCCAGGCACTCACTTTTTAAAACCATCATTTATAAAATCTTCCTTTTCAACTGCCATCAAAAGACTGTCTTATTGGAGACATGTGAAAATATTCTATTTACTTGATGGATATAAGATGTTTAGAACCAAGCTACACTTCCCAATTCCCTTCCTCTACTTCCTCCCCTTTGCACCTCCCCTTACTGGATACATTTGACAGGCACATTATTCCAGACATGATGTGGTAGCACACATGAACGTGAGAGTCTGAAGCTTTAGGCCAGCCTCACCTACGTCGCAAGATCCACACAGGAAAGAAAGCAACAAGGGGACAGGAAACGGTGGCAGTTCTACTAAGAACAACTCCTTTAAGCGTGTAGTCAACGGTGTTCCCTTGCAGCGAGGTGTGGAAGGCGGTCCATGTTCATGTCTGTGTCTTGCAGATCTTATACAAAGCTAAAGGAGAAGGCGTGAAACATAAGTACACCCTGAATCCTGATCTCCCACAGTTCCTCCAGGCCAAGTGCAATGCTTATAACATAAGCGATGTGAGTATCGAGGATCTTTCATGGAGTGGGGAAGCTCGACGGGACAAGAAAACAGAGCTTTAGAGTAGGAAAGCCTCTCGATAATTATGGAAGCCGGCTTCCCACCCTTGGGCCCCAGCAGAGCACTCACAGAATGGTGACTCTTGAGTCTTGAGGGGGCTCTTGGCGAGGAAGGACCCCTTGGTGGGGTGGAGCACTCTTCCTTTACACGGAGTCTGTTGCACCTTCCCCCGTTGCTTCTGCGTAGCTTTCCAGGTGGCACATGGGGGAGGAGCTAGAATCCTCTCGGAGAAAATGAAAATAAATGAGGCCCTTATTCGTTTTTTACAATAGCCTTAGAATGTGTAAAGCTGGCCTGCAAATCTCCTCTTGGCCATCCTTCCAGTGACAGGACGGCTTCATTTTCTCTCATTAGCCATCTCGTACCAGAGTTCCCACAGCCTTTACTGTTCCCTCCTTCATCCACTCTGGATTTTCAGTATCCTTTTTCTGTGCGTACCAAGGCCAGATCTGGGTGAATATTTGGTGCAGAGACCAGCGATGTTGTGCTACATACAAAGTGTGACCCTTGGCTGACGTGGTCTCTGAGAAGAGTACATGCGATTAGGGCATCTAATCCCTTAGCTCACACACCTGAGAGAACTGAAGAATCCCAGTGCTCGGGGGACTCCTGGGGGTGATTGGTAAAGAATGCACTGACCCCCTTTTGCTTTCTACCCTAGGTCTGCTACAAGCGGGACTGGCATGACTTAATAGCCAAAGGCAACAATGTCTTGGCTGATGCCATTCCGATCACTGCGGCCAAGTCATCAAGAAACATTGCCAGTGATGTGAGTAAAGTTTTAGGCGAAATTAGAGCGGCTGCTTTTTTTTTTTTTTTTTTTTTAGAAAATTCTCAGACACACGCTTGCTTGGGTATATACAATTAATGACAACCTCTCCACAAGCTATTATTTTGAAGACCTGCCACCTTTTCAACATTGTTGTGATTTTTTTTTTCCAGATAACTGAACTCAGTAGCAATGTCCTAAGTCTGACAGTAGCTTTCTCCCCTGACTCATGGCCAAAATTACCTCCACTGACACCTTTCCCTGACAGCTTGCATTTATTTTCAGTGAGAACATGAAGTGAATGACAGTAACATGTTAAATTCAGATGACTGCCTGCACTGCCAGTGCATTAAATAGAATGGAGAATGTTACATATCTGCAGATATTTCATAAGCCAAGTGGGACTTCTCCCCCTTTTAGGATATAATTGTAATTATTCCAGTCAATTGATATAATTTCATCTATGATTATATATACACATATATATGTATATATATATGAATATTTATATACAGAGAGAGTCTCATCTTTAAAAACATATTCGTAGACATTCATGTCTTCCAGGGTTATAATCTTGACTTAAAAAAAGAAAAGAGAAGGGAAGGGAAGGGAAGGGAAGGGAAGGGAAGGGAAGGGAAGGGAAGGGAAGGGAAGGAAAAAGAAGGGAAGAGAAAAGAAGAGAAAAGAGCCCAGCCGTGTGTAGCCTACATAGGAGAAAGGGGTATAAAGACACTATAGCTTTCCTTGCAGGCATGGACTGAAAATGTCTTCCTCAAAGCTTTGTACACTGCACCCATCACTCTGAAATACACTCTCGATTTAATTGGAAAATGAAAGTCTAAGTATGACTCTCTCCCCCTTCCAGCCTAGCAGATTTACAGTGCGTTCTCTCACATATCTAGTGATTTCTTGGTAACCTTTGACCTGCTAAGTCCTTGCTTATGAATTCCTCTGCCAGTGCTCAGTGTCTGCTGGGTTTGGACAGATTTGGATTCTCTTGAATACTATTGCGGGTACCTCAATCTGCATCTTTAATGATGGTCCCAGCAGTGGAAGTCCTTGAACAGATTTGCTTTGGCTTGGGTTTTTATTGACGGGAAAGCCCATAGCAGTTCCTGGTTTTGCTGGAGTTCCTTCATTCATTTGCAGTTCCTTCAGTTCTGAGTTTGCAGAGGGAGTAGCTCTGATAGAGGAATCGGGCAAAGGCCTAACTACTCCATGACTGATATTCACATCCATGACCAGAAATTGCACACTGGGTTAGAAAACACCACATCCCCAAGAAGCTTAAAGGAGTTTTGCTATGCATTTTCTAGGAGACGTGTTATATGTGTCTCGTATCCTGTTTCCTTCTGTATGTGGAAAACAATTGCTGTTCCTAATGTTCCCAGTCCCAGGACTTGACTAAGCAAGTTTTATCTCCACAGTATAAATACAAAGAAGCTTATGAGAAGGCAAAGGGAAAGCACGTTGGTTTCAGAAGCCTCCAGGACGACCCCAAGTTGGTCCATTATATGAATGTGGCGAAGCTGCAGTCAGACCGAGAATACAAGAAAAACTATGAGAATACCAAGACCAGTTACCACACCCCTGGGGACATGGTTAGCATCACTGCTGCAAGGATGGCCCAGGACGTGGCCACCAACGTCAACTACAAACAACCATTACATCATTATACATACCTGCCTGATGCCTTGAGTCTCGAGCACACGAGGAATGCCAATCAAATTCAGAGTGACGTAAGTATGTGCTACGTGACAACCCAAAGGCAGGTGTCCTTAAAGGATGATCATGCCTGTCTCCTTTACTCAGCTTTAAAATGTAGTAAGACACTTGAGAAATACACGTTAGAAAAAGCAGCACTCATTCAAAACCTTTCGAAGGTACATTTCGCTGACTCCCCATACTTAACATTGTAAACATTGATGTTGTCTCTGTTAAGTTATGGATGGAGCCAGGGCCACATTCTCCAAATGGCATGAGGTACTTCGATTCTCAGCCAGAGATGGGCCCGTTTCAGTGGTAACAGCCGTGTGATGCAGAACTGAATTCATTCTGTATTCGGTACTTTTTTTTTTCTTCTTCTTTTAAACTCAAGGTCACACTGTCATCCGTGTAAATCTATGTAATGAGTTGTAGCAAATGAACTGAGAAGGCTCTGCTTGCAGCATGAATCACAGTGAGCCCCAACGGGGAGCTGTTTAACATTCAGGGCATTTCGTTCTGCAGATTTCTCTAAGACTTGTCCTCTGCCGGGGAAGAAATAGTACTTGGTCATGGAGCTGTCAGTGAAAATTTCTCACCAGCTGAGATCAGGAGTAACTTGGATGCACAGCGTAGGTGAAAACTCAAACTTGCTGAGTTTTTACTATTGTCAAAAGATACAAAAAGAAGTTCACCACACCACACCCATGGAAATACACGACCTAGGTTCCCTTATGCATTTGTCTAATGCACTCTAACAGCACACCTGCTATGGGTTATTCCTAGTTCCTGGTAATAAGTTGAATGGCAGACACAGGCAAGCTCAGGGGAAATAATTGCTTTCATTTCTTTGGGGTAGAATTGCTGGTCCCGGAAGCTTCACTGTTTCCCAGGCTACCTTCTCATACGAGCTTCCTCATTTGCAGAATGTGTACAAAGATGAGTACAACAGTTTCTTCAAGGGCATCGGGTGGATCCCCATCGGCTCGCTGGAGGTGGAGAAGGCCAAGAAAGCAGGCGAGGCACTGAATGAGAGGAAGTACCGACAACACCCGGACACCATCAAGTTCACAAGTGTGCCCGACTCCATGGGCATGGTTTTGGCTCAGCAGAACACAAAGCAGCTAAGTGATGTAAGAGGTTTCCTGTTAGTCCACAAATATACCCCATAGCCAAGCCACTGCCCCCTGCTCCTCCATTCAGTACATGAGAGCACATGCGTGATAGCACAGAAACTGTTTTCAGAGGTTAAAGCCCAGGCTACTTTGGAAGTAACAGGTTGAATTTGAAGACAGGGAAAACAGACAGCCTTTCCAACTCTGCAGTATTTTCCCAACGTGTGTTGTTCATAAGTAGGACCTGCACATTATACATGGGAGATGGCTGTTTCTATTATCATCTTCAATTGAGTCTGAGTTGCACAAGCTGTTGATTGCTCTGCATAGCAGGAGTTCTCCCAGATACACAGAGAGATGGCATAACATCCTACTCCTCTTGTGTAACAACTTGCTCTGTGAGGCGCTTTTAAAATGAGGCCTCTGGGGAAAAGACCAGCAGTCTATTGGTTGCCAGACTTTCAGAGACCCAGTCCCCTTTCCTCCTGTCAGAGGCAAATTTCGATGCCCAATGCTTTCGAAGTTCCTCTACAATACCTACGTCAAGGAAGAGAAGCAAACTTTAAAACACAACAATCTTATTTGTTTTAGCCCCAGATGTTGGGAAGGAGGGCACACTTGACTTGCCGCAGACCTGCAGATCATCTGTGGCTTTCATCCCTTCAGGGTAATCCCTGCTCAGGCAACACTGCAGAGCTCTGTACTTGGGAACTCATAAGTGCTGGAGACTCTTTGGTGCTGAGAAAGGTGTCACTGCTCCTTGAGTTTGAGTTAGCTAGGAAAATGTACTGCCTGCTCCATCGCAATAAATGCCGTGAGCATAAACCGAGATACTCAAGCCAGAACTAATGTGCTTGTTACTCTGGATGTAACCTCCATGCCCTCCCCTCATCCTGTACCTATGCCAAGCCTGTGTCCTGAAGAGCCAGCTTTCTGCAGAACTTGTCTTTGACCTGTTAATAACCAGAGTTCCTTATTGGTCATGTCAATGGCTGCAGTGACTTAGATTCACTGTCTGGGCTCTCCAATAATAAAATCCCAACTTCTTGTGTGTAAACCCTCTAGGGTATTTCTCCTTGAACTTAACTTTGGGTAAAGAGACCTCTGTTTCTGTCTCCCATCCATCTATGCCACTTCCAATCCTGAGTGTCAGGTTGTCCTGAGCCACTCCATGGGGCTATTCTAGCCTTGAGGCCCTGGATGCCTTTCTGCCTGGAGCTCTCCTGTCCACCCAAGTCTGAGAACACACCACCTCTCTAACTCGGCCTTCACGACTGTACAAGTTTCTCTGGAATGGATGTTGTATTTGCAGCATATTGTAAATTTAGCTATGGTTTATAGTTTGCATGCTTATGCAGAAACATGCCTTCTCTAAAAGGAGAGAGCTGCATATTTCCCCTGCTTTAAACACAGAATGCACTACCCCCATTGGTGGAATGAAGATACAAATATACCTACCCCAGCTCCCTGCCCATGATGATGTATGCATTTGTCTTGTATATGGCAAATACCAATGATAACCCTCCCATTGTTTAGGCATGGCTACCTGATGAAGCTCATGCCATGTCAGCTCATAACATCCACATGCTTTTCTTTGCAGTTGAACTACAAAGTAGAGGGAGAGAAACTGAAGCATAAATATACAATGGACCCTGAATTACCACAGTTCATTCAAGCCAAAGTTAATGCCATCAACATGAGCGATGTGAGTATTTGACCTGGTAATGCGTAGCATTGCTCATGTGAACACCCCTTTTCTAATTCTGTGTAACTCTTGTACTGAGTCACTCGGGGAGAGCAAACCAAATGTAGACGATTTGAAAACTCAGATGGGAGCCTTATACAGCAGGGGACTAGAGGTCACCATAAATAACATTTTGATTAATGTATATTCTTTCTGTGTAAGAGCTGTGACTCACTAGTAGATGGCAAAACCAGTTTAGAAAATAGTAGACCATTTTTGAAAAAACACAAGGTATGGCAAAGACTAGAAGTTAACAGGTACATAGTCTGCACTAAGACCATGTACAATTTTGTTTCAACTATTTATTAAAACTTCTAAAAGAGTTCAGTTTGCTTCCGTAATTGTTGTGACTTCTAAAACTAGTTATTAGTGCTTTAATTAGTAGTCAGGGCATGTAATTGGTTACAATGCTTAAATCCAAAATGTGAAGCCAGGAGTTATAACACATGTTTGCAATGTCAGGAGCTTGGGACACTGGTCATTGACACTAAGTCTGAAGAATAGAGAATTTCAGCCCAGTCCAGGCAACATAGTAGGACCTCATCTCAAAAATAAAATAAACAAATCCATGATATGAATTATAATTTAAAAATGTAATTAAGCCTGAGGGTGAAGATCTAATCTGTTCATTTATTTTATATGTCTTTTAGACAGGATCTCATTATGTAACTAACACTAGCCTAGAATTCCCTAGTTAGACAAAGCTGGCCTGGAACTCAGAGATCAGCCTGCCTCTGCCTCCCAAGTGCTAGGATTAAAGGTGTGCGCCAAGCAACTGCTCATGTCTTAATGATGACTTAAAAAAAAAAAAAGATAGCTTGGTCTTAGTTATTCTTCTTAACATTTTAGGTACTTTTTTGGATAACCATTTCTATGATTTTGGTCCATTTGAAATTTTTTCTCAGTACAATATTAAAAGCACTTGACAATGAAAGCACATAAGTGGTAGCATATCTGGATTTTAAATTTTTGATGACAAACTTCTCTAACTTTGAAATGTTTTGCTATGAAAAGTTTGTCACACATATGAACAGTCTTAAAGGAGAGATTGAAAATACAGAAATGTATGAAGTATCTTACATTCAAAGCATACCTTTCCATTGTTTTGTCATACAGATGTAGACCCTGTGTTATTAGCTGAGATTATACAGTGTATTGTTTATTGTTTCTAAACAATATCATTTATTGTTTTGTTGTTGAGTTGGCTTTTTGTTTTGTTTTCTGAAACAGGGTCTTCCTGTATATTCCAGGCAGGCCTTAAACCCATAATCCACCCTTCAACTTCATCAATGCGATGACTACTGGCCTCCGTCTCCAGCCCCTTTTACAGTTCACAAAAATAATGTAACAGACACTCAGGCGACAACCTAGTTATTTAGCTGAAGGTTCTCTTAGTAGAATGGAATGTAAATGCCTTGTGAAGGACACCTTGCTGTCCGGTGTCAATTTGTCCTTTATGTCCAATGATAAAGCGACACTTTGTTTCTCCCAGGCTCATTACAAAGCAGACTGGAAGAAAACGCTTGCCAAGGGTTATGACTTGAGACCAGATGCCATTCCCATCGTTGCTGCCAAAAGTTCAAGGAACATCGCTAGTGATGTAAGAGAAATTCTGTGTGCTTTACTGTCTGCATATTGTGCATAAGACCGTGATCTGTAGAAGGAAATACATGAAAGGATTACAGTATGAAGTATTTCCTTATTTCCCAACTGCCAGTGATAATTTTCTTATTACTTCACTGAAAAATTTTTTCAAGATGTGTATTAAAATGCTGAAGATACCTTGAGTATTCCTTATATTCAGACTGAACTTGGCCTTTGTGTAGATTGTTAAATAAATTCAGTTTATATCAAACTGTCTGGCCCTCTCTCCCAAACAGTGCAAATACAAGGAGGCCTATGAGAAAGCCAGAGGCAAGCAAATTGGCTTTCTCAGTCTTCAAGATGACCCTAAGCTGGTTCACTACATGAATGTGGCCAAAATACAATCAGACCGTGAATATAAGAAGGGATATGAGGCCAGCAAGACCCGGTACCACACACCCCTGGACATGTTCAGTGTGACTGCTGCAAAGAAGTCTCAGGAAGTTGCGACCAACAGCAACTACAGACAACCCTACCACAACTACACCCTCCTGCCTGATGCCTTGAATGTGGAACACTCCAGGAATGCCATGCAGATCCAGAGTGATGTACGTACCCATCAGCAGTGGGCGCGGTCAGCTTCCCATGCCCACGGGAGGGAGGGAGGGAGGGAAGAGCCAGGGACATCATAGTCACCTTCATCTTGTACCTGACCTAGGTCACTGTTCTTCCTAGGGATTTGCAGAGTGAGAGTATTTCATATATGTAACCACATGTGACCCATTTTTACACACACACATTGTGTGTATGTGTGTGTGAGAGAGAGACAGACAGACAGACAGACAGACAGAGAGACGAAGAGACAGAGAGACCCAGAGACAGAGACATGTGATATGTTCTGTGACAGAATTAAGATCTATAATATTATTCCCAGTGCAACTTTTAAAATGTAATCCTGTTTTTGTTGTTGTTGCTTTGTTTTGGCTTGGCTTGGTTTGGTTTGGTTTCAGTTTAACCTTACCAGAAGCTCACCATTTGATACAAGATGACCTTGAACCCACAATCCTGTCTTAGCCTCCTGAGTGATACGGTTATAATATATCATCATGCCGAGCTAAGAAAGTTAGTTTTTTAAATGAATTGTTACCTTAGGATTTCCAGAGTTTTTATTTGGTTTTTGAGATAGGGTTTCTCTGTGTAGCCCTGGCTGTCCTAGAACTCACTCTGTAGACCAGACTGGCTTCAAAGTCACAGAGATCCACCTGTCTCAGCCTCCCAAGTGCTGGGATTAAAGGTGTGTGCCACCACTGCCTGGCTACACTTATTTATATGTTTGTTGTTTGTTTGTTTTAGGATTTCCAGTTTAAGACCACCGTGAATGCAATCACTTTCATAACTTTTTTCTTTTCTTTTTTTTACTTTTTTTTGTTATTTTTTCGTGGCTTTCATAACTTTTTTCTAAAAGACTGTAATGCGTAAACGTTCTCTCTTCTTAGTACCACCGCTCTCTCTTTAATAAAAAGTCCCGTAGCCAAAGAAACCCAAGATCTACTTCTTTCTGAAATGAACTTTTCTCTCTTCATGACATAGAATCTATACAAATCCGACTTCACCAACTGGATGAAAGGTATCGGCTGGGTCCCCATAGACTCCTTGGAGGTGGAGAAGGCAAAGAAAGCTGGGGAGATTCTGAGTGAGAGAAAGTATCGCCAGCACCCGGAGAAGCTGAAGTTCACATATTCCATGGACACCATGGAACAAGCACTTAACAAAAGCAACAAGCTGACTATGGATAAGGTAAGAGCCCATGGGCTAGCCTTAGCCCGAGAAGCCCTCTAATGACTGCATTGTGGAGCCTAGAATACCCTTTGTAAGACTTCAACACTTTCATGTCATGATTACGGGCAGGGTGTGTATATGTGTGTAAATATATACATGCATGGATATATGTGTGTTTGTTTGTGTGTGTATATATATTCACACTTTTTAAAGAATATTATGGATTTCATAATTGCACTGTATCTAGAGCACTCTTCTCTGTTGACTTTTGATGAGACCGAACTACCAAAGCTCCCCATCACTGTAAAGGAAGACAAGATGGTGTTGGTGTCAGAAACAGGGCTCCCATATTTAGTGATGATTTGTCTCACTCTCAGACTTCACCTCTTCCAACATGTAGATGTGTCTCTCCTCTTGCTTCCATTGTTACAAACTTAACTCCATGGTAAAGTCACATGCTGGTCTTCTAATTACAGAGGCTGTACACTGAGAAGTGGAACAAAGACAAGACCAGCATTCATGTCATGCCTGATACTCCAGACATCTTGCTCTCCAGAGTAAACCAGATCACCATGAGTGATGTAAGCATCTGTGCAGCAAAGAAGATGGGGGATGCTGGAATCAGGGGCCTTGTTGTGACGGAAGTAACAAGACACTATTGTTTCTCTGGCTTTTGGTTTAGAAACTCTACAAGGCTGGCTGGGAAGAAGAGAAGAAAAAAGGCTATGATCTCAAGCCTGATGCCATCGCAATAAAGGCTGCAAAGGCCTCCAGGGATATTGCCAGTGATGTAAGTGCTTCCACTGGAACCTTAAGGATGAGTGAGGGTGCAGACAAGCCAGGCTTGTGCCTGATCGGGAGGTGGGATTGGCACACTAGCTAGACACACTATCCCAAGACATTTCCCTTCACACGGGCCTGTTACCCTCTAGTGATTTGCTCATTGTTCAATGTAAAAATGATAAGGTCTTGCTTGCTAAAATAAGTTATATCAAGACTTGCTTAGAAGACAATTCTAAGCAAATCTAAGGGTGTGGTCTATATACATTACCTGTGAGATCCATAGCCAGCTCTCCCCCTAAAGACACACTAAGGAATTGCACTTGTGGCCTTTTCTGTGAGGAGTGAGGAGGGCAGACACCACTTTGGAGATTACCCTCCATTTGATGCACAGAGTTGTTGCTCTCTGGCCTGGCCTCCCCCTCTCTGCCTCAGTATAGGAAGCTCTAAGTTCTTTATCTCCGCCAAAGCTAAGCGTGTCCAGAGAATCACATTTTATTCTCCTGCCTGCACCATTTATATCGTTGCCGTGCTTCTTTTCTGCCCACAGTACAAATACAAGCAAGCCTACGAGCAAGCCAAAGGGAAGCACATTGGCTTCCGCAGCCTGGAAGACGACCCCAAGCTGGTGCACTTCATGCAGGTGGCCAAGATTCAGTCAGACCGGGAATACAAGAAGGGCTATGAGAAATCCAAGACATCTTTCCACACCCCGGTGGACATGTTCAGTGTGGTGGCAGCCAAGAAGTCCCAGGAAGTGGCCACCAACGCCAACTACAGGAACATCATCCACACCTACAACATGCTTCCTGATGCCATGAGCTTTGAGTTGGCCAAGAACATGATGCAGATTCAAAGTGATGTATGTGAAAGTGATACACGTTGGTAGGGCCATTACCTGTATCATAAGCCATTAGCTATATCATAAGTAGCATAGGAGTGGCCATACATAACGACATTTCAAAACTCCTAAAAGAAATCCAGCTGCAATTTCCTGAAGAAGTGTTTACTCATTCTCTTGGCCCGAATTCATTTCTTATAATGAAATGAGGTCTACTCTAGAAACTAACATCTAATCTCTCACTTTTGGTGCTACAGTCACTGTTGGCTTCTGAATTCGGCAACAGCACATTGATTTGGTTTTTGAGAGACTCCACAGAAGGAAACAAGCCTAGCAAAGAGGATAAAATGTGTGCACGGCTCTTGGTAGAAAGGAGAAAGAGAAACACCAACCCGGTGGTGTACATCTGTGATCTCAGGACTTGGGCATCCCGGCGCCCTCACTCCCAACACACTGCCATCCACTTCTGTGGCCACCCTTACTTACACCTCTGTCTGCTACCAATGCAGTGGTTAGGAGGTAGTGAGCGAGGCAGCTTCCGGAATGAATACAGGGAAGACAGAGGGATTCCAGAGCCATTCTAAAATAATGTGCACTACAGAAATAAAAGCAGACCCCATCAGGCCAGGTCTAGATATCTCATTGGAATGGAAACCTGGGCTATGCATTGTCAGAGAGACACCTCAGTGTCTAGCTGAAAGCATCATGTACAGTTTTAGGGGAAAATGTCTGAGTTGAGGGGAAAACCCCACACAATTGTACTGAGTGCTAATCAGGTTTCTGGTTAGCATCAGGAGACTGTCACAGTGGTAGATGATCAAAGGCTTACGACTAGAGAGAAAAATCCGATTTTAGGCATTACCTATCACTGGAGGGAGCTTGACTAATAATGTGTAACAGGTCAGGAGATTGTAATCCCTTGGCACACAAGTGCATTTACTGGTTCTTCGTGCACCACCTTTATGAAAGTGTCAAGAAAAATAAATCACCAAAACACTTATTTTTTTATTTCCCGTGAAAAGAAATAGGAAAGAACAAAAGGCTGGGGTGTGGTAGTTGGTGTTTAATACGCTGCAAGTGGAAATGATGGCATGTCAAACACACTCGTGATTCATGAAGCTTGCGTCCTTCTAATCATTGACTTGTTTTCCTCTCCGGTAGAATCAGTATAAGGCAGACTATGCCGACTTCATGAAGGGCATTGGATGGCTCCCTCTCGGCTCCCTGGAAGCTGAGAAAAACAAGAAAGCCATGGAGATTATTAGTGATAAGAAGTACCGGCAACACCCAGACACTTTGAAGTACTCCACACTCATGGACTCAATGAACATGGTTTTGGCTCAGAATAATGCAAAAATTATGAATAAAGTAAGTCCTGCAATGTGGTGCGCCACACATCAAAGCAAATCCGTTACATTTAATCCACAGGTTTTTGTGAACAGTTGGGAGAGACCATTCTTGAGGTTTGCTTTACTTAGACAAAAGGTTCTGTAGACTATAAAAAGATAGAAATTATCCTTAATTAGTAGTCCCCAAATGTTTAATGAATCATCACATCATTGACATAAGAAAATGAACCCTTTTCTTTTTTTGTTTGGTTTCAAGTAGCCCAGGCAGGCCTCGAATTTTCCATGTAACTAAAGATGATGTTGAATTTCTGATCCTCCTGCTTCTACCTCCTAAATGCTAGAAGTGTGTCACCAGGCTTGGTTTATACAGTACTGTGCCAAACCCAGTGTGTGTGAGGTTTGCACTCTACTAACTGAGCTATGTTCCCAGCCTAGAGTCTGTCCTTTGACTATTCAGTTTGAGAGGGAGTCCCGCCTGTGTCAGGTGAGATGGCTGCTGCTGAGCCACAGAGTGTCTGTTAAGAGTGAGAGCTATAGGCAGCATTCTCACCATTCCAACGTAATCACAGAGATTTCCGTCCCATGGCTGCAGCTTTAGAACCGGAGACATTCCCTGGGAAGTCCTGAGAGCAATTGCCTACATCATTGCTTCCTTGTGTCATTAATTATTTAGAAAAGCCTTACTGGTTTGTTTTTTCCATACATCTAATTATCCATAAGTCTCTACAACTTAATTATCTATAAGATGTTCAAGACCAATAAACATATCAACAGTGGACATCTGCATTTAAAGTTGAAAAAAAAATATTGTGCTAGCCCTGGCTGTATCATTGGATCACAGTTAGAAATGCCTTTGATGAAGGAAAAACACCATCTGGACCTTAACACTCAACAACTCTAGAAGGTGATGTTCTAGTTGACATGGACGGTCAGCGTGGGTGTCTACCCTGGAGGCTAATTTCTACAGCTGACCCCTTGAAAGGGACCTGCCCCAAGGGCAAAGCGTGGATCTCAGTATCAGCTGTCACAAAGACACATTTATCTTTTAAAATATTAAATGAGATATTTTCAGTCTGGTAGCACTGGGAAATCTAAAGCAGGAGGAGCTGAAGACTGAAGCCAGCCTGAGCTACAACAGCTCAGTTTCAAAACCAAAACCAAAGAAATAAAAGTTAGATATTCTCTCTCTCTCTCTCTCTCTCTCTCTCTCTCTCTCTCTCTCTCTCTCTCGTACTTTCAATATTGGTGATGAAAATGTCAGGATAATGATACCAATGTGAGGATCCTAAAATAACGAATGCTGATGTTGAGAGAACTTACTGATTATCAGGTTCTCCTGTTGCAGAGTTGAGGAAATTGAGCCTTAGACAGGCACGGCACCTCTACAGGATGCACAGTGAATCGGTGCCCAGCCTGGATGAGAAAGGGGTTCTAATGCCTAGCCACTGCCTTACCACTGGAACCCTACCACCCCTATAAATCATAGACTGCACACTTGTAGTATGATATAGTCAAATTTAATATGAATAACTTACCCTTCTTTAAAATTGTCACATATTCAGGTACTCAGTGGACCTGTTCGGCTTGGGGCTACCTTATTAGCTTATGCAAAACATTTTCATCATCACCGAAAATTCTCTCGCTAACACTAAGGCTAAAGCAAAGACCAGCCACAGACGACTTGCCAGAGCTGTGCCATTCACCTTATCTATGAGGGAGTTTATAGTAATGTAAAGTTTTCACCGATATTTGTGAAAACAAAAACTGGGGCTGTTCCTTATCCTCCTGAAATCCTTGTGTGTACAGACATACATACACATGTCTCTTGCGGGTTAGAGTTTATGAACAGACATGGAATTTGAGGCTTGCAATTTTTTTTTAATGGATGGTAGCTGTAGGAGAGAGGGCTGTTTCAGAGGGAAAACTTGAACTGTAATGCAGGTTCAACAGAGGCTTGGCCAATGCAACTGACCAAGAGAGTCCACCTGCCAAAAGCTGGTCCTTCCTGAGCCAGAAACCTGAGTGGTGCCTGTCCAAGCACTGTTACTACGGTAGAAGCAGACCAGAAAATACCGGTAGATATCTACCAATGGAGAGTTTCTTATATCAGTTGGACTATACCTCTACAGATGAAGTCAATCATTTTCAGAAGATTCCAAGATGTTTAGCCCATATTTTGAAGTAAAGAAAAGCAAGCTGTAGAACATCATGTGTTATATGATTTTGAAATAGTATGATTACAATTTTTGAGGAGGGAGATTTTGCCTCTAGGCTTAAAACTAAGGAATGGGACACTTGGACCCATTGTCTTGCACCTCCTCTACCATGTTGGGTTTTTGTTTAGAAAAGATACCCAAAAGAGTGGCACCTGTGTATACATGAGGCTGTGCATGTGCAAAGTGAGGGTTTTATGTGTGTGATTTTTAAACATGCTTTCGCACTTTCCCCCAGAATCTCTATAAACAAGCATGGGAGGCTGAAAAGACAAAAATCCACATCATGCCTGATATCCCCGAGATTGTTTTGGCGAAAGCAAATGCGATCAACATGAGTGATGTAAGTATAATCCCCCCTGTTTCTGTCTTTCTGTTTAGCCTGTTCCCACCAGTAATAGAAAATTAACTCAGTGATGTCTCTTAATGTATGAGAAGGAACATTTAAAAACTAATAGATTGTTGTCTTTTGTTAAAGACAAACGAGCATCTCTGCCTCGCTAATCTTGGCTCAAATTTGGAGCAAGGCTGTCCTTGGAGGCTGGCATAGCAGCTACAGCCTTGAAGAATTGTTGAGTTTCATTTTTCAAAGTGCCCCTTGAGCTAAGAGACCTACCAGAAAGATTATGGCCTGAGGCTAAGCTATGAAAATTATCCTAAAAGGAATTAAAACAATGGAAAGAAAAGACGGCTATTTTGAACAAACTGGGACAAGCCCTGCAATAAGGAATGTGAAACTTTCATTAGAAAATGCATTTGATATTTAACTCCCTTTCCTTCTTGTCCTAGCTCTGTTTGCTGGGTTGGAAGTCTCCAAGCTTGGCAGTTTTCTTTTCTTTTTTTTTTTTTTTCATTGTTTGAATTCCATAGAGATTTGGAATTGCTGATGCTTTTTATTTGACTGTGGAATTCACACTACTATATAAGTAAAAGAAAGGACTGTAGAACTAAGATACCCTTTTGGCATGAGATGATGGCTCCTCTGTGGGCATTCTTTGTCTCTTATTTGATAAAAATAAACCAGAAAGAACCTTCTGGACTTACTCATAGAGACCAGCTCATTTCCTTTCTGTAATGATATACTAAAAACATATCTGAGATTAAATAGTTGCTTTGTCTCTCTCTCTCTCTCTCTCTCTCTCTCTCTCTCTCTCTCTCTCTCTCTCNCTCTCTCTCTCTCTCTCTCTCTCTCTCTCTCTCTCTCTCTCTCTCTCTCTCACACACACACACACACACACACACACACACAAAATGATGTTTCTTAGAACATTCAACTATTGATCCTCCAATAGCACATCTGCCCGACAGTCTTGCTATCAATGGTCAGTCTTCTAGAATAAAGCCAGGTTTTCCCACTGCCCCTTCTTCTCTTTGCAGAAACTCTATAAGCTCTCTCTGGAAGAATCTAGAAAGAAAGGCTATGACCTCAGAACAGATGCAATTCCTATCAAAGCTGCCAAAGCGTCAAGAGATATTGCAAGTGATGTAAGTGTGAAGGGCGGCCGGCAAGCAAGCAGAGCAATACAGCCGCAGACACCAAGGGAATGGGATAAAAGAGTGAACCACAATCTGGTGCCTGTGAACAGTAGACCCACTGGGCTCCACAATGCATCTTGACAATGTTTGTGTCGATCCGTTGGCATGTCTGGAAAGCACACAAACAAGACACAGTGGGATGCTACTCATGGTGGAGCCCTCACAGGCTCAGCTTCCCTCCTCAGGAAGTCGAGATGAGCTCTCTGCTCCTTGGCCCTAAATTCCCAGCAAGATATTCCTGGTATTATGGTTAAGGTTTTGATCATTGATGCTGATGATGGCTGCTCTTAAATACTGAGAAAACTTGGCATCAGCTGTGATGGGTGAACTCATACCCCAGAAATTGATAAACCTTGTGAACTAGGGCTCCACACACCCTGGGACGACTGGTGTACTGGGTCAAGGCTCACATGAAACTTGATCTGGGCCCCAGGATTCTGCTCTTAGAAGGTTTATGGTATGAGGCAACAAGGAACACAGGGCAAGGCTCTCCTTGCTGGCCATGCTGTTCCTGTTGCTGACTGTACTCTCCTTTCCCTCCCTGTTGGCATCCTCCCTCCCTATAGAGCTCTCCCAGTGCTGAGAGCCCCAAGCTCTTCCTATAGCACACTGGAGTCCATTGTCTTTCCTGACTCCTCCCCTGTAACCTTCACACTCAACCCCATGAAAAGAAGCAGGCTAAGAAGCCCCGGGGTCACTCACTGTCTCCCCTCTATGGAAGCTGGGTGGGGACAGCAACATTTCTTCTTGGTTTTGTCAGTTTGGGAAGGGGGAAAAAAAAATCCTCCAAGACACAAAGCTGCTCTAGAATTATGCTGTGTGTTTCCCTACCTGAACTAATATTTCAGCAGCAAACGGCTGGCAGGTTTATTTCTCTGGGCCGCAGCTGGCTGCTCGTTTTCCCTCTCATTTGCTGTGATCTTCCTGTAAGAGCAGTGTGAGCATTCATCACTGTAGTGCAGGATGATGTGCGCCTCGGTCCTCATTCATCCCATGTAGGCTCATATAAAATGGGCTCTGTGATAAGGACTCTGCTGCCAGGTTTCACAGGCAAATGTCAGAAATGTGTTTCGTCAACAGTGGTGCTGTACACAAGGGCCAATGAAGAACTGACACTAGAATACTGACACTAGCAGGATTTTCTTTTTAGTTAAGAAAAGTGTCCTTCACGTTATTCACGTTTTCTTCACAGTATAAATACAAGCACAGTTATGAAAAGGAGAAAGGAAAAATGGTTGGCTTTCGCAGTCTGGAGGATGATCCCAAATTAGTCCATTCCATGCAAGTGGCTAAGATGCAGTCTGATCGAGAGTACAAGAAAAACTACGAGAAGACGAAGACCAGCTACCATACTCCTGCCGACATGCTGAGCGTCACAGCTGCCAAGGACGCACAAGCCAACATCACCAACACCAACTACAAGCGCCTCATTCACAAGTACATCCTCCTCCCAGACGCAATGAACATCGAGCTGACCAGGAACATGAATCACATCCAGAGTGATGTAAGAGAGTCTTCCAGCTGAGGGGTGGCTGGGTCCCCAGCCTGGATGGGGAAACCACAGTCTTATATACCATAGTTTTGTGTCTTAATTGAAGACTGAACTGAAGTCGAGTTTGTCCCTTTTCTTTATAGAATGAATATAAGCAAGACTACAGGGAGTGGTACCGAGGGCTTGGCTGGAGCCCAGCTGGCTCCCTAGAGGTGGAGAAGGCCAAGAAAGCAACGGAATATGCCAGCGATCAGAAGTACCGGCAGCATCCCAGCACCTTCCGGTTTAAAAAGTTGACTGACTCCATGGACATGGTGCTGGCGAAGCAGAATGCTCACACCATGAATAAGGTAGAGAGAGCAGTGCTCTTCCTTCTAAGCAAGGAGAGGTCAAAAGGCTATGGCCCTTATTTAGGGAGTTGAACTCAGGTCCCGCATTTCTAGGAAGTGGCACAGTGATTACAGAACATTGCCCTGGGACGTTTTGATGTCCATCTCTTACAGTGCCTTCCCTTATCTTCTCATTGGATTAGAAATTGCTTAGCCTTTCAATGCATATATCCTAATGCATATATTTCATTCCATTCTAAAGATGGAACAGATGCAAAGTGTTATTTTTCCAAATCTGGTATTAAAGCCACATGTGAGAGGACACACCTGTAACCCTATCAGTTAGAAGGCTGAGTAGGATGATGGGAAGCTCAAGGTAACTGATAGCTAGCTAGATTTACCTTCACCTATACCTATACCTATACCTATCTATCTATATAATGTGTGTATAAAGTTTTTAAAAAGAATATGAATTTGTTCTTTATTTCTCTTCTGAATCTTATCTTTCCTTACTGTTTTCTACTTTAAGTGCATTCAGATATTCTAATCTCCCTCCTATTTATCATTAACCATTATTCAGACTTAAAAGATCTCTTCTCTCACTCTCTAGCATTTATACACTGTTGACTGGAATAAAGACAAAACCAAGATTCATGTGATGCCTGATACACCAGATATTTTGCAAGCCAAGCAGAATCAGACACTTTACAGTCAGGTAATGAATGCATGCACAGTAATGGCATGTTTCATCTCAAAACATACTAAGTTAAAACCTGATGTAATAGCAAACAAATAACTTCTGTAAATGCTGAAACAACTGAGTGAATCAAACTCTTCATTCTAGAGGGCTTTTACGATATTGTTAGGAGCATGGGCCTCGGCTGTGTGCCAGGAGTAGGCAGGAGCTGTTCAGGGAACTCAGTGCCCCCTCTCCCCCGCTCCCCGCTCCTCTTTGAAGCAGCTTAGGGGAAAGAGTGGTGGGGCAAGACTTGGCCTTGCAAAACTTCAGGTTGCTCTCTATAACAATGTTTACCTGTGTTGATTCTAAGTTATTCTGAAGCCAGAAGTTGCAGGCCTCTGAATGAATTAACACTTTTGTCAAACAGCAGGGAATTAAGTCAAGGATTAATTGATAGGGCTTCTTTTTCACTTGCCCAGAAACTTTGCCTCTCACTTGTCAGCCCTGAGGGAGGTTTGGAACAATAAACTTTTATTGATCCATGCAAAAAGAGTCACCTGCTTGCAGAAGGAAAAGCCTTATATAAGCAATCATACATAAACTCACATACATTTATATACAAATTCAGGTACACATACTCATACACCTTCATGCAGTCCTGTTGGGCTCAGCTACTTACTTATCTTATACTTATACACACACATATCCATGCTCACATATACATCTGGAGCGAAAGTCCTAGCGCCAATGCAGAAAGGACTCACTCATTCTGGATGAAGACTGGCAGAGTTCTAATTGCAGTTTTCATATCAGAGAGGGCTTTAACGGCAGTCCTAATCTAAAGAACTTAATAATTACTATTATAATTTTAGGAATTCTTCTAGAATCATCATTAAGAATTAAGGAATCATCTCTTTGTCTATATAGCATCACTGCAAGACAGTACATCTTTGTTGATCTTCAGAAATCTACCCAATAGGGTGGGCTAATGCCCAGAGATTATATATTATTAATTTTATAAGAATAGGGAAGACATATCAGATGCAGAAATCATTGCCTGAGATTTTGTCCTTTGAGTCTTGCCTCTCAAAGGCTCTTTCTTTCATTGTTTGTCCACAATGAGACATCTCTGGAAGATCACCTGCTAGCTTTTAGCCTTTGCTAGATGGCTCTGACACTATACCTGTTAATCTGTAGGATCACTGTACTTTGATACAAAGTAGAGTTGCCATAATTATTAAAACATAAAACTATGTCAAACAGGCCTGATAGAAGTTTGGCTTTGGCATCTGTGAGTTGTTTGATACGGAATGAATCACCTACTCTGAAGTCCGTTTCTTTCACTACTAAAATCAGGACCTGTGGCATTGGTTTGCTATGAAAAACAAATAAAAAAAACTCCTTAAGGTGCCCAGAACAGTACCCAGCATATAGAATGTCCTAGGTGACTATTTTGCTATGGTGATTTTAACACACCTCCAACAAATTTGACTAGAACAGCTAGCACATTTATTGCAACTTACAAAAGGTTGTTACCACTATTATCATGTAGGTAGTTGAAATTATCTGATCTGATTGTCTTTTTTTTTTTTTTTAATTATCTTAATGTCAATGTTTAAAGCAGTGATCCCAAGCTGTTGTTAACTACAGGGTAAAAGGTACCTTATAAACATGATAGGACCAGATGGTTGCTGAATAGTGGAAGCTTTGTTCAAATACATCATCGCCCCCAAATGAAACAAGACACAAAGCTAGATCACATGATGCTATCCATACCAGTGCCAAGTCTACTCCTATCAAGCCAACTGCTTGGTTTTGTATGTGTTCAGGATCAGGGTAGACGATTTTAGGGTTCTGTATCCACTCTCTAGACATACTTTGGAGTATCTGCGATTTTAATAAAGAATGAATAGTGCTAAAGAGTCTCCTTACTTTTCAGAAATTCTATAGACTTGGTTGGGAAGAAGCTCTGAAGAAAGGCTATGATCTCCCTGTTGATGCGATTTCTGTCCAGCTGGCCAAGGCATCAAGGGACATTGCTAGTGACGTAAGTCCTGGTATGGGTAGAAGAATGTATTTTCAGCTGGGTGAGAGATGTAGTGTTGATTGCTTTTGAAATGTACTTCTGTCCCTTCACCTCTTTCTACCGTATTTACTCAGAATTGTCTCCCCTGTCCCCCAAACATCAAAGGGGACTTTTCTAATCACCTGGTGGGTCCCTTTAAGGTGCTGTTCCAGATATTACAAAGAAACTAGATATTGTGGAACTTTTATGCTTTGCCTAAAATTAATATTCTTGTTTTCTATTTGTCTCCTTTAGACAAATTCAGCCCAGATAATACATCAACTTTAGCAAACAGGTGTTGATAGTTTTTACCTGCATGTCTGAAAAAATATGCATCATAACTTTAACTTAGCTCTTCCTTGCAATTGAATAATTATAAAGTTAGCCTTAGGCATTAAAAATTCAGAATGGCTCCCTTTACATTCCCTTAGCTATTCATAGATCTGGTTCATAGTAAAATGCCATGTGTGCGCCAAAGGGCAGATTCCACATATGGCTGGAAAGGTTAGAACTTTTGGTGACATCCTACATATGGATATTTCCATATTCACTGTTTTTTTTATAAATTATATTTTATTTGCATATAAATACATATTTCAATTTGCTAATCCAGAAAACTAACTAGAAGAAATTCAGATGATCTTGGGTGGGTGAGAGAGCTCTGTGGGTCAGTGAGCTTGCCCGTAAGCCTGACAATCTGAGTTGAAGCGCACGTGATAGAAGAAGAGCACTGACTCCCACAAGTTGTCTTCTGGCCCCCACATGTATTCCGTGGCATGTGTAGCCACACATGCACACAAGTAAATAAATAAGTATAATAAAGTTAATTTATGAGAGCTGTTTTACCATGACAGAAACTGCTGCCAAACCCAACAGCCTGAGTTTGATCCTAGAGAGCCACATGATGGAGGGAAGAATATGACACCCACAAGTTACTCTCTGACTTCCACATTTGCACTGTGGTAGAAGCACAGTGTCTGTCTGTCTGTCTGTCTGTCTGTCTGTCTCTCTCTCTCTCTCTCTCCCTCTCTCCCCCTCCGCATGTATGTGTCTCTGTGTCTGTGTATATGTTAATTTTTTAAAACTGCAAAGGAGTTTGGTTGTAGAGGAATTAATTACCAAAATTTTATAGGGACACCCTACCTCTTAAAACCTTTAAAACAATGATTTGCAAACTGGGTGTATTGGCCCATGCTTTTATTCCCAGCACTCAGGAGACAAAGGCAAGCAGATCTCTGTTACAGAGTTTGAGGCCATCCTGATCTACATAGTAAGTTTTAAGACAGCTAACGCTACATAGTAAGATCCTGTGCCAATAAGAAACAAAAAACCAAAACAACCTCAATATTTGCTTCCACATATAGGCTAACCTAGAAGAGGAGGAAGAGAGCCTAAAAATAGAACCTGGCAAGAAATTCAAAGAATAGAAGGGGAAATTCTATGTAATTTAACTGTGATTCTCCCAAACTACCAGGAAATAATTTGAACTCTCTGGCTGTCAGATCAAGACCTCGTTAAATTCAACCGAAATAATGATGAGTGCACATGATAAAGCAAACTCATTTTCATTTAGTGCTATATGCTAATGATATCGTAGTAATTAAAAGGGCATCAGTAATTTCCAGGCAGCCCCATGGCCAGCATCTCCCCATTCCTCTTCTTGCAAACCCACTTCAAACTTAACAGTTAATTTGGCTACCTGTGAACTCTCCCACCACAAGAGAAACTGTATTCTCTCCTGGCTTCAAATGGTTCTTATATCTGTAACACTTCATAGAGTTAGAGGTAGGTTTTAAGTAGGTAATTTAATAAGTTAAACTAATGGAGTTTAGAGTTGGAAGATAGAAAGGTTGGTTGTTTCAATCTCTCGCTCTACATTCTGCCTTTTACTCATGAACAAGGACTTCCATGGTCCGGTAGAGCAGGTGTTTTCTCGGTGGGGTTGTGCTCAGCAACTGTCAGACGTCTTTCTGTTTGTATCTGGTATTTTATGATTTGCTTTAAGTCTATATTCTGGAATATCACAAAGTAGCTTATTTTTTTCTTCTACTTGACATTTATTTTTTGAAACATTCCAGTTTCCTGGTTCTCCTTTGGTTTTGGTTTTATAACTACAATAACCTTCTATTGGCAGTTCATTCTATTTGTGATTTGTTTGTTTGTTTGTTTGTTTCATCATCTTAAAATAGTGCACCAAGTTTTAGTCTTTTGTTGCTACAGGCGCTCAGGCCAGCCTTACATGAGCTTCTGGTATGTGCTTATCTGTGCTGCATACAGAATTCATGGCTCTACTTTTTACAAGCAGTTTTTGCCAGGCTATCCAAATCAAGGGCTGTGTCAGGTAGCTTTTGTATCACTGTGACCAGAACATCTCAGAGAGGCAAGACAAGACTGGTACTCACAGTTTGCAAGGCTTCATCCATCCTGGCAAAGCAGGCATGCTGAGCGCCTCTGTTTGCATCACTACAAGCCAGAAATATGAAGACAGGAAAGCGGACCCTCATCTGGCTCTCTCTTTTTCCCTTTTCATTCAGTCCAGACCCCAAGTCCATGTAACTCTATGGCCCACATGTAGAGTGGGTCTCTTTCCATCTGGAACTACCCTTACAGATAACACCCAGAGGTGTGTCTTCAACCTTTTAGATGATTCTATATCCAATCACATTGTCAATGCAGATTAACTACTGCAATAGTATAGTCACCTAAAAGTCCAGAATAGTTTAAACGTTTGTGATCTGAGGGAGCTGAGCCCATGTTGTGAGTCCTACTATGTGTTTAGTCCCTGAGGTTAAGTAACTGCCACTGCACTTATTAGCAATGTTGTGGTCATTTAGTAGTAATGTAATTTCCCCAACTAAATCTAAGGACTGGATTTTTTTTTTTTAACTTTGGTTATCTGAAATCTATATAGTTTATTTTCACCTACTTGACAAGATGATGAGCTTGTGCAGAACTTTGTTTCTAACTAACATATCAAGATATTCCTATCTGTGCCCACAAGATATAGATTCCAATTTAGACATACGATGTAATAATATCATGTAAAAATTCTCCAATCTACATTTTTGCTTGTTCACCAGATTATATATCTTCATAATTTTTCTCTGCCATTCAGCCCCTATTTTTTCATAAACATGCAACAAACATTTTGCTAAATGTTATCCTGAAGTCGGACTACAAAGTCTGGCACATATTTCTGCCTTTACATAGAACCAATTTCTCATGATAATCTCTCTTGATACTTGGCTGCATTACATTCTTTAGATAGATCTAATTAAGCAGAGCTTACTTAAGGACAGAAACACTTCCTGTTAGGCTAGCTCAGAAATCATCTTTCATATCCATTTTGGGGGGGGGGGGGAAGTATAGCAACAAAGCAAGGCGAGTTTGACTTAGCTTTGTTTATGTTACTAAAAAGACTCTGTTTCCTGATTTCAGTTTAAATATAAGCAAGGCTACCGGAAACAACTGGGACACCATATTGGATTCCAGAGTGTGCAAGATGACCCAAAGCTTGTGCTATCGATGAATGTAGCCAAAATGCAGAGTGACAGGGAGTACAAGAAAGACTTTGAGAAGTGGAAAACCAAATACACCAGCCCTGTGGACATGCTGGGGGTGGTGTTGGCCAAGAAGTGCCAGGCCTTGGTCAGTGATGCTGACTACAGGAACTACCTACACCAGTGGACATGCCTGCCTGACCAGAATGATGTCATTCAAGCTAAAAAGGTCTATGAGCTGCAAAGTGAGGTCAGTGTCTATCAAATTTGATTACTTAAAACCACTCCACATATTAATAGCCATTTATATGAGGAAAAAAAAACAGATTGGAAAGAGAAATTATCATTGGTGCCCTCAAACACACCTGTCTGTAACTAGCATCTCCTAGTCATGGTGAAAGGGAAGATGGAGTTTTGATGGCTTGCTTTGTCCTTTCTTAGAATATGTATAAGTCTGACCTAGAGTGGCTGAGAGGCATAGGATGGAGTCCCCTGGGTTCTTTGGAAGCAGAAAAGAACAAGCGGGCTTCAGAAATCATCAGTGAGAAGAAATACCGCCAACCTCCAGACAGAAATAAATTCACCAGCATCCCTGATGCCATGGACATAGTTCTGGCTAAAACAAATGCCAAAAACAGGAGTGACGTGAGTATTTCTTTGGAAATACATTAACCTAAATACATTAAGAGCATAGGTATTTTTAGTTTTGGCCGAGTATGGCAAATATTATAAAGAAACAAGTTTGGGGTGGTGGTGTTTGTTTTGTTGTTTTGTTTTAACCACAGAGTCACTTCTCCCTTAAAGGGTATGTTTTCTAAAGATATTTGCCTAGCATGCACGAGGTTCAATTCTCAGTATCACAAAATGTTTTATACACACACAGACACACACAGACACACACAGACACACACACACTCACATATATATATATATATGATCTTAATGCATTTAATATATATATATGTGATATATACATATATATGATCTTAATGCATTTAATCTAGCTGAATCAAGATCATGCAATAATTGCATAGTATATATTCTGCCTTTAATGTTCCTGTCCAGCATGGATACCAGTGCTTGGCACAGAGTAGGTGCTCAATAAAGTAGCGATTGGGTGATCTAGCTGTGTGGGACATTTTTGTACAGAGAAGAAACAGCCACTATTGCTAGTGAGACTAAGCTGCAACACTACAAGAAGCTGAATTAAGTGCAGCAGGACTCTGGACCATGCAAAAAAAAGTTTAAATGATAGCTGCACAGGTCTTAAGAGACACTTTGTACACGGTGCTCCATGTGCCCTTCCTTTTCAATGCATACATCAGTTCTTACCTGATACACGAGGCTGTGTTTCACAGCAGAGCTGTAGCTCCTCTCCAGGTAAGGAAACACTCACAGACAACAGTTTTGTTTTCCAAAAGCTGAAGCAAATGCAAGCCTGCCAGTCTCTTTCTACCTCAATCTCCAGTTCTTCTCCTTTTGCCTTTGTGATACGCTTTGAATAAAAAGGGTGGAAGACCAAGGGAGCACATTTTGGGGGTTGTTTTTGCTTTTGTTTTTTCTCTCCACCCCACCCCTGAACATGGCTTCTTTCTTAGAATTTTAATGAAGGGGGGAAAAGCTCTGAATGGAGAAGTTAAGCAAGGGAAGGACTAGACCATAAAGCTGACCAGCCCATGTCCTAGTTGCACACCCAGGCAGAAGCCAGATCAGCTAGGGTGTTTGAGCCTCTTCTTTTGAATATGCTGAACTAAGTAATATGAGCATTCATTGTGCATTCTGTGGGATCAAGGTAGCATATAACATTGAGGAAATTTCCCTACCAGGACGCTCTTGCACCCTAGAAGAAATCTGACAATATCTAGAAAGTCTTTCCCTTGGCTTGTTCTGACTTGGAGGTGGTGTGCTACTGGCCTCTAGTGGACAGAAAGCAGGCATGGCTACTGAAAAATCCCCAATGACACAAGACTGTGTCCTACAATCAAGAGCCACCCAGAGTGGCTTGATAAACACCAATGATTATGAGGCCAAAAAGCACTGTTGTTCCTACCAGAAAGATTAGGAAAGAACTTGAGTAAACATAGATTAATATTAATGAGTCTTGTTTCAGTTTGGTCCCGAAGGCCTAATTAATTTCTCTGAGCCATTTGCATGATGGAAAGCATATTCATACAGAAGAGAAGTACAAAATCTAAGGAATTAATGAATCCTTAAAATGTTTATACTGGAGGGCTGGTGAGCTGGATCAATGGATAAAGGCACCCGCTACCAAGCCTGAGCACTTGCATGTGATACATGGAGTCCACAATAGTGAACAAGAAGCTGCTTCTACAAGTTGTCATCTTGCCTACACATGCAAGCCATGGCACCTGATCCCTATACACACACACACATACACACACACATGTACACACACATACACACACACATGTACACACACATATGTACACACACACATACACACACACTAAATAAATTCTAGTAACAAAAACTCATTCAGTTTTACTACTAATACCCTTTGTAGTAAAAGAAAAATGTTTCCCCTGGTTGACAATGCAATTGGGAGTCACACCTTGCATTTATTCTTACTCTAGATTATTTCTTCTCTGTCTTCTAAGTCTTTGACATTTGTGACAGTGGCAGCTTCTCTTTCACCTCGGGCTTTCCAAGGCGCCCTTATGATGATCCAGATTGTGTCTTTTCACAAGGAGACTACACATTGTGTCCTGCTCAGCCTTCACAGCAGGAGAGCCCCATATATCAAGCTGTCCTGTTGCTAATCGTTTGAATTTTTATCACTTGCTTAAAGTGATAGTGCCAGATTCCTCTACTGTTAAGTTAATCGTTTTATCCCTTGGAGAAAAATGTAAAGACCAAGTCTCACTATGTATTGCTGGGTGACCAGGAACTCTCTATGTATATGTAGACCAGGCTGCCCTCAACCCCACAGAGACGCCTACCTCTGCCTCTCAAGTGCTGGGATTAAAGACCTGCATTACCACATTTGGCAACATATCACTACATGGACCAGGAATGGCGTTCAAAACTTGTAATTGACTTTTTGTTGATAAGTTTGATACTGTATAGTCTGTTCTTCAAACCTTCACTTTTATTTAATTACCAAGATTTTTAAATTTGGTTTTCCATGGTCTTCTATGGAAGACAGACATGACAATGGTTTTAACACATCCAAAAGATTTTGATAAAATTTTAAACTGTTCTTTTGGGGAAATCCCAACATTTTCATCAATTTACTTATTCTCCAAAATAATTGTATAATCTTACTTAGTAAACCAAATGAGAACTAAGATTCCCTAATTCCTAGGCATAATTTGAGTAGGTCATCATTTGATAAGACAGTTAAACACTAAGGGGGATTTTAATGGCCAAAAAAAATTGGAAAATGCTATTCTACTTGATAGTATCAATAAAGTTTTTATTTCATGTGTTGATTTGTATAGACAATAGTATCAGTAACTTCTAAAAGGTGATCCATAATTATATTTGAAAGGTAGTTGCATTTCAGATAAGAAAATTATGTCTCTTTTTATATTGCTGTCTTGTTATAATGCCGTCTAGAGCCAACTGTTGTATTTGAGCCTGACAATACCACTGATAAAATTATTGTTTCTCATTTTAGAGACTTTACAGAGAAGCTTGGGACAAGGACAAGACTCAGATCCACATCATGCCTGACACCCCTGACATCGTTCTGGCTAAGGCAAACTTAATCAATACAAGTGATGTGAGTTTACAAGTTCAGTGTGCCTTTTCAGAAAGCTCAGCTAATCACTTCTAAGTCGGTGAAGTTGTTTAAAAAAATCTTTTGAATGCCAAGTCATTTTAACTAGCAGACAATGAGTGACTGATTCCCTATTTGGTGGGGATTTTGTACATCCAGTGTTGGCACTCCCTATCTCAAGCAGCATTAGAGCACAGATCTCTCTATATTTACATTTCCTTATTACTTGTATTATCGTAATGAAATGTTTACAGCATTCTCACTCTTTCCTGTGTGGGAAGAATCCATTTTTATTGGATCTGTATTTGCTTACAATGTTTTGTGCTTCACAAATAGATTCTGGGTAAAGTTTTGAACAAGTAAACAAACAATCAATTGGAGGATATTTTCATTTTACCAGATTACTTTGCTGGCAAATGTTAATCCTTCAAATGTATGGATATAAAATTTAAATATTCAAACATAAATTCTGAACCCTAATAGAGTAGTTTTAATGTTAAAGATATGCAGGCTTAATACTACAAAGAATAAAATATGAACAGAAGTCTAACAACGGTAGGCAATGGACTTCTGGGTAAACATTTGAATATATTATGAATTATTCAGTTACATCACAATCTGAATGAGCAAATTGTAAACAGAAGTTTTAAAATTCAATAAAGTATTTCTTTTTAATTATGAAGGACTACCATACTGACTCATGATGCACTAGCTACACAGAAGGGATAGCCACTCACTATTCTTTTTTTCATAAGAGGAATTCATAAGGGGAATAAGACTGAAAAGCTTTCTCTATAGCAACTTCTAATGAAACACAACATTATCTGGAAAATACCACCAAAATGGTAATTCATGTCTCTATCAGTTAACTTCGGTTGCATTTTCTAAAGTACTTGGGAATTTTGGGTGTTTGGTAATCAGAGAGCTGTAAAATGTAGAACAGGATCATTAGCAATTCATAGACATAATATCCAATGACATTGGAGTGGTCTAAAGTATAGAGACTATTTTCACAAACTCTTGAAGTATGCAGTACATTGGCTTAATTATTCTGCTTATTCATCATACTGTTTATGGAGAACTGTTTTCCCAAAGCGATTGCCTCCATCTCCCAACAGAAACTCTACAAAATGGGTTATGAAGAACTGAAGAAGAAAGGTTATGACCTTCCCGTAGATGCCATTCCAATCAAAGCAGCGAAAGCATCCCGGGAAATTGCCAGCGAAGTAAGATGCCATGCCCTGTAGATAGTGGTTTGATTGCAATGGGCGCTATTTTAAAATAAGCAAACATCATCTAAGGAGTCACAAATTAAAACAGGGTGATAATCCCAGACATACAGTATAGGGTAAAAATAAGACCAAAAGTCAGTTTGACTATTTGTGGCTGAATTTAGCCTTTAATCTTGCCTAACAAAAAGCAGAAACATGTAGCTCTTCGGGCTTAGCAAGATATTTAGAATTAGAGCAAATTTTGAAATTTGCTACAAAGGTGGCAACAAAAGTTAAATTTTTAAAGGAATGAGGTATGCCTTTGTTCCTTTAGTACAAATACAAAGAAGGCTTCCGAAAGCAACTCGGCCACCACATTGGTGCTCGGAACATCAAGGATGACCCCAAGATGATGTGGTCCATGCACGTGGCCAAGATCCAGAGTGACAGGGAGTACAAGAAGGACTTTGAGAAGTGGAAGACCAAGTATAGCAGCCCAGTGGACATGCTGGGGGTGGTGCTGGCCAAGAAGTGCCAGACCTTGGTCAGTGATGCTGACTACAGGAACTACCTACACCAGTGGACATGCTTGCCTGACCAGAATGACGTCATCCACGCTCGGCAGGCCTATGATCTCCAGAGTGATGTGAGTCTAAGGTTTTCCTTTGTTCAATTAAATAGTCTGTCTCCTTTCCTAAAATAGTGAGCTTATACACTGATGCCCAAACTCCACCTAGCAATCCAAGCAACATTAGTCTGCAAAGAAAGACTCTACGGTGGAATGTTCTAGATAGCTGATCATTCTCCACACATTTCTCTCACTTTGCCAAACATGCTTCGAATTTGAATATTTCATTAAATTTCTGAAATCATCCAGGAAGTCAAATGTTAAATATTACAAACATGTCTGTATCATGTAACAACATACACTTCCATCTCTTTGTGGATATATGCTTATATTTGTGATTTGTCACTTGGAATTTCAGAATGTGTACAAGGCGGATCTTCAGTGGCTGAAAGGCATTGGCTGGATACCTTCTGGTTCCCTCGAGGATGAGAAAAACAAACGAGCCACTCAGATCCTGAGTGACCATGTTTACCGTCAGCACCCAAATAAATTCAAGTTTTCCAGTCTTATGGATTCCATGCCAATGGTCTTGGCAAAAAATAATGCGATAACCATGAACCATGTAAGTCCTTTGCACGAGGGAGGTATTAAATGTTACTGACAACAGTGGGCGACACTGTTCCTGTAGAAAGAAAAATCCCATGCAATTCTTCTCAATAACATTAAGGTGTCTCTAAAGGAAATGTTTCTTACTGACAGAGTCATGGAAACCTGAACACATCATGACATTAACACACAGAGCATGGTTTCAAAGTGTTCATTATTGACCTGTCTTCCTGTTGTTCTTAGCACCTCTATACAGAAGCTTGGAATAAAGATAAAACCACTGTCCACATTATGCCAGATACCCCTGAAGTTATATTGGCTAAACAAAACAAAGTAAATTACAGTGAGGTAAGCAATGTATGTGTAATATGTGATCTATTTTCCTTATATTATACTTTGTAAATGAAACTTAAGATTATTTATGTTTCTTGCAGAAATTATATAAGCTTGGCCTGGAAGAAGCCAAGAAGAAAGGCTATGACATGCGGCTTGATGCCATTCCTATCAAGTCAGCCAAGGCCTCCAGAGACATTGCAAGTGATGTAAGTACACTGGGGAGATTAGGTATGCCTGGGAGGTTTTCATCTTAGCTTTGGCTCCAGGATCACCTGGCTCTCTTTGATGTACAATGGACCAAGCTATGACATTAACATTGTTGCTAATCTTTGATTATCTTTGATTAACTTTGATTATGTCAGCAAGCAGGTTAAAATAATGGCACTAAACTTGTGACTTCCAGCAAGTCGTCAACCGTAGCTGTGAGCATTTCAGTGTGCCATTTCGTTTTATTGGGTTTTTTTTTTTTTCAACACAAGGTTTCTCTGTAACAGCCCATGACTGTCCTAGAACTTGCTTTGTAGACCAGGATGACTTCAAACTCTCAGAAATCTACCTGCCTCTGCCTCCAAAGTGTTGGGATTAGAAGCATGAGTCACCATGCAACACAAGGCCATTTTTAAAGAAGCATACACATGTGCTTTGGTCATCTCCCCATTCTCTGATACCATCCCTCTTTTCAACCTTTGCTTTCTTTAAGAGATGGGTTTGCCCACATTGCTAAGGTATTTTATTCATGTTTTTATCCTTGAGTCAAAAATACATTGTTATTTTGTTTCCAAAATATAGGAAATGGTCATCACATTTAAAAACAAATGACCAACATAAAAGAATTTATTATTAATATATAACTGTATAATGGCATGCCTGCTATGACTATCATACATGTTCATAAAGAACTCTGACATAAAAATGCTTAAGTAATATTATAAAAAGTAGACAAAACCCATTAACTTATGATGCATATTCTAATTATATTCATTCATACACGCATTCCACAAAGAGCTCTGTGCAATAAAATAATATATTTGCTATCCTTTTCTTTTTAGTATTTTGCTTATTTTCTTCCTGATGTAAGATACAACATATACTATATAGTCAAAGGAAACCATTACGTTTAATGAACACGATAATTCTGTCCTAGGGACTACATTTCTCTAAAGGTCAAAGCAGACAACTAACGGTCTTTTTCTTCTTATAGTTCAAGTACAAGGAAGGCTACCGTAAGCAGCTGGGCCACCACATCGGTGCCCGCGATATACATGATGACCCCAAGATGATGTGGTCCATGCACGTGGCCAAGATCCAGAGTGACAGGGAGTACAAGAAGGACTTTGAGAAGTGGAAGACCAAGTCTTGTGGACGTTGTACATCGTGGTGCGGAGCCTAGTGCGCACCACGATGTACAACGTCCACAAGCAGTGCTGACTACAGGAACTACCTACACCAGTGGACATGCTTGCCTGACCAGAATGANGTCATCCATGCTCGGCAGGCCTATGATCTCCAGAGCGATGTAAGTACTGGTGATCATAAAAGCGGGATCAGTGAGTTTATTCCACAGAAGAAGGTTTAAATAGATGGTCCAGTGCTCACCTGTGACTTCAAGTGTGTGAGGGATAGCATGGATGAAATGTTAATCCTTAGCATTCATCCAAAGTGAAGTAGTGCTTGGACCTGCTACCTACTAAATTATTTTTTTAGGAGGCTTCTTACTTGATTTTATATCTATTGGCTTAAAAATGCATCCCCAACATGGAGATAAATATTTATGGGCAATGTGTGTGTCAACAGAATATGTATAAGTCTGATCTCCAGTGGATGAGAGGCATCGGCTGGGTGCCCATTGGCTCTCTGGATGTGGAAAAATGCAAGCGGGCCACTGAAATCTTGAGTGACAAAATCTACCGTCAGCCCCCAGACAAGTTCAAGTTTACCAGTGTGACTGACTCTCTGGAGCAAGTATTGGCCAAGAATAATGCCATCACTATGAACAAGGTGAGAGGTCAGAGTTCAGGGAAGCCACATGGGGTTGCTGAAGCTGAATCCAAGAAGCAGGAAGATGGTTGAGAGAAGAGTTTTACACAATAAGACATTTATATCCACCTTTTATCATTTATTTCTCTAATCTGTTATCCACCTAGTATGATATTCATATTCTACTATTGATTTCAGTTATTATTTCTTGGTTTTGATAAAGTAAGATATTTTGTGGAAAAATAATCACTGCACTAAAATACTTATTCTCACTTTCCTTTTAACTTGTATGTGTTTTCAAATTATCAAAATTTATATTACAAATATATATTTCACTATGAACTAATTAATTGATGACATGTATATAAAATGCCATAACCTTGTCTCCTTTGTTTATACATTTTCTGTGGTCTTGCAACTCCTGTTTGATTAGACATTGGTGGTTTTCCTGATGAATGTATATCTTCTTTGATAGCGTTTGTACACAGAAGCCTGGGACAAAGACAAGACGCAGATCCACATCATGCCAGATACACCAGAAATCATGTTGGCGCGAATGAATAAAGTCAACTACAGCGAGGTGGGAGTAGATGCCAAGTCTTAGAAAACTGTGCTGTTTTTCACTTCTATTGTGATATAAGACAGTTATATCTTCTTTTATCATTTATTTCTCTAATCTGTTATTTACCTATCATGGTATTCATATTTTACTATTGAGTTGTTATTATTTCTTGGGTTTAATAAAGTAGTATATTTTAGAATGCTGTTTTTTCACCATTCCATGGTGATATAATGATGAATGGAAGCTTTGTGAAGAATCACCTCTTCTTATTTCATGAGAAAAGCCACATTTGCATTTCTCAATCACTATCTTAAGTGCTAAGTAACCATTTAGGGTAATACAATTTTTGCATTAATTACAAGAATTAATGATTTCAGCAATAATCATAAGATGAAGTACATTTTTCTTTTATTTAACTTTTTTCTTTTTTAAAAAAACATTTTATCTTATGTGTATGGATGCTTGTCTATGCGCCATGTACATGACTGGTGCCCAGAGAAGCCAGAAGAGGATGTTAGATGCCCTGGAAATGGTGGTATAGATGGTTACTGATGGCTGTAAGCCACCATGTGGGTGGTGGGAATCAAACCCAGGTCCTTGGGAAAGACTGTCAGTGCTTTTAACCACTAAGCCAACTCTAGCCTGGTTGTTCTCAACCCATGGGTTACAACCCTTTCGGGGGTCGAAGGTCCATTTCACAGGGATTGCCAAAGGCATATCAGATATTTATCTAAGATTTATATAGAAAAAATTACAGTTAAGAAATAACAAAAAACATAATTTTATTGTTAAGGGTCACTACAACAAGAGGAACTGTATTAAGGGGTCAGAGTGTTAGGAAGGTTGAGAACCACTGCTCTTCCCCCTCTTTATTAACTTTTGAAGTAAAGAAATTCAAAACAGACTATACATGTATCTCCCCTTAGTGCTAATGCAAAGCTTCATAAATACATTTTCCATGTCTAGTATATTTCTTTTAAATTGTGCTGTAGTTTAAAGCTTATGATTTCTAAAGTATAAGAATAAATTCATGATCTAAAATCCCAGAGCCATAAAACAGTACATAGAGAGTCTATGATGGAAACTCTGCTGGGATTATATATAAATGAGCCTGTTTCTTTTTGTGGCTGGTGAGCATGAGATCATGTGTCCTCATTTTAGAACCCGTGTCTTAGGTAGAAAGAGAGGTCATCCCCTCTCCGGGAAAGACACCCCACTCAGGATTGTGCCACCTTTGCCTAAGAATTCCCGGTGACAAAGAGCTGATTTCATAAGTCAACCTCTTTGTTCTGGAAATTTCCATTAAAACGTGTTTCACTTGGAATACTCCCTTGGAAAATCCCAAAGTCCTCTGAAATTGGCAGTACCCATCTGTACACAGAGATACTGATAGGCACCAGTGCCCTTCCTTGCCAGCCCCACCTCAGGTTCTGTTTGCATTAACATCCCTGTATTCCTAGACATTTCTTCAGCGGATCAGATGTGACTCCAAGCTAAATCGAATACTGTGAGTGGGTTATGAGCAGAACTGAACACATGAGCTGGTTTTCACTTTCTGGACCTGTGGCCAGCATTTCTGCACCCTGCTGGAGCATGTTGGCTGCTATATCAACGCTAGTGTACATGATCTTGAATCCTCTTAGACGACAAGACCTTTCACAAAGGCTAAAGTTAAGCTAGATTTCTAGGTTGAGTATGTGCATTTGTAATTTATATCTATCTCAAAGACTGCCGTTCATCTCTGTGTAATTTCTTCCAGTTAGATTGAGGCTACAGGTTTCAGCCTGTAGAGATCTTGTGAATCTAAGATTCCGAGAGAGGAGTGTTATCTTTTTCTCTGAGCTTTGTGCCCCCGGCAAGCTGAATGCCATTTCTCTGAGAGGACATAGCAATAGACTATTAACCTTATCCACAATGGAACAGAGGTCTAAAGTCATTTTATTTGCGGAAGGCAGAATGGAGTTGTAGTGATTGTAGAACTAGCTCTTAATGGCCATCCAAACTGAAAATATCAAGTCCTCAAGCAATTTCTTCTAGAATTTTGGAACCTGTACTGCTGGAAACTTCCAGAGACACCATAGTAGAACAATGTTGCTGGTAAGGCGTGGCAGGAAAGAATCCCTTGCCTGAGTGCCTAGCCTACCCAGTCTCTTTTCTTGTCATTCTCTTTATACAAATTCAATCCTTTTCTGTTTTCACCTTAGTTAAGATGGGAGAACGCAGTGTTAAATTATTTGACCTTCTCCCTCTAAGATTTTTCTTGACTTCTATAGAAGTAAGCGACAGTTCTGCCCCGCCCTCACCAGTACTGGAGACTGAATTCAGGGTCTCAGATGCTAGCAGGCACCTTATGGTGGAGCTAGAGCCCTAACTCTAAGTGCCACATTCATTTCTTACCTGCAGGTGTTCTGTTCCAACTCCAAAATCTTTTCAGTCCCTGTCTGATATTCCTCTCTGGTCGCTCATTCCAGTCCTTCCTGTGCGCTGTCTTCTCCCAGCTACCAGCTTAGTCTTTGGAAGCCTAGTTTTTTGTTTTGTTTTGTTTTGTTTTTAAGATTTATTTATTTATTATATGTAAGTACACTGTAGCTGTCTTCAGACACTCCAGAAGAGGGTGTCAGATCTTGTTATGGATGGTTGTGAACCACCATGTGGTTGCTGGGATTTGAACTCCAGACCTTTGGAAGAGCAGTCAGGTGCTCTTACCCACTAAGCCATCTCACCAGCCCCTTTGGAAGCCTAGTTTATCATTCAACGTAGAACCCAAGAACAGCCCTCTGCAGGAACTTCCCTTATTTTTTTTTAATTAGATGTTTTCTTTATTTACATTTCAAATGTTATCCCCTTTCCTAGTTTCCTCTCTGAAAATCCCCTGTCCCCTTCCTGTTCCCCGCTCCCCATTCCCCAACCTATCCACTTCTGATTCCTGGCCCAGCCATTCCCCTATACTGGGGCATAGAATCTTCACGAGACCAAGGGCCTCTCCTCCCTTGGCCATCCTCTGATACATATGCAGCTAGAGCCACGAGTCCCACCATGTGTTTTCTTTGACTGGTGGTTTAGTCCTAGGGAGCTCTGGGGGTACTGGTTAGTTAATATTGTTGTTCCTCCTATAGGACTGCAAACCCCCTCAGCTCCTTGGGTACTTTCTCTAGCTCCTTCACTGGGGACTCTGTGCTCCATCCAATGGATGACTGTGAGCATCCACTTCTGTATTTGCCAGGCACTGGCAGAGCCTCACAGGAGACAGCTATATNAGGGTCCTGTCAGCAAAATCTTGTTGGCATCTGCAATAGTGTCTGGGTTTGGAAACTTCCCTTATTCTGAGATCACAGTAAAACACACATGCACACACACACACACACACACACACACACACACACACACACACTCCTTCCTGAACCACGGTTGTTAAACTCTGTGGTTAAATTGCCTCTTGTGGTTTGACTTCTCAGCAGTTGCTCCCCTAAGTTACCAGGCTCTCATCACTTCTCCCAGAAAGTCAAAGGCTGAGGGAGTCCTCATCTTCATCCCAGTTACGTACACAGCATACATAGTCACAGGCACAAAGCCAGGCCAGATAGAGTAAATTACTTTAAACAACAATTCATCTACATGTCTCCCACCTTAGGTTTTAGCTTAATTTCTCTGGAAATTTTTTCCATGTATATCTGTTTATTGAACTTGTAAACGTTTAGGGTAATCTGATGTAGGTATTTTCTTTGTTGCTTAAGAAGAAGACTTGGAACTCAGAAATCATATTGAGCACTATATGAAGAATTTTATGAATTGTTTAAACCCTCTATTAGTTTTTTTAGATATGAACATCAACCTCTAACCGATTGCTTTCTTTTTGGGGGAATGGCCCAAATTTAGAGCCTGTATAAACTTGCCAATGAAGAAGCAAAGAAAAAAGGCTATGACTTACGAAGCGATGCCATCCCTATTGTGGCAGCCAAGGCCTCCAGAGACATCGCCAGTGACGTAAGCTATGAGTTCTCTTCCCATGTGTGAGCAGCATGGTGTGGCGTTTCCATTGTATTAAAGCTTTACAAAGTACTTTCCTTCAGTTGCACATGGTGGTATGTGCTTGTAAAGCACTTAAGAGGCTGAGGCAAGAAATCTTCCTCAAGTTTGAGGTCAGCTTCCACCATGCAGTGAATACTAGAGCAACCAGAGATTTATTCAGCGTGTCTTAGTTAGTATTTCTATTGCTATAATGAAACACCATGACCAAAAAGCAAGTTAGAAGCTTACACTTCCAGATCACTGATCATCAACAACAGAAATCAGAACAGGAATTCAAACAGGGTAGGAACCTAGAGGCAGGAGCAGATGTGGAGGCATGGAGGAATGTTGCTTACTGGCTTGCTCCTCATGGCTTGCTCAGCCTGTTTTCTTATAGAACTCAGGACCACCAGCTCAGGGATGGCACCACCCATAATGGACTGGGCCCTCCCTAATTGATCATTAATTAAGAAAATCCCCTACAGCTAGGTCTTATGGAGCCAGTCTCTCAACTCAGGTTCCCTCCTCTCAGATAACTCTAGCTTGTGTAAAGTTGAGTTGACATAAAGCTAGCCAAGACACAATGTGATTTTCAAAAAAAAACCAAAAAACAAAAATGAAAACAACACCAAAGCCCATCACTTTGGTATGAAATTTTTCAGAAACCTGGCTATGGAAGGAATAGAAAAGTTGCTATTTGTGAAAAGGATTTGTATGTTTTCAGCAAAAAATAAAATAAAATAAAATAAAATAAAATAAAATAAAATAAAATAAAATCACTTTCCAGGAAGAGAGCATGAGAGAAGGCTAGAGCAGTGCTGCAGGCTTAGATATTATGTAAGAGTGACACAGGCTCACAGGAGAATCTGCAGTGAAACTCACAAGCCTATATATTCTGTTGAGGATCTGGATCTAGCTTTATGTGGTGTTTTAATGTATAGTACTTAAAGATGCACATAACGCCTGATGTTACAACTCACCCTGGTTGGATTATGAAGAGGAAGTATTTACCAGTATGAGATAGAGGCTTCTAGCCTAGGCTCACACCTTACCTGGAGCCCCTGGCTATACAGTGTAGCACCCCCTTTCCCTGCCGCATCCAGGGTAAGGTGATCCTGCTTTCCTGGTGCCTTCCAGAATCTTGAATGGATACCTGCTGTAAATATCAAGGGTCACTGTTCACAGATATAGTGGTAGACTATTTTTTTATACTAGAAGTGGCTCACTTTTTTTTTTTTTGTGTATCAGCCCCTTCTCTGGCTCAGCAAAAGAATGTGTGCCAACAGTCATAAATAATAATAATATTTTTAAGAACTCCACTAAGAGCTTTCTATGCATTATCTTCATATTCTACCCAAAGTGGTAGATACTATCATTATCTCTATTTTATGAATTATTCAAACAGCTTTACTGAAATCAGCCTTAATAAATGGTGAGGTTTAAACTAGACAAACTCCTCATTGCTTCCCACTATGTCATGTCTCTTCCCATTGATTTATCTATACTTTCTAACTCAGTTATCTTTAAAATTGGAAGCCTAAACTGGAAAGGAATGGCTTAGGTTCCAAGTAAAGTCACTGAACTTGTGATAATAATTAATAAATAATAATAATAATAATAATAACAACAATAATAATAAGCACTGTTGACCCATGTGAATGTAGAACACGATGGCCTTAAGAGCTCACTTAACCAGATGGGTTGCTATAGCAACTTTCCAATATAGCCAGTCTTTATGGTGATGATAGAAATTTGTTAATAATACCAAATATGTGAATCTGGTGAGGACTATCTCCTTTGTTACACAAGATAGCCTCCTTAAGCTACTTTCTGGATTAATAAACACACAATGTTCCCAAGTGCATTCCTTTCCTGCCATACTTTCAGTGTGTAAGATCCAAGTCGTCAGGATCTCCCTGTACAAGTGGCCTCATTCTGACTCCTGTGAGTGATGTTCCCAGGTCTGTGTGCCTCCTCCTTTCCAGACTGTGTCTTAGTGCCAGACCATAGGTTACTTGAGGTAATCTATGTATGCTGTATTAAATCTGTCTACTTCACCACATCAACAGGCTTTAAGGGTAAAGGCCAGGATGCTGGCTGGAGTTGGTGTTCAACGGAAAAAAATCAGTTAATCTGCGATGAAAGTAACATGATTTTGTACAAATCTGTTACATCAAAGTGTTTATAATAGAAGTCTGACTTGTGAATTTTCACTGTAGTACAAATACAAAGATGGCTACCGTAAGCAGCTGGGCCACCACATCGGAGCCCGCAACATCAAGGATGATCCCAAGATGATGTGGTCCATGCACGTGGCCAAGATCCAGAGTGACAGGGAGTACAAGAAAGACTTTGAGAAGTGGAAGACCAAGTATAGCAGCCCAGTGGACATGCTGGGGGTGGTGCTGGCCAAGAAGTGCCAGATCCTTGTAAGCGACATAGACTACAAGCATCCTCTCCACGAGTGGACATGCCTGCCTGACCAGAATGATGTCATCCACGCTCGGCAGGCCTATGATCTCCAGAGTGATGTGAGTATGCTATTTATAAAAGAGCCTCCAAGCTATATGAAAATGTTAGCCCTTACACACAATCCATGGCCTATTCTAGCTAAAACTCATTGGTTGGTAAATGACATCCTTATAAGGAAATGCTGTTTCCTAACTACATTTGATTCTATAAAGACAAAACTCTAACTAAACAAAATGTGAATCAAGAGTCCTCAAAAGGAAAACACTTTCTTATAGTCTTCAGGAAGTTAACTTTTTTTAAAAAGCAAAGTTTTAGTTTAAAAAAATGACTCCAAAAGGTTGGCGATGTAACTCAGTGGTAGAATGCTTGTCTAGTGTAAGGCCTGGATCTAATCTCTGGCAACACACACACACACACACACACACACACACAATTACTGTAGAATTTGCTACTGGTTTCCTCTGTAGTTATAGTCACAGGACTGCTAACGACACTCAGCCTGCTCCCAGAGGACGCTGAAGCTGCTGCATTTGCAAGCTGTCGGACAGCTTTGCCGACATTTGCTCCATTTGTTTGTGTGTGTGTGTGGGGGGGGGTGTCAGATGCTAATGACTAAACTGAGCATCTATTGGCAGCGGGTGGCTGTCTCAGATCTGGGTGTTTTATAAACGTGTGAAGCGATTACAAAGCATTAGAGAGCATTGGAGAGTGAGCTAAATCCACAATAATTATACGGCAGTGACTGAGCTGTACAGCCAGCCACCTGCTCTGTGCTTTGTGGCTTGTGAAGAAGGGTAGTTAACAAGGGTTAGCCACATCCAGGAGCAACAGTGATAGACTGCTGGAGGTTGGTTGCCAAGTGCCTGTCCTGGACTGCTCTCCTCCTGCCATGACTGGTCTCGGTGCTGCAGGAAGCATTCACTGCAGATACAGCGGCACTGTACTAGCCAGCCTTCCTGTGGCTCCTTAAGCCTAATGAGCAGACCATGCCAGGCAGCCAGAGACTGTGTCTGTGAACTTCCCACTTATCTTTCCCGTTCTGCTCCCGAGGCCACCGAACTTCTCCCAGCTAGCTGACTACAGTTCCGGTAGCATTGTTGAGGGAGTAGTTTTTGAATACTTATAGGGTATGTAAAATCCTTTAACAGGAAAAAAATGGCTGAAAACGAACTGAGAGACATACTGCGAGATGAATGACTCTGCAAACCTATCCTATGCCTCCTACCCTGAGAATGGGATGGGAAAGTAGCGGAGACCCTAGCCTGGTAATATATGCAATGTCCCTAATCTTGGGTGGTATGGTAGCTATCCACATTTCTGGGGACCAAGGCGTCCCTATTATTATATGTCCCTTCTCACTTTAAGTCACTCATTTTGTATGAAAATAATTTGAAATATAAGAAAAAGTATACTGAAGGCAAAAATCCAGTTCAACCCAACCCCCCCCCCCAAAAAAAAAAAACTGCACTTAAGAGTTTTCCGAACCAAGTTGCTTCACATTCTAATTTTCACTAAAATATGTATTAACACTTTTACATGTTGGCCATATCCTTAGAAAGTAAAGGTTTTGATAACTACAGAATGTTTCGTGTGGCTAAGGACTTCCTGGCAGCTTGTTGTGAGCCATGTGTGGTACTTCTTCCCACTCTGGGTTGGCATTCTGTCCTGTGTACATTATTTATAAAAGCCATTATTAATACGACCCACAGATGTTAGTGGGGTCATTCCTTTCCTTACAGTTAAATATTTGGTATATTTTATTGTGAATAGGAAAGCATTTCTGGGTCATTTTTTTAACATAGTCCTTCTGTTCACCTGCCTACCATACTAAGCTTGCTTTCTATGAAACAATAGAATGTCATTTTCTTTTTGACGCGCTTTGCATCTTTACCGTAAATGGGCTTGGCACCACTCTTTGCCCTCGATGAAGAAGAGCCTCTGACATCTTTTCCTTTCCCCAGAATGTGTACAAGTCAGACCTCCAGTGGATGAGAGGCATTGGCTGGGTCCCCATCGGGTCTCTGGATGTGGTCAAGTGTAAGAGAGCCACAGAGATCCTGAGCGACAACATCTACCGCCAGCCTCCGAACAAGTTCAAGTTCACCAGTGTGACTGATTCTCTGGAGCAGGTGCTGGCCAAGAGCAATGCCCTCAACATGAACAAGGTAAGGCAGCCACCTCAGAGTTCCTAAGCACCTTTCTACTTGAGTGGCTAGTGGATTCAAAGTTCTCCCAAAGGGACAGGGCCATATTTGACTTTTAAATTGTTCTTGAAATCTAGTAAGTCTTGTTGTTTCCAGTTTGAGTCTTGGTAACAAGCAGTAAGACCCAGGTAATCAGATAATGCCTAATATCCAAGTCTAGCTTATTTTTCCTAATTGCACAAACAATAGTCCTGTTTTAATTTGACTTTCTGGAGTGCCTATCTTAAATGGTTTTCTTTCAACATCTTATCTTATTTTTATAGCGATTATACACAGAGGCCTGGGACAAAGACAAGATTCAGATTCATGTAATGCCTGATACACCGGAGATTATGCTGGCAAGGCAGAACAGAATCAACTACAGCGAGGTAGGGGCTGCCAAAGCCATGTGAGTGTCTATGGTGGTGGGAGATGCGGACACGTGATAACATTGCTCTTTCATGTGAACGTTGGCCCATTCCCTTTCATTTCTGGGTCAGATGCTACATTTCATGAGATTCTGCAAGCAAACTGAGCTCACACTGTTTCTTAGATGTTGCAGTTATTGCTAAAATGAACCAATAGACCACGGAGTATTTTTTTTTTTTTTTGGTACTTCTAAAGGGTCAGTTTGCCAGATAAAACAGTGGCTCATTATTTACACCAATAAATGATATTCATTTGCCCAGAATTCAAGGTGTTAAACTATATTAAACTGCTATATTTTAATTGTCTAAGTCTCATAGTCCTGGCAAGGAGTCTTTTATTAATGAACATCTTTTCCACACATTGGTCTTGAATTAAAATGAAGGAGCAGAAACTATAGTCAGAATATCACTTTTAAAAAAAACTGCTAAAATTACATTAAATCACAGTGTATGTGAGAGAGTTAAACAAGCATGTTTTAATCAACCATCACGGTCGAGTTTCTCAGCTCAGGTACAAGCTGTGCCACAGTCCCCAGTCTGTCCCTACTTGGCTTCAGAGATGCTGCCCTTCTGAGAGGGCTGGAGACTGGTTACTAACAGAGAGATGGGTCATACATGTACTCCAGATCTATCCCCAGCAGAAAGACAAATCGCTGAGCCATCTGGGGCAAAGGGAGGAGCAAGGCATAGAGAGGGCAGAGGTAAAGGAACCGAGCGAGGTCCTTTGGCGGAAGGACTCTCTGTGAGCAATGCTAGTGGCTGGGTTATTCACAGAAAGTGCAATTTTGTAGACATGCTTTACTAATATAACCAAAATCTAATCTTTTTTTTTTTTTTTTTTTTTTTTTTGGTTTTTCGAGACAGGGTTTCTCTGTATAGCTCTGGCTGTCCTGGTACTCACTTAGTAGACCAGGCTGGCCTCAAACTCAGAAATCCGCCTGCCTCTGCCTCCCGAGTGCTGGGATTAAAGGCCTGCGCCACCAGGCCCGGCTCCAAAATCTAATCTTAAAGTTGCGATTATAGTCCACTACGCTCAAAGTTCTGTCTTAATTTTTTATTTATTTTTAAACACTGTTAAAGATAGCAGCTGTTGTAATAAAAGTTAAATAGTGAAGGAATGAGTCAAAGCATGTGCCATGTATGTTAAAGCATGTGCCATGTATGTGAAAGGGATGATACCAAACACACTGCTTTCCATTTTTTTTTTATGTATGTGAAAGGGATAATACTGAACACACTGCTTTCCATTTTTATTTTTACTTAGCAGCATGTGTGGATTATATTTTATCAATCTATATTACTAAATTATATAAATCTATATTGATAGTTTTTAATCATTAATCTCCAAGTGCTATATAAACTTATAATGAAATAACTTATAAAATATATCAATTTTAATGTCCGTTACTATGTCTCACCTATTTCACCTGCCTCTACCTCCCAAGTGCTGAGATTAAAGGCATACACCACACCACACAGCTAAATACTTTTTGAAGAATAGACTAGAATCCATTTGCTTTTCCCTATCACCAGACCTTAGGTTGTATCCAGTTCTGTCCTTTAAAAATCACGTGGTGGAAGTCACTTGATGCATACTCTTCATAACATTGCCACTGGCCCTTTTCTCTTTCCATAGAGTCTGTATAAACTGGCCAATGAAGAAGCAAAGAAGAAAGGCTATGACCTGCGTGTTGATGCTATCCCCATTGTGGCGGCCAAGGCCTCTAGAGATATCGCCAGCGACGTGAGTAGTGGCAGATGGCTATTATGTGGATGGATGGGCTGGGGAAGCAGGCTCAGTAACACAGAGACAAGAGACATTCAGGTGCCAGTTACTATAAGTCACATAAATACTTTTACATTTTAAAAAAAACAAACTCATTTTTATTTCCAAAAGGTTGATATCTAGGTACCACTGGTTTAAGATTAAATCACAATCCATAATCTTTCATATTTGTAATTATGTAAACTTCTTCTTTATATTTGATCATGTAGCTTTCATAGGCATAGGAAATCCTAGAAGATAACTTTGTATTCACTGTCCAATAGATAAAGACCTGGTAGAGGACAGGAAAGGACTCTACCTTTGCCCAAACTTGCTCTGTAGTACTGCCAACTCTCCCTTTGGAAATCAGCTGAAATGCAGAGAGACAAAGATGGACAAAATAAACAGTCAAGAACTTTAATACTCCTTCTATCTCTGAGAAAGAAAACGGTAGAATGTAGGCTGCATTAATTGTTGACATTAGAATTTCATGATACTTCTGCCAGAGAACACCAGGGTAGCTGCTCCCTCTACCACTAAAACACTAACTTGCTCACGTACATATAATTTTCCTACTTGTGGAAGCCTAACCTGAATCACATTTTGGCCCAGGACATACAACATGGATGTCCAGTCCTATCCATTTCAAGAGACTGAGTGAAAGTCGTCAGAACCAGACTAGGCAAGGCAGTGGGAAAATCAATAATATCTACCGACTAAAGAACAGTAGTATTGCCGGGTGATGGTGGCGCACGCCTTTAATCCCAGCACTCGGGAGGCAGAGGCAGGTGGATTTCTGAGTTCAAGACCAGCCTGGTCTACAAAGTGAGCTCTAGGTCAAATTATTGTGTTTAATTCAGAGG
>NC_034592.1:38887790-38920949 GCF_900095145.1 Mus pahari | reverse complement strand
ATAGCCTCACAAGAGGCCGCAATATCAGGGTCCCTTCAGCAGAATCTTGCTGGCATGAGCATTAGTATCTAGGTTTGGTGGCTGATGATGGGATAGAGTCCCGAATGGGGTAGTCTCTGGATAGTCCATCCTTTCATCTTAGCTCTAAATTTTGTCTCTGTACCTATATCCTTTCCTGAGTATTTTGTTCCTTATTCTAAGGAGGAATGAAGTATCCACACNATGGTCATCCTTCTTGGTTTTCTTCTGTTTTGCATAATGTATCAAAATGACCGTTTTCATTTCAGTACAAATACAAAGTTGGCTACCGTAAGCAGCTGGGCCACCACATTGGAGCCCGCAACATTGAAGATGACCCCAAGATGAAGTGGTCCATGCACGTGGCCAAGATCCAGAGTGACAGGGAGTACAAGAAGGACTTTGAAAAATGGAAGACCAAGTATAGCAGCCCAGTGGACATGCTGGGGGTGGTGCTGGCCAAGAAGTGCCAGACCTTGGTCAGTGATGTGGACTACAGGAACTACCTACACCAGTGGACATGTCTACCTGACCAGAATGACGTCATCCATGCTCGGCAGGCCTATGATCTCCAGAGCGATGTGAGTGTTAAGATCTATGGGAGTCATGCTTATGGTAGTGATTCATAATAACATTTATGTTTAGGATTGGGTAGCGCCCTCAGAGAGCTGGTGTATCTTATTTCTACCCCTCCTATTTTTCAAATGCCCTTTGCTTATGTTTTTAAAGGGGAGCATTTATCCACAAGTTGGCATGTTGTGGAATTCTACCTTCATATGTTAAAGACATATATAAAACTTACCTTCCCAATGTTTCCAGTTCTTATTCTTCATGCTGAGATCAAGTGTTGCAGCATGTTCATTAGCACCTGCTTTTGTATTGGATCTCACTAGACTGCAGAGCATTTGTAATCTTTTAGTGGATGAAGGGAAATGACTGGGTTCCCACTGGGTCTCTGGATGTGATCAAGTGTAAGACCAACACAGATTTTTAGCGATAAGATCTCCTTTTTCCTCTACCCAGAATGTGTACAAGTCAGACCTCCAGTGGATGAGAGGCATTGGCTGGGTCCCCATCGGGTCTCTGGATGTGGTCAAGTGTAAGAGAGCCGCAGAGATCCTGAGCGACAACATCTACCGCCAACCCCCGAACAAGTTCAAGTTCACCAGTGTGACTGATTCTCTGGAGCAGGTGCTGGCCAAGAGCAACGCCCTCAACATGAACAAGGTGAGGACTCAGTCTAGGGAAAAATAAAGCATGGTTGTAGACCATTTAGAATGAATTGCTATGGTCTATGAGTTAGTCTTTTTAACTTTATCCAGTTAAATTCTCATCCAAAGTGCAATGATTTAGTTGAGTTCTTTATATCCTCATATAAGAATTGCAAATACAGGCTGGAGAATTTCTGCTTTGCTGTCTGTTTATGAAATGGGTAGCATTATTAGTAGGATTCCTTTGGTCTGGAAAAGTAGGTCAATAATTAAGATTACCTACTGTTCTTGCTGAGGAGCCAAGTCGGTGCCTAGAACCCTCGCCAGGCAGCAGACAACAGCCTGTAAGAACAGCTTCCCGTATCTAATGTCTCTGACCTCCTGGGCACTCATGCTCATGTCCACATGCCCACACACAGGCCTACATGTGTGTACATGAGTCAAAGTTTAAAAACATATTAAAATCCAGTGTCTATTTGGGGCTCAACAAGTTTTAAGTCTATTAGAGTAGTATATTGAGTAATATGTTGTTCGGTATTAAATCTTCTTTAAACTCATTAAATGGGTTTTAATATAGTGATAGTAAACATGTAGTTATGTAAATATGCTGTGGAAATACTTGATTTAGCAATTTTAATTCAGTTTTGAGTGACCTGGCAATGTGTGTGTGTTTGCATGTCTGTATATTATGTTTATATATTATGTTTACATTATATTTATATATTATGTTATATATTATGTTTATAGTAGATAACCTATAAAAATCAAAGGGATTGAAAAGAATGTAAACAAAATATATTCTTCTGTATTTTGTTTGTACAGTAGGCAAAAAGGCTGGGTTTCAATTTCCTGATGATTTCTTCATTAAAACTCATATTTAAAACATTCGTCTTTTTTTTTTCTGATTCATTTACTGTTTTATCTTTCACAGCGTTTGTACACAGAAGCCTGGGACAAAGACAAGACCCAGATCCACATCATGCCTGATACACCTGAAATCATGTTGGCCAGACAAAATAAAATAAACTACAGTGAGGTAAGACCAACCACCTCTTTGATGCCCATCATCTGGCCACATTGATTTTTGCTGTAGGAACATCGGACTTGTATGCATCACAGTCATGGTGTGGTCCACTGTACTTAGTTTGGGTGTTTATACTCATTATTTTACTTTAGAAAGACAAAAACAAAAACATCAGCCCTTATAGTCAACACATAATAAGGCAAGAATAATGAACTGAGCTCAGAGCCCAAGAAACCATGTAAAGACAGATATGGCAGTGAGGACCTTCATTCCAGAACTAATGAAAGATGGGGGGTGGATACAGGGGGATTCCTGAAATTTCCCTGGCAAGCTAGCCAGGCATGCAGACAAGATCCCATCTCAAAGAGGATAGAAAGTGATGAGTGACCACGTACATATTCAAGTGCACTGTGGCGTGTGTGTACCTGGATGCTCATACACACACGGGGGCGGGAGGAGATGCATTTGTATACACACACACACACACACACACACACACACACACACACACACACACAAAGAACCAAAGAGATCCATCAAATAAAACACATTTTGAAATGTAGTCTGCATGTTTGTTCTCTTTGGTTACCACATCTACAAGATCCCTATCTAGAAGTCTTTCTGTGGTGACAGAATGAGGTAAAATCAATGACAGGGACAGGCTGGCATCAAATAGCTGATTAGTAAATTTTAATTTCTTTCTTATACCCTCAAGTCACCATGAAAATTAAATGTATTTAACTTGTTTGAAAAAACAAAGTTTATTAACAAGATCCAAATGAGTTTTTTATTCATCCTTTTCAAAACTGCCTGAGGGCAATGAAACAAATTTCTGTTGTCATTGAAGCTTCTTAGATACATAAGAATCTAAGAGAAAAATAATTATCTTTGCAGTACTGAATTACTACTGCATAAATAGTACCTTACTTGCTTTCTCTTATCCAAGTGAAGAATTTATCTGATTGATTCAGGCATTTTATATGTATGTATGTATGTATGTATGTATGTATATATGTATGTATATATGTGTGTGTGTGTATATATATATGTATATATATGTATATATGTGTATATATATATATATTAAACATCACAGAACAGACTCAGAACCAGATTCACCATAAATATGTTCCTCAAACATCACAGAACAGACTCAAAACCAGATTCACCATAAATATCCACCTGGCCCCAGCTCAGCCACGTTAGGGTGAGCTTTTCTGCTGGACCTGGCCTCACTGAGCTAAGGCACATGTAGCTGCCTTCTGTCCTAGGTTGCGATGAGGCTCCTGCTTCTATGAGGAGAAATGAAGTCGATTTTCCCTTTAGAATAGAAACAATATATTTAGATAGTTTTTTTAATTCTATAGTTTCCAATTTGATTTACTTTCTTTAAAATGTCAAGCTGTACCCAGCGGGGGTGGCTCACGCCTTTAATCCCAACTCCCTCCCAATTTGGGAGGCAAAAGTCCACCTTGAATCCTAGCACTAAGAAGGCTGAGATCTCCAAGTTTGAGGCCAGCATGGTCCACAGAGTGAGTTCCAAAACAGCCAGAGCCACACAGAGAAGCCTTGTCTCAAAAATAAATAAATAAATAAATAAATAAATAAATAAATAAATAAAATAAAGTGTCAGGATCAATTCTCCAACCACTGTTTTTGAAGAGGGGGTTTCCAAGTGGCCCACTTGAATGACTGAGAGAGCTGCCAGGGTCTTCCCTCCCCCTATTCACTGTGAGTGAGCACACAGCACACACGTATCACCGTTTGCTCCTGTATCCTCATGTATCTGTTCTAGTTCCCATGCACGTGTAACGTCCCCAAACAAGACTTCAAATACAGCCTTGGAGATAATGAAAACTGCTGTCTGCCTTTGAAATGATGGAAAAATTAAGGAAACCTGACTTGGGGTGATGAGACGGATCCAGAACATCTTCCCTGTGCTACCATGAGGACATACTTGGGCATTTATTCCAGAATGGAAAACTTAATGATGGAGTATATGATTTTCCAGTTATAAAAGAAGTATTCTGAGGCTGCAGAGATAACTAAGTAGTTAAGGGTGCTTCCTGCTCTTCTAGGGGGTACCCAGTTCCAGCACCCGCAGACTAGCTTACATCAGTCTATAATGCCCAGGGATCTGATGCCCTCTTCTGCCTTCCTCCAGCACACACACACACACACACACACACACACACACACACACACACACACACAAGTGCAGGAGAGAAGCTGGATGTTCACTGATGCTGATGTCATCGTGTAATTTTCCTACAGGTTTGCAAAAGAGGCAACTGCTGCTCTAACGTATCAAAACAGCCACTAAAATCTTTACCTAAGCATGATTGCACAGCAACCTGAGTTTTTAAAAGTAAAAGGCACACACGTGTCTCTAGCACAGCACTGTATATCTGAGCATATTGAAACAATAATCTGAAGACAGACCGTTTAAATCGTCGTCATTTAGTGTAAATTATTATTCAGTAATTTTTTTTTTTTTTTTGGCTTTTCGAGACAGGGTTTCTCTGTGTAGCCCTGGCTATCCTGGAACTCACTTTGTAGAACAGGCTGGCCTCGAACTCAGAAATCCACCTGCCTCTGCCTCCCAAGTGCTGGGATTAAAGGCGTGCGCCACCACGCCCGGCCCTATTCAGTAATTCTTAACATGAACTGTTGAGTGCATTGTCTACATGGGATTTAGAACTGCTTTAAGATAAACATATGTTAACTTGTGGCTAGGGGAAAAATATGTTGTTTTTACTGTGAAAACAGGAATATTTCCTAAAATAAATTTAAATCAGATTCACTTTTATTCAATGCACAGTTAGTGAGAAACATATCTCATTATGAATTCTAGTAACATTACTTTTTTTACAATTAAAATTTGTTTATTAAAATAAGTATTTTACCAAGCATGGTGCACATACCTAATTCAACTTACCTCAGCACTGAGGAACAGGAGGTTGGAGGACTGTAAGTTCCAGACCAGCCTGGGCTACATAGTAAGACACTGTCATGAAATAAGAGTATTGGTTTTGATTTACTGATGACCAGTATTAGAAGTGATTATAAAGTCTATATTATTTCAAAAAGGATACAAAATTGGTCAAAATTTTCATGAATTAAGAAAAATTTTAAGTCTTTTGTCATAGAAACAACAGTGATGGCATTTCTTCTGTTTTAAAGAAATAGAATTTTTTTTGACTCAGAAGTCTTCGGTATCTGCTGTCCCTGTTTCTGCTACAAGCTTCCAGCAGTTGAGCCAATGGCTAATGAACAATTAAATATTAACAGAGAAACATTATTCGCCTATTCTTATTGCAGCATGGTTTTGATTATGAACACATACTTACAGTATTTTGCTATATATTATACAGTGATTATACATTGAACAGTTATACAATGGTGCTGGCAGCCAAGTAAAATTGTTCCTATTTCAAATCCAGAGATATATCATATTTCTTGGCTGTTTTACGAAAGGAGTGAGTGCTGACTGCCTTAAACACCACTAAGAACTGCTGACTTTGTGTTGAAAATCTGTAAGGATTTATGCAAGGAGTTGTGATGTGACAATTTACTGAATGTGAAATTTCCATTTAATTTAACAGCTTGGAAGAAAATCATTTTTGTTTTGTTTTGGTTAACACTACATAGTTCTCTATCCAAGGGCTGCCTTCTTTTGACACCCCTCCCCACCCCAAAATGTGCTTTTCATGACACCCCCTCCTCAAACTGTGGTTTTCAAGTGAATGTGACTTCTACATCTAAATGTATCTTCTTTCTTTCCCCAGAGCCTGTACCGCCAGGCCATGGAAGAAGCCAAGAAGGAAGGCTATGATTTGAGAAGTGACGCCATTCCCATTGTGGCTGCTAAGGCTTCCCGGGACATTGCTAGTGATGTAAGAGCTGACTCTGTAACCAGTCAGGCCAGCCGCTGGCTCAGGGAATCACAGCCCTGTAATACTGTAGGACTTCTCCTTTGAAGTCCTTACCAACGCCCCCCCCACACACACACACACATACGCAGTCGAGATGGAACTGTGGGTAACTCACTCGTGATCCCAGGCTCATGGTCTACTTGCACTGGGTGCCTTTGATCTTGCTTTTTCATCTCTGTTTAATAGAATAGATGCCTCACAGTCAGATAGAGCGGTGTTAGGCTGCCTTGGAATCCCAGGATACACTCAAGGCAATAAAGCCAGAAATGAAATAGGCTTATCTGAGTTTGCCCACACAGGAAGGAGTGGAGAGGAAAACCAAAGGCTAAAGGTCCCTTTGTACTGAGGGTTAAAAAAAACAACAACATTATTTCTGCACTCTAAAAGTGAAGATAACAGATTCCTAGACATGTTTAAAGTTACCCAAAAGGTAGGCTTTTTTAAAAAGCCTTTAGTTATGGTCCAGAAAGGTGAAACTGACCGCAGCAACTGTGGTGTGTGATTCAGATATCCTCAGCATGTCCCCACTGTCAGGCAAAATGTCTCTGTCACTTTCTCCTTTTATGAAACCAAAACTAAACACATACTGAATAACAGAAATTGTCCATTTCAAAAACTATGTCTCCTGGGTTCCATTATGCTCCTGCAGGCTCTCTGTAGCTTGAGTATCATATGTGCTAAATTTCTCTACCTTTCCTAGGAAGAGAAACCTGGGAGCCCTATAGGCTCGTGCACAGGGGTCCCCTCAAGTAGGCTGGCAAGTAGGACCTCTCAGGCACTGGATTGGCTTGTGGCTATGGCTAGGCAGCTTATTTTGGGGTTCACTTTTTCTCAGTTATTGCCAGCATATGATTCTCTGAACTTGCAGAAGAACAGTAGGGTTCTTCTTGCCCCAAGACTTGGTATCACAGCATCTTGCTAGAAGGAACTCCTTGTCCTGTGATCACACAGAGGGTATCCCCTCGGGAGCTTCAGGCAGGGGTCCTCTCCATCCCCCACTTCTTCCTTATGCTGTGGGATGTGTCTTTTTTCAGTACAAATACAAAGAAGCCTATCGGAAGCAGTTGGGTCACCACATTGGCGCCAGAGCGATACATGACGATCCCAAGATGATGTGGTCCCTCCACATTGCCAAAGTGCAGAGCGACCGTGAGTATAAGAAAGAATTCGAGAAATACAAGACAAGATACAGCAGCCCCGTGGACATGCTTGGTATTGTTTTGGCCAAGAAATGTCAAACCTTGGTCAGTGATGTGGACTACAAACACCTACTGCACGAATGGACCTGCCTGCCGGACCAGAATGATGTCATTCAGGCCCGGAAAGCATATGACCTCCAGAGTGATGTGAGTATCCCTGACACAGGACAAGAGCCTATCAGAGACAAATCTGTGGGATCCTGATGAGTGTCCAGGGCCTGGAACCTATATGTCCCTAGACGTATTCGAGGAGTATCTGAAAGGAGTTTCTCATTGGAAACCCCTCCAGAAGTTATGTGTGAAACAGGAAGGAAGTACTATCAACACTATACAGAAGTGTGCCCCCTAGTGATTCGGGCTTCTTTTGTCTGCATCAGCTAAAACTTAGCCCTCAAAATAACATAGCTGACCCAGCCATGGTGGCTTACACCTGTAATCCCGGATCCTTGGAAGTGGAGGAAGGAAGGTCAGGAGTTCAAGGGCAGCCTTAGCTACACAGGAAGTTTTTAAGTCTAGCCTGAGCTATGAGACTCTGTCCAGGAGGGGAGGAGGGAAGAAGGGAAGGGGGGAGGGAGGGAAGAAGAGAGAGAGAGAGAGAGAGAGAGAGAGAGAGAGAGAGAGAGAGAGAGAGAGAGAGAGGTGTCACTGGTGAGTTTTTGCCCAGCAAAATAGAAGTGCATTGTTTTATATTACTTGAATGACTGTTTATACTTAAATTTATAGAAAAATATGAAAACATTCTTGCTTTTTCAAGAATCTTATATTAATAGTTATCTTATACTCATAGTTAGCTTGCCCTGTCAGGAATAACTAGATAAATCCCTGATGTCATTGCACCTAGCATGTTTCCTTTATTCACTTGACAGTTTGTGATTTTTAGAGGTGGAAATTAAGGCAAGGGCTTTTACAGTCACCATACTTTGCACCATTCGTCTGTTCACATGACTTGATTTGAAATAATTAGAACACATTTTCCAGGGCTGGTCCTCTGTGAAAGATCTTATAAAATTTTTAAGGACAGGGCATTGTCCTTTCTATTAGAAAAAAAAAAAGTTCAAGAAAAAACTCTTCAGAGAGCTCCACAGACTATCAGTCAGGGACTGGGTATCTGACAGAAGACAGCTTTGTCTGCCAGCAGGGATTATACTTCCTTTTTCATTAATTAATTTTATAGGTTTTTGTATATGTATATATTATACATTGAGCATATTGCTACCTATACTCGCCTACCTTCTGAATTTCTGTGTCTCGAGTATGGTACGTCTTTGGGCATGAATCAGTAGGATAGTTAATGTAACTTTCTTACCTGTTGCTCTTCAGAATCTGTACAAGGCAGACCTCGAATGGATGAAAGGCATTGGCTGGGTTCCCATTGGTTCCTTGGAAGTTGTCAAAGCCAAGAGGGCCACAGAGATACTGAGTGACAATATCTACCGCCAGCGTCCTGACACACTGAAATTCACCAGTATAACTGACTCTCTGGAGCAGGTGCTGGCAAAGAATAACGCAATCACCATGAACAAGGTGAGTCTTGGAATTCCCCGTGAAGCATCAAGAGTGACCGCAGGGCAAGTCAAAGACTGGCATGCTGTTATGCCTCGAAGATTATTGTAAGACTAATATCTCTCTCTCTCTCTCTCTCTCTCTCTCTCTCTCTCTCTCTCTCTCTCTCTCTCTCTCTCTCTCTCTCTCTCTCNCNCACACACACACACACACACACACACACACACACCTCACCTGCATATGCACGATATAAACTAGAGTCTGTATATAAAAACAAGTGGTTTAAAAACAACTCCTTTTGAGTTTAGAATACCTTTCTTAATATAAATGCTTTTCTACTGAAATATATGTATTACTTGTGACACTTCGAAATATTTAACTCTTGTTTAAAATACTATGAAAAAGAAGAGTAAAGTTAAGAGAGGAAAGTTTTAGGGAAGGCCAGAAGAAGTTGGAGGGGAGAATTTGATCAATATACATTGTGTGTTGTCTTAGCGTTATTATTGCTATGATGAAACACCATGATCAAAGCAACTTGGGAGAGAAAAAGGTTTATTTAACTTATACTTCCATATCATTGTCCATCGTTGAAGTAAGTCAGCACAGGAACTCAAACAGGGCAGAAACCTGGAGGCAGGAGCTGATGCAGAGGCCATGAAGGAATGCTGCTTACTGACTTACTCGCCATCGTTTGTTCAGCCTACTTTCCTATAGAACCCACAATGTGCTGGGGCCCTCCTCCATCAATCACTAATTAAGAAAATACCCTATAGGCTTGCTTGAAGCCTGATCAACAAATTATCAATTGATGTTACTTTCTCTCAAATGACTCCAGCCTGTGTCAAGTTGACATAAATCTAGCCAGCACATACACTTTCATTTTTAAAGAATTAATTTGAAATATTACTTAAAATACAAACATACTATATATAAAACCTAGCATGATAGTCCTTGCTTGTAATCCCAGTACTTGGGAGGTAGAGGCAAGGAGGAAAAAGAGCTAAACTGAGCTGTAGGAAACAACGAATCCTATGAGGCAATAATTCCTTCTCTGACAGATTATACTTGGCAGAACTGCTGAATTCTTTAATAGCTAAAGTATTTATTTATACATTTTAGTAAGGAATGTAAGAATGTAGCTTAAGTAAATTTAGTTCTACTTTGTATCAAAGAGATCCCAATTTCTATGGACACCGAAATAATTTTTCTCCGTTTTTGTAATAGCGCCTGTACACAGAAGCCTGGGACAATGACAAGAAAACAATCCATGTCATGCCAGACACGCCAGAAATCATGCTGGCCAAACTCAACAGGATAAACTACAGTGACGTGAGTGTCCAGAGAGGGAAAACGAGGGGCCATGCAGCTTCCCTTAGTTAAATGCTTTGATTACTTTCTTACCTACCCTAGAACTGACATTGTTGGCAGATGTAACAGTTCGCCCTTGACTTAATCTTGAGGCATGTGGTGGGTCCACGAAGAAGACCAGCCCTTGGTTATCAGTCAGGAAGTGGGGTGTTTATGGGGAAGTAATCTACCAGAGCCAGTCCTCTCAAACCTTCCCTTGGGCGAGCCATGGGCACAAGGTCCCTGTAGTCCACTGCCACAAGTGTGGTCCTGCATCTGTAGATTTATCTCTGGCTTAAAGATATTCAAAAACACTATACCTGTTCTGAAAGTGTTTCCAGGTTGTTGTTTTTTTATTGTTAACATTCCCTGAATCATATGTAACCATTTACATAGATTTATGTTGTATTATGTTTCATAAGTAACCTAGAGATGATTTAATATGTGTAGGATGGTCAGGTAAGGTAAGCCATGTCTGTAAATCCTAGCACTCAGGAAAGCTGAGGCAGAAGGATCATGTGTTTGAGCATACTCTGGGCTACATAACGAGGTCTGGGACATCCTGAGCTTTTTCAAGACTTGAAAATGGAGAGCATACTTAGAGATGTGCTTAGGCTACCATGTATATAAGGGACTTGAATGCCAAAGAACGTCGTGTGGGAAGAGAGCTTTTAGAACAAAGCCTTCTCAGGCACTGAGGTATAACTGTAGTTATAACTATAACTGTATGCTCTTTCTCTGATTTTCATTTGGTGTTACTGCAGGTGTTCCTCTGGTCATCTTTATCTGGACCAATAGTTTCATAATGGCAATGATTCCAAATCAATCATGTTCCACTATAGTAGCCCACATGCACTGGGTTTTTCCCAAAAAAAACAAAAACAAAAACACAAATATGTTCCATTTTTAAGACACTTTCCTTATTCTTTTGCCTCTCATATTAAGGTGGGTTTTTTTTTAATATTCCAAGGCACTAGTAAGTGCTGGGATTTTCTATGTGCTCCTTTGGGAAAAATAAAATATCTGCAACCAAATGTTGATGTACCTCCAAGTATTTTTTTTTTTAGACTTCCCAGTCAGGAAAGCCTGCCATTTCAGACACATGCCTGTGAATCTGTAGGCTGTGAAACATGCTACGAGAGCACTTAGGGGATTCAATTCAGTCATTGAAATGAGGACAGAAAAAAAAAAAAAAAAAAGAAAAAAAAAGAAAACGAACAGAAATCAGCTTCATTTCTTCTGAAGGGAGTGGTGACTAAGGACTCTTTCCACAGAAACTCTACAAAGTGTCTCTGGAGGAGGCCAAAAGGCAAGGCTATGACCTGCGCGTGGATGCCATCCCTATCCGGTCCGCCAAGGCATCGAGAGAGATAGCAAGTGATGTAAGTTGATTGTTTTTAAAGAAACGTTTTCTTTCTTTAAAGCCGTTATTGGCTGGAAGCTTGCAGAGTGTTGATTCTTGCTGCAACCTGCTTACACATCCGAGTTTCATCTCCCTTTGGTGGCTCCCCTCCAACTCAAAGTTAAAGACTGGAAGGGGTTGGGATCGGGGAGGAACTGACCCATGCCCATTATGCCTGTTAGTGCGGTAAAGACATAACTGGTTTGTTTCATCTCGTTTTCTGGTACCGGGGATAGAACCCAGGGTCTTGCTCATACTAGGGGATGACTCTGCCACCAAGCTGTGTCCCGGTCCTTTTATTTTTGAACCTCAGAAATTGAGCAGTGGTTAATCCAGATGTTACCTGACATTACAGGTAAATGTACCAATGTGGGTGTGGTCTTTCTCCTGTGGCATCCACCTATTTACCACAGCAGGAAAGAAGTCTCAGTGGAGGACATGGTGGAGGGTGGGCATGGTTTAGAGCCTGCATCCTGTGTAACTCTCGGTGAACTTCTCTTGTAAGAAGCCCCTAATGATGATTGACAGACTGTGAAGCAAGTGGGCCTTCTTCTCGGCATTCATTCACCTCTTCTCTCCTTTTCTTTGCATAATCAAATGCCTTCAGAGAGTGTCTGTGCTCTGTGCATCCTTGAAATACAAACTGTTTCCCTGAGCCAACCCCAAACCCTAAACTGATTCTCCCTTCAGTCATCACCCACCGTGTTATCAGCTGCTGGGCTTGGCTACCCTCTCTCTGGCTCTCATGGGAAAGTGGGCCATGACACATTACTTTTGACTTTTAAAAGTAGATAGATTCTAAACCCCAAGGCATGACTCTCTCTCCTGTCAAAATTGAGTAATGTTGACAGACTAATAAGGAGAATAATTTTTTAATTTAATTTTATTTGTAATTCATTTTTTACACTCCATATTCCATTCCCCGCCCCTCCCCTTCCCTCCCACCCCCCAACTGTTCCACATCCCACACCTCCTCCCCACCACACCCTGTCTCCACATGGATGCTTCCACCCTCCACCCCATCTGACCTCTAAAGTCCCTGGGACCTCCAGTCTCTTGAGGGTTAGGTGCATCATCTCTGAATGAACACAGACCTGGAAGTCCTCTACTGTATGTGTGTTGGGGGCCTCATATCAGCTGGTGTATGCTGTCTGCTTAGTGGTCCAATGTTTGAGAGATCTCAGGGGTCCAGATTAATTGAGACTGCTGGTCCTCCTATAGGATTGCCTTTCTCCTCAAATTCTTTCATCCTTCCCTAATTCAACAACAGGGGTCAGCTGCTTCTGTCCATTGGTTGGGTGATAATAATTGCATCCAACTCTTTCAGCTGCTTGTTGGGTCTTTCGGAGGGCAGTCAAGATAGATCCCATTTTGTGAGCACTCCATAGCCTCAGTAATAGTGTCAGGCCTTGGGACCAGAGAATAATTTCTTGACACATAAACTTTACCTAAATGTAATGCATATACTTGGCCAAGGAATTCATTCCATGGTCTAACAACAAGATAGTCTAAACTTATCATAAAGTCAATGGTTTATAAGAAAAACTATATCTTTACTTGTTCAGGAATTCAGTATACACTGGTTAGTGTAGTTTAGAGAAAGGAGGAAGACAAAATACAAGAAGTCCTGCAGTCCAGGCTCCGCCCTGCTACGATCTTGAACCATGGCCATCAGGATCCTGTTGTATAACAGGGTGGGTGATGCTCATCTCTGTGCTCCTCGATAATAGCAGGGGAACACACAGAAGTAGTGTGTTCTTTTTGTCAGATTGACAAACCTCTTCTTTCCTCAGTACAAGTACAAAGAAGGCTACCGCAAACAGCTGGGCCACCACATCGGAGCCCGCAACATCAAGGATGACCCCAAGATGATGTGGTCCATACACGTGGCCAAGATCCAGAGTGACAGGGAGTACAAGAAGGACTTTGAGAAGTGGAAGACCAAGTATAGCAGCCCAGTGGACATGCTAGGGGTGGTGCTGGCCAAGAAGTGCCAGATCCTTGTAAGCGACATAGACTACAAGCATCCTCTCCACGAGTGGACATGCCTGCCTGACCAGAATGATGTCATTCAGGCACGGAAGGCCTATGATCTCCAGAGCGATGTGAGTAGATCTAATGTTCTTCAGCCATATGTTCTAATAGTTTGGTGGGGGATACTAAATTATCAGTGTTATATAGAATCTGTGGGAAGTCTAATAAAACCCATGAACCATTCTCAAAGCAATGTTTTAAAAACCATAAAATAAGCATTAGGCTCAAAGGAAACTAATCATATTGAGAATTATTATAAAAATATTAAACCAAATCTGAGGTATGGTAATATGTATAGTTACTCGTTAACATATTAAATAATTACAGCCATATGTATAATAACAAGTTCTGGGTATAATAACTAATTCTAAAGACAGGTGAAGAGCATAAATATTTTAATGATTTATTTATTTATTTTTGCATATTGGGGTTTTACCTGTATATATGTCTGAGTAAGGGTGTTGAATCCCCTGGAACTGGAGTTACAGACAGTTGAGAGCTGCCATGTGGGTGCTGGGAATTGAACCCCAGACAGGCCTCTGGAAGAGCAACTAGTGCTCATATTTGCTGAACCACTTCTCCAGAGCATAAATATTTTAAGAAATATGCAACATGCAACATCTACAATAATACAATATTGTCTGTAACATCTGTTGCTTATTCAGGCACATGTACTATTGATGCTACTGTAATCTGTTGTGCACACTCTTACTTAGGTGAATGCTATGTTTCAGTTAGATGTTAATAAAAACATGGATGTTAGATTTAATTCCATCTGAGCTCATTGATGTCAGGTTAAGAATTCCTGATCGGGGGCTGGTGAGATGGCTCAGTGGTTAAGAGCGCCGACTGCTCTTCCAAAGGTCCTGAGTTCAAATCCCAGCAACCACATGGTGGCTCACAACCATCTGTAACGAAATCTGATGCCCTCTTCTGGAGTATCTGAAGACAGTTACAGTGTACTTACATATAGTAAATAAATAAATATTTAAAAAAAAAAAAGAATTCCTGATCGGAAGCAAACTGATTGATTTTATCATCTTTTACTGATGCCATATTTTAATATGAAGCATCAGTAATAATTTGTGAATTGAACGTTTAGGAATGCGTCATACAGGTTTTGACCAATTTTCTAGGAAAATGAAAAATAATAGTGACCTAAAACCAAAAGAGACACTTCTGTTGCCTATAATAGGCAACCTGCGGCCTCTCAGACACCCCCTTATTGGTATGGTCACTTCTTGTTTTGACTGGGCTCTGACTAAATAACTACTTTTGCAAGAGTCATAAAAGTAATGGTATAACTTTTTTTTTAATTCCTTAAAAAAACATAAAAATAAAATGTTGTTGCCCTTCCTTGTGAGAAAAGTTCTCCTATAGCTGATTATTTGAATTCAATGAATAAAATGGATTCTAAGACAAATACAAAAAAACCCAGACTAAATGCAAGGAAAATATGATTCAGACGCACAGACGTAAAAGCCATGTGAAAATGCTACTTTTATTTGCACAAGAAAGTATATTGATTCATGAAACTCTCTGTGGAGGCTGCTGCTGAACAGGATAGGAGCCTGCTGTGTTTGAAGAGGATTGTTCCCACATGGGAAAGCGTGGACAGCACATCAGGCAGCGAGCACCTTACCCTAGACGTCAGACACTGCTTTCCTAAATGTTGTTTCATACCACTGAAATCAAATGTTGACGAGGTTTTGTGGCCCTTAGCGGGGGGCGGGGGGGGACAGCAAATATCAGCCAACTTCAGGGACAAGGATTTAAACCATTTTTAACAAAGATGGGTCTTCCTAAAATTGCACACAAATATGATTTCATAGTTATGTGTACGGGTTCCGACCGTCAGGCACCAGAATGTCTAGGTAAGGTCTGAATGTTTGCCGCTACCTTTGCAGGCTGTGTACAAGGCTGATCTTGAGTGGCTGAGAGGCATCGGATGGGTTCCCATTGGCTCTGTGGAGGTCGAGAAGGTGAAGAGAGCAGGTGAGATCCTGAGTGACAGGAAGTATCGCCAGCCTGCAGACCAGCTGAAGTTCACATGTATTACAGACACCCCAGAAATTGTCCTGGCAAAGAGTAATGCCATCACTATGAGCAAGGTGAGTCCTTAGGTGTCACCCGAGCCAGGCCTCCCAGGGACTTGGCCTATGGTATTGGAAACGGCATGATGATCCAGGGGGCAGCAGTCAGGACAGGGCCTACTTCTTCAGCCTCCTGCAGAAGGACTGCAGGAATTCTAGCTAGCTCCCTGTGCTTTTCTCTAACAGTGCCCTTTAACCATGTATACATGTGAAAGCTGAGCCTGATGTGATGTCCTACACCAATGCACACACCCTCTGACCTGTCCCTGCATGGACCACTGGCCCAACTGCAGCACACATAGGCCTCTGGTTTTCTTGGTCCATGTTGCATGCAACAGCTTAGTTGCCTCTTTTGCTCTGCTGACTTAGGCTGTGAAAATCCACTTTTGAAAGCGAGTTGTATATGCTTGCAGTATTTGGACACAAAATAGAAGATGATTTCCTACAGAGTCCCATCTATCTGTTTATCCTTTATCAAATCAATAGGTACATCAACATTTCATTGAATTGAACTTATGTGAATTCTCCTAACCCTGCCTAGATGTCTTTCAGTCATGCTGGAAGTGAGAGAGTTTGTAGAATAAAATACCAGAAACTATTTTCAATACACCATTCCCATCCAGGACAACCACAAAGAAGAACACAGAGAGAGAGAGAGAGACAGAGACAGAGACAGGCAGAGACAGACAGAGACACAGAGAGACAGAGACAAAGAAACACAGATACAATCTACTATCACTCAAGACATTTTACATATTATCATCTCTTAATAATCGCCAACAGATGCCATTATCCACTTTTAAACAGGAGTGTGAAGAGTACACACCCCTTCTCAAGAGCTTCATCCTGCAGCGGACCTCTCTGCGTTTGATCTCTGCTATATTGCAGATGTGTGACCCAATGGCCCTCCAGAGGTTTGATGAGGAAGATCAGGGGTTCACTGGCTGAAACCGATTCATAATTAGACCATTGTATTGGTTCACGGAAGCAGAGTCTAAGGCCGTGTTCGAGTTGTTTCAATGTTGCCATGTTTTATTGATTGCTACCTAACAAGGCTTTATTTGTAGTAAATGCGGTGACCTTTGACACTAGCTCTAAGGCTACTGACTTCTGAAAAAGGTTCTATTCTTCCTTCCCCACAGCATTTGTACACTGAAGCTTGGGATGCTGACAAAGCCTCCATCCATGTCATGCCAGACACCCCTGAAATCCTGCTGGCCAAGAGCAATTCTGCCAACATCAGCCACGTAAGAGATGTCCTTGGGTGTTGCTTAAGCCTTCGTAGAAACCATTAAAATAATTTTCCACCTTAATAGTGTCTTGTCAGGGAGTGGCTTGCTGAGTTTCTAAAACAGTTCTGTGTTCTGTTGTATTTTCCTTTCTATCTAGAAACTATATACCAAGGGATGGGATGAGTCAAAGATGAAGGATTATGACCTAAGAGAGGATGCTATTTCCATCAAAAGTGCCAAGGCCTCCAGGGACATTGCCAGTGATGTGAGTTCCTTCCCTTTAGATCCTGTGCTTTCTGTAGTGCTGTGCACCCAACAGTCTGGCTAGCGGACTGTTGCAGTAAATCTCCCCAATTCTGATATGCCCCGGCAATGAAAACACAACACAGTTAATATGAATACATACTGTGCACCTAGATTGGGCAGATCTACCGCTACACTACCGTCTTCCCCATCTATGAGACCCCTTAGAACTTGCAGTTTCTCCAGGCCATGTGCTTCAGCTCTGCTTTTCTTCTTCTTCCTCCTCCTCTGAGTCCTCTCCCTCTTCCATTTTCTCCTTCTTCTCCCTCCCTCACCTTCTGCTCCACCTTCCCTTTTATCTGCCCAATCATCAGCTCTCCTTTATTTTACAAATTAAGGTGGGAAGCAGGTTTATAGGAAATCACCTGAGTGCTGACTCATTCCTTGTTCGCAACCACTCACTGGAGAATGGAATTAACATCAAATATAATTAGCCCCAGGGCTATTCACAACAGTGGACCATTTAGTAATTACTTCCATGTGCATTTCCCCAGACCTTTCCCCTTGTTTTTGCAGAGTACATTTTGGAATTAAATTTGCTGCAAGGAAAGGTCTCAGCAATGAGGATGTATCAATCATTACAGTCTTTTAAATTTAATTCATTCTATGTTGTGCTTGTGTGCCTTCATGTATGACCATGCAACATGTGAACATTGTGTTCAAGGAGCCCTGAGGAGGGCAGCAGATCCCTCAGTGAGTTGGCAGGTGCTGGGAATAACATCTTGTCTTCTGGAAGAGCAGCCAATACTCTTAACCACAGGGCCATCTCTTCAGCCCCGTTATTTTCATAATAGCATAAAAATGTAAACATCGTACTGGGCTGTCAGAAAGCTGAAGGTTTGAAATTCTTGTATGTTTCACGTGACTTAAACCTTTTTTTTTTTTTTTCTGAACCTGTTTCTGGCATTTTAGTACAAATATAAGGAAGCCTATGAAAAACAGAAGGGCCACCACATTGGAGCCCAGAGTGTTGAAGATGATCCCAGGATCATGTGTGCCATGCACGCAGGGAAGATTTACAGTGACAGGGAGTACAAGAAGGAATTCCAGAAATGGAAGACCAAGTTCAGCAGCCCAGTGGACATGCTGGGGGTGGTGCTGGCCAAGAAGTGCCAGACCTTGGTCAGCGACGTGGACTACCGCAACTACCTGCACAATTGGACTTGCCTGCCTGACCAGAACGACATTATTCAAGCAAAGAAGGCCTATGAACTGCAGAGCGATGTATGTAACATCAACTTGGGGACAGGCGATGAAGGAGGCGGGAATATTTGTTAGTTGTTCAATCGGGGCCCTGGGTATAGATGTGTGGCCTATGCACAACCCAGACAAGTGTTATTCACATTGTAATACCTAGATGAAAAACCCTACTGAGGCCATATCTTTTATTTCCAAACAATTTTTTCATGTCCTTTGTAATTTCTAGCAAATCAAACAGAAACAGTAAATCTGAACATTTAAGAATAATTATCACCAGTTTCAAAACAGTGTGTGAGTCATTTATCACAGGGTGAAAATGGAAAGAGATTCAATGAAAGTTCCCTTTAAATCTTTTCAATTACATAACTGTCTTGAAAGTTCAAATAATTATATTGTGGCATTCGTAAACACTATTAATATAGAAAGTAGAAATAACTATGCTTTTACAAATGACTTTTGTCATCAGTATTAAAACCCTATAAGAACAAAGTTCTTCCTTGTGTACAACCAACATTCCCCTTGCTTCCCGCCTCTTTCCTCAACCCTGTGGGTTTTCAGCTAGCAGGGGATGGATGTGTCTAACATTCAGAACTCTTTGCTCTGACATCTTGGCAGAGTGTGTATAAAGCAGATCTGGAGTGGCTGCGTGGCATTGGCTGGATGCCGGAAGGCTCCATAGAAATGACCAGATTGAAGGGCGCCCAAGACCTTGTGAATGAGAGACTGTATAGGACACGACCGGAAGCCTTGAAATTCACTTCCATTGTCGACACTCCGGAAGTTGTCCTGGCAAAAGCCAATTCGCTGCAAATGAGTGAGGTAAGAGCCATCCAACTACCGAGCCGCCATGTTTCTGAACAGTGTTCAGTCGACAGTAGATAAGGCTGAGGAAACAGACTGTTTTCTTCAAAGAATTGTATTGAGGGTGCAAGTCTGAGGGTGTCTTGACTAGCTAAATGCAGTCACATTGAAAAATAGAACTCTAATGGGGGAATGTGTCTTTCCCTTCTCACAGTGACTTTGAAGTACTAAACTGAAAGGTCTCACTCCATTGCAATTCAAGAAATTAAGTATTTAACTATTAGTACGAAGGCAAGGGGCATGATGCTCTGTAATAGTGTAGTGTTGCATGAGTCAGAATTTCCCAGAGAAACCGATCCAGAGGGATCTATCTACAAATGTATATGTAGAAAAAAGGAGATTACAACTTTAAGAAATTGGCTCATGTCATTATGTAGGCTGGCAATTCCTGAATCCGCAAGATAGATTAGCAGGTTGGAGACCCGAGGGAAAAATGACAGCTCATTGTCATGGGTGGCCTGCTGACAAAGTTCCTTCTCGCTAGGGGACATGAGACTATTACAGCCTTCAACTGATGGATGGGAAGCATTTTGTGTTATCTGAAGTCTGCAGAATGTCAGGCTCTATGTCCGAATACCACTGTTTATTCAAATTAAAGCATCAGAGTAGCCATTATAAGTACATATGGAAACATTTGATTTTCAATAGAATTGTTGGCAAGGCTTAATTTCAGCTATCCATTCTCTGCCGCTGAGTTAAAGTGATGTTTCCTTTTTGGTCCACAGAGGCTGTATCAGGAAGCCTGGAATAAGGATAAAACCAACATCAGCCTTCCCTTGGACACTCCAGCGATGCTACAGGCCCAAATCAATGCCTTGCAGATTAGCAATGTAAGGGGAATAAGCATGGAGTGCAAAAAGTCTTTATCTCCTAGATAATGAGTGACGCCCATGGATTCTGGTGCTATGTTTTTTTTGTTTTTTGTTTTTTGGTTTTTTTCCTTAGAATTCATAGATAGAAGTTCTGTCTTTGTTTTTTTTTTTTTTTTCATTTTTTATTAGGTTTATTAGGTATTTACTGCATTTACATTTCAAATGCTATCCCCAAGGTCCCCTATACCCTACCCACCCACTCCCACTTCTTGGCCCTGGTTTTCCCCTGTTCTGGGTCATATAAAGTTTGCAAGACCAAGGGGCCTCTCTTCCCAATGATGGCCAATTAGGCCATCCATCTTCTGCTACATATGAAGCTAGAGACACGAGCTCTGGTGGTACTGGTTAGTTCATATTGTCGTTCTACCTATAGGGTTGCAGACCCCTTCAGCTCCTTGGGTACTTTCTCTAGTTCCTCTAGAGAAAGGGGGCATTGTGTTCCATCCAATAGCTGATTGTGAGTATCCACTTCTGTGTTTGCCAGGCACTGGCATAACCTCACAAGAGACAGCTATATCAGGGTCCTTTCAGCAAAATCTTACTGGTGTATGTAATAGTGTCTGCGTTTGGTGACTGATTATGGGATGGACCCCTGGGTAGGGCAGTTTCTGGATGGTCCATCCTTACATCTCAACTCCAAACTTTGTCTCTGTAACCCCTTCCATGGGAGTTTTGTTTCCAATTCTAAGAAGGGGCAAAGTGTTCATATTTTGGTCTTCGTTCTTCTTGAGTTTCATGAGTTTAACAAATTGTATCTTGGGTATTCTAAGTTTCTGGGCTAATATCCACTTATCAGTGAGTGCATATCATGTGAGTTCTTTTGTGATTGGGTTAACTCACTCAGGATGATCCCCTCCAGATCCATCCATTTGCTGAGGAATTTCATAAATTCATTGTTTTTAATAGCTGAGTAGTACTCCATTGTGTAAATGTACCACATTTTCTGTATCCATTCCTCTGTTGAGGGACATCTGGGTCTGCTATGAACATAGTGGAGCATGTGTCCTTATTACCAGTTGGGACATCTTCTGGATATATGCCCAGGAGAGGTGTTGCTGGATCCTCAGTTAGTACTATGTCCAATTTTCTGAGGAACCGCCATACTGATTTCCAGAGTGGTTGTACAAGCTTGCAATCCCACCAGCAATGGAGGAGTGTTCCTCTTTCTCCACATCCTCACCAGCATCTGCTGTCACCTGTATTTTTGATCTTAGCCATCCTGACTGGTGTGAGGTGGAATCTCAGGGTTGTTTTGATTTGCATTTCCCTAATGATTAAGGATATTGAACATTTTTTCAGGTGTTTCTCAGCCATTCGCTATTCCCCAGTTGAGAATTCTTTGTTTAGCTCTGTGCCCCATTTTTAATGGGGTTATTTGGTTTTCTGGAGTCCATCTTCTTCAGTTCTTTATATATATTGGATATCAGTCCCCTATCTGAAGAAGTTCTGTCTTTTAAAAGGTTAGCATAACTGCATGGGTGAGTGCCTAGACTCTAGATGTTCTCTCTGCACCCTTGCAACCATCTTCCTATAGCCAACGTCTGTGACTTAATTACGTATGTGTTCCTGGAAGTAATTAAATCCCAGTCAAGTACCTCCATGCTCAACAGCATCTACTGTCATCTCAGGTCTTCTGATAATATCTTTTTGTTTGACATCGCAAAGCCAAGTGTTAGACAAGGGAAATTTATAATTATAAAGAGCAAGAGATAATGTCACATTTTCTCATCAAAAAACTCCTGAGCTTTGGGCAGTGGTGGTGCATACCTTTAACCCCAGTTTTTAGGGAGGCAGAGGCAGGTGGGTGGATCTTTGTGAGTTCAAGGCCAGCCTGGTCTTGAGAGTGAGAGACAGCCAGGGCTACACAAAGAAACCCTGGCTCAAAAAAGAGCAAGGGGGAGGGCAGGGAAGAGAAGAAAAGAAAGCCTGAGTTAAAGGGCAAAATGAAAGGAAAGTCCTTGACAGGTCTTCCTGGACCTTAATAAAGCAGCCCTGGCTTCGCCATCCATTCTGAAATCCCCATACACTTGGGCAGGGAAAGATTTTCAAACACGCATCAAGTTGTGATGAAAGCCCTTGGGACTGCTGAATGCTTAGCTTTACATTTTACATCAGAGGTTTCCTCTACTACAAGGCAAACATCCAACAGCAAGGGACCCCAGAGATGAATGTCTTTCTTCCACACCTTTATATCATGGGTTATGATGCCTGGTATGTATAATATGAGTGTCTTTAGTTACTATAACAAACCTGTGTTCTGGCTCACTAGAAACTCTATCAAAAAGACTGGGATGAAGCCAAGCAGAAAGGCTACGACTTGAGAGCAGATGCCATTGAAATCAAGCATGCCAAAGCCTCCAGGGAGATCGCCAGCGAGGTAATGTCCTTGCTTGCTTTGGGGGTTTTCTCCTTTGTGAAACAAATACTTTGTTGCAAGAATCTTATTTTCTTTTCATAATCCATGCAAACAATCATGTTTTATCTTGGGCTGAAGTCATTCTCTACTTGGAAATATTAAAAGGGGTAAAAATGTTATAGTTAGAATAAGTATAGATATAATTTCTGCATTGTTTGTCGGCAACAACAAAATATCATAAAAGCACTTTTAAAACTTTGGGTGAAAATTCAGGAACCAATACAATGTCATTTCATCCCCCAAATATTTCTGGCATTCTTCACAGTATAAGTGATGATCATTCTGTACACCACTTAAGACTTGAAATCATTGGGCTGGTGAGATGGCTCAGTGGGTAAGAGCACCCGACTGCTCTTCCAAAGGTCCGGAGTTCAAATCCCAGCAACCACATGGTGGCTCATAACCATCCATAACAAGATCTGACGCCCTTTTCTGGAGTGTCTGAAGACAGCTACAGTGTACTTACATATAATAAATAAATAAATCTTTTAAAAAAAAAAAGACTTGAAATCATATTTTATATCAAATATTTTATGCTAGAGGCTTATGTATAATATCTCAGCAACGTCTTCATTAGCACTTCTTGCTAATTTAAAATTTACTAGCAATAACGTAATTATCCTCTAAACTATCCCATGCTCCCAGCTCCAACTTTTAAACACTCCTTCCTTAAGCTGGGCATGCTGGCGCATGTCTTTAATCCCAGTACTCAGGAGGCAGAGGCAGGCGGATTTCTGAGTTCGAGGCCAGCCAGGTCTACAGAGTGAGTTCCAGGACAGCCAGGGCTACACAGAGAAACCCTGTCTTAAAAAACCAACCAACCAAAACAACCACAAAATGTTCCTTCTTCCTTCCTCTGGTCCCTCTATGCCTCGTCTGTTCGCACAGCACTTCCTCCTCCTCTGTTTCACCTCTTAACCACCAGTGCCCGTACCTTAATCCCAGTTTTCTCCCTTTGATCCAAATATTTCCAAGTTGTGTAGACACAAGATAGAAGCGTGCAGCATCTCCCTCCAGAACTTATCAGGTGAAATCTTGTCCACAGACATCTCCTGCTTGAAACCAGTGATCTTGCTTTATGAAAAATGTATATACATTTCTTCCCATCTCTAAAATCATGCCCATGACTCTTCCCTACCTGAGGTCCCTTCGGTACCCTGGGGGTCTGTCGGACTGAACCCTCCACCTGCCCAGCAATCTTATTACTTCCACTGTACTATCTTTCTTTTGAATTATTGGATATCATAGGATCTATGTCACAACAACACTAGGAAGATTAATTGTAGTTATAATTGGCACTGTTTATTTTTGAATTTAAAAAAACTCATCAGTTTGGTATGGATAAACCTCACACATCTGAAGCTCTCATAGTAGGTCTGGCAAGCAGTATTTGCTCAGAAATGTTAGGGTTTTTTTTACATTATTTCAATTCACCATAATGTTTTCTTCCTGACTCATTCATCTACCTAAAGTAGTCCTGATTTCTTTTAAACTGAAATATATAATGACTTCCAGTGTTGAGCCAATTTGCATTAAGATTAAGATTCTGAAATCACTTAAAGAAAAATATAAATATATTATTTGTCCTTTTCTGTGTTTTTTTTTTTTTCACCACAATTTTAGTACAAATACAAAGAAGGTTACAGGAAGCAGCTAGGCCACCACGTGGGTTTCCGCAGCCTGCAAGATGACCCCAAGTTGGTGTGGTCTATACACGCTGCTAAGATCCAGAGTGACAGAGAATACAAGAAAGCCTATGAGAAGTCGAAAGGCATTTACAACACACCCTTGGATATGATGTCAATTGTTCAAGCCAAGAAATGTCAAGTCCTGGTCAGCGACGTTGATTATCGCAATTACCTGCACCAGTGGACGTGCTTGCCGGATCAGAACGATGTGATCCAGGCTAAGAAAGCCTACGAGCTGCAGAGCGATGTGAGTGTGCAAGAGCCTCCAGGGAGATGGAATGTGTGCATTTAATGTAGCGTATGCTCCAGAGGCATCAATCGGGCAGCAGTCTTAACACAACCTAAGGCATTCAGCATAGCCCACGGTAGTGATAGAAGCCATCCCAACATTCTCTATCTTGTAAAGGATTCTTGTTGGTGATGGCAGGATACTATTCACCAACTTTTTCTTTTTTTTTTAAAGAAATCAATCTTATTCTGTGTAATTAAATAGAAAGTTTCAGTCCTCCTGTTCTGACCTTGGAGTTATCTGATATCTACATTACAGAAACAGATAAAAGCATAAGGAAATATTAGTTTGACTCAAGTGACACGTATAGAAAAATAATATGGAGATATTTTCTTACTGTACATACATCTAAAGGGCTCCTTCCCTAATATTGCTACATCTGTTGTTCTCGGTGGCTCATGAAAGACACTTCAAGTACTAAGCACAGAATCTCAATCTAGTACAAAAGCAAAACGACTGCCAGTGCCATCTGTCCTTCTACCCATTGCTGTCCCTCGTGCCACTTGTGAGCTATGCTCTAGTTCCCTCAGGAGACCTAAGGGCAGGTGGCAGAGACGTAACATGCAAAGATTCAAGTTTAATCTAAGTGACGTCTGGCTGACGTAAGCAGGACTTACTGTGGTCTTCCAATGTCAAGTTCTCCCGGCTAACCTGCGTCTTCCTACTGTGTGTTTCTCTCCTCCCTACAGAATGTGTACAAGTCAGACCTGGAATGGATGAAGGGTATCGGATGGTTGACAGAGGGTTCCGTGGAAGTGATGAGAGTGAAGAATGCTCAGAATCTTTTGAATGAAAGGTTGTACCGTATAAGGCCTGAGGCCTACAAATTCACCAGCATTGTCGACACTCCAGAGGTGGTCCTGGCGAAGACCAATGCTCTGCAAATCAGCGAGGTAAGCTGGTGTGGTTATGTTCCCAAGACAAAGCTCAATCAAGGGAAGTTCGGTTTGTGAACTTCAAATGTGCCAGTATTACGGGAAGTAAGATCTGGGGAACAGCTGTGTCCAGATGTTCACAGTCAGTTCACCATCTCTGTCAAGACAACTGGGTCCAGAGTCTGACACACATTTTAATTGTGTTTGAAGATGCAAACTGAAATGCTGCTTAATACTTTAATCATAAAATTGTCACCTATTTGTGACTATTTAATCGTGACATAGGCTGAGAAGTTCCAGGGCAGTTCCATCTTTAGACATCATGACAGTTATTTTGGCTAAGAAGGCAAAGTCCTAATTGGTACTATATGTTATCAGAATTTCTATAATATAGACTTAAGAGTCGCGTGATTATATGTAGTAAATGGACAAGAATTTTTATTACCATATTTAAATTTATATTGTATTATATATGAATTATTTATGGAGTTATTTGGTATTTGTAAATAAAAGATAATATATATATGTGTGTATATGTGATAATATATGTGTTTTATATATATAACAGTAACAGCCAGCAGTAACTTTTAATTTTCAACACAACTCCTGTGATTAGTGACTTTCTAATCTGCCTTTCTGTTACTCTCCTTTACCAGCCACTGTATCGTGATGCCTGGGACAAGGAGAAGGCTAACGTGAACGTGCCTGCTGACACGCCTGTGATGTTGCAGTCCAAACTGAATGCCATCCAGATTAGTAATGTAAGACTCTGTGGGATTTGGTTCCTGGAACTCTGTCTACCAAACCTTTCCTTCCTGTGTATCCAACAAAAGTTAGGCAAAAAGCACGGCCCTCTTATTTCCAGTTTTTAAGACACTAGAAGTTAGTATGTCTCTCTCCACTTTTTATAGTATAGACACATATCCTTAATGGAAAGGCCTTGTTAAAAAAAAAAAAAAAAAAAAAAAAAAGGGCAATGGTTTCTCACAACTAAAACAAAATATAGCCTTAAGGTATTTGTAGTGTAATACTTGGCTTTCCCTTTCAATGAACTATTATTGTTTCCCCCCCCCTTTAGATGCCAACAAATGTAAAGTTTTGTGGGTTTTATTTTATTTACTGTCTCTGAAAGTTCTGTCATAAAAAGATTATTGGAGATTTCTTTACTATGAATCATTGAAAATACATGTGAAATCAAATTCAGTGTGAAGCTTGTCTGTCCTATAAACCTTAGGGAGATTTATGAACAGTAGGACTGTTCGCAGCAGTTCATTTTCTACAACCTGTAATGTAGGGGTTTTTGTCAGTATAAAATGCCACTTCCTGCTAATAGCTATTCTTGATCAGTATGCTGCTCGGCCGCTCCCTCTTCAGACTGACTGTGGCATTGCAATCCCCGTTTGCAGAAACACTATCAGAAGGCTTGGGAAGATGTCAAGATGACAGGTTATGACATACGTGCAGATGCCATTGGGATCCAGCACGCCAAGGCTTCTCGGGATATCGCCAGTGATGTAAGAGCACTTCCTTGTCCAGGTTTAACACACTGACCTGTATACACATAGGGAGTTTGACTTAATTTCCCAGAGATTACACTAGAATGACAATAATTTTTTCTTAACATATTATTTTAAAATTCCAAATTCCAGAACAACTTGTTCAGTGCTTTGAAGAACACACATTTGTTGGGTTAGTGAATATAGAAAATTTTATTACCCTGAAGTGTGACACATATACTATTTGTGAATAATTTAAGGCAGTACAGGGAAAGTTGGGGGGGGGTGTATTTTTTAATACTGAAATTTATTTTACCAGAATAGACATGCTGATTATCCTCTATGTTATATATTTAAAAGCCATTTTTTAAAAATAACTTTACAATTTGAAAATAACTTTAAGCAATTAATTTCATTTGAAGTGACAGGGCTGGGGTTGTTTATGACAAAACATCGGAAGGCAGCTAACAGTGACTGGACCCTGGGGGATGCGGGTGAGGATTGAGGGGAGAGATGTCCAGGAGACAGATCTTATCTTCCGGGTGCCCACAGTATTTCCAGACATGTGCTCTTAGAAAGAAAATTCATATAACAAACAATGAAAAACAAAATTACAGCGTAAACTTAGGGGGAAAAATAATGTCTAAAATAAAGGTGACCCAAGGGAGGTAGGATTGTTATCAGTGGAAAACTACTCTGTGTAGGAAAAGCGAGCGTGGGAACCCTGATCTTCCTTTTTGTGCCCACATCTCCCAGTACCTGTACAAGACTGCTTACGAGAAGCAGAAAGGCCATTACATTGGCTGTCCCAGTGCCAAGGAAGACCCGAAACTGGTTTGGGCAGCAAATGTGTTGAAGATGCAAAATGACAGGCTGTACAAAAAAGCCTACAACGATCACAAGGCCAAGATCTCCATCCCCGTGGACATGGTGTCCATCAACGCTGCCAAGGAGGGTCAGGCGCTGGCAAGCAACGTGGACTATCGGCAGTACCTGCACCAGTGGTCTTGCTTTCCTGACCAGAATGATGTGATCCAAGCCAGGAAGGCCTACGACCTGCAGAGTGATGTAAGTGTCCCCCAGGAAGAAAGCCTTCTGTGGCTTGGCACGCTGACACCCACCAATGCTCTAGGAAGCCTAACGCTCCCCATGTAAGCTCACCTCTTTACTCTTCTACCAGAGTTACCGATTGACTGTGTTGTGGCAAGATCTGTTCGGGAGGTTCTAATTTTCACCGCTAAGGTGCTACCAGAATGTTTAGGATATTTGCTGAGGTGTTTAACACTTACGGTTGGTTCAATGAAAGACTATATATGGCCCTTCAGCTGTGTACTGAAGAACAATAGAGATGCCTTCCTTGTGATTAATTTCAAAGACTAGGGACATGCTCTCAACTCACCTATTCCCCTGAACTAGATGTTCTTGACATCAGTGTTTACCTTAGCCAAAATATTTTTAGATTTATTCATATGCCATTTCAATTTTTCTAAAATGACAGATTCTGTAAGGTTACATGTTTCTTTTTTTAATTCATTACTTGTTCATTGTATGTGTATGGGTGTTTTGTCTGCATATGTGCCTGCACACCATGTGTGTGCCTGGTGTCCACAGAGGCACTGGGACTAGAGTTAGACAGTTGTCAGCTGCTGTGGGGGTGCTGGAATTGAACTCAGGTCCTCTGGAAGAACACCAAGTGCTCTTAACCACTGTCCCATCTTTCCAGCCCAAGGTGATGTATTTCTTGTGTACAATGGATGTCTTCTTTTAATTTTCTGAATTGGGCTTCCTTATACTTCAAAAGATGCGTATTAAATATTGAATGAATTGTAAAAGGTAGTATGGCTATAAATGACTTTGAGTGGCCAGTGGCAGGTGTAGGCTGGTTTTAGCATAAGCTGCATTAGTATATTGAGGCATGTGTTTAAATCACATTCTTTAAAAATGGGACAGGGAGCCATGAACTTAGGAGCCATTTTATGTAAATGCTATGGTGTATGACATCATCCTTTGGAGATTTTTCTAGTATTTTCAGTCTCTTACTCCCACTTGACATTTGTGTCCCATAGCTAGTTATTAAAATACCATTTCTAACCAGTGGCTTTTTATATTAATTGCTGGTGTTTTAACAGTAGAACAGTTTAATCTGCTTTACTTTTATATGTGGTGTGATAATCAAGAATATACCAGATCCCAGTTGGAAAAGAGAGACTATCTTAGATAAAGAAAAGTCAAGTTAGGCCAAAATTGTGCAGTTGGTTTTGAATCCTTAATTATCCTTCTAAAAATACTTATTAAACATGCCAGAACCAGGCATTGTATTAGCACAAAAGATGTGATAGCAAGAAGAGAAGGAAGAGCCAGATGTGGCTCTTGGGGTGAGGGAGTTCACAATGATGCAGAAATGCATGCTAATGAGAGTGTCCTGAAAGTGGAATGGCTCAGAAAGCATGATCTGAGGCACTATGGAAAGAGAAGTGGGACATTCCTAGGGCGGAGTGCTGATTTAGCAGGCTTATGATGGTGGTGGGGATCACAGAGACACTCGGAGATGGCCCGTGTGATCAGTACAGAGGGACTGGGTGAAGGAGGTCCGAAGAGTAGGTAGTGATAAGCACTAGATCGAAGTCCATGATAAAAGTCTTTGGTCCTGAGACAGTGGGAGCAATAGGAAGGGGGTTTTAGTGGTGCCAGATTTGAGCTGAGGACTTTGAAAGGGTCATTCTGGTTATGCAGAGAGCCATTATTACAGCTTTGAAAGTCCGTGTTGGCTAGCATGATGATCGCCTAGCTATTAGTCAGAAAGCATCCATGCATACGCCCAACCGGAGGGCTGCTTCTGCACATGCGCATTGGCGCCTCGGTCTAGAACCCTGGCACAGGGAACATCGAAACAAAACACTGCTGTGTATGGGGTGGGGGTGGGATATGTCTGGCAAGCGTTGTTTGTTTGTTTGTTTGTTTAATTATTGCTTGTGAAGTATAAAATACTATATAAGGAAAATGGCTTCCTTATTTTATTGTTACAGTCAGAGATACCGCTGCTTCTACATAACTGTGGCTTCTCCCGCAGGCCATCTACAAGGCTGACCTGGAGTGGCTGCGTGGCATTGGCTGGATGCCAGAAGGGTCTCCTGAAGTCCTGAGAGTCAAAAATGCCCAGGAGATCCTCTGCGACAGTGTCTACCGGACCCCCGTGGTGAAGCTCAAGTACACAAGTATTGTGGACACACCCGAAGTTGTCCTTGCTAAGTCAAATGCTGAAAATATTAGCATTGTGAGTTACTAGTGTTTTTCTATGTATTAAAATTGAATTCAAGCTATAAATCATAATGAATAATTACCTTGACCATGTATCGTTAAGAAAAATATCAATAAATGTAAGCAGCTTTGATAGCATAGTTTTGGTTTTTGAATATTTTCAAGACCTAAAATATTAATAAAGAATACTGATAATTTTCTCACAAATTTTGAATAACTTGTGTGCAAAAAATTTTTTTAAAAAGCATTCACCTTAATATGAAAAGATAACCCTGGATTAGACCCTCCCCCCCCAAAATAGTGATAAGTTGTTCACTGGAACTAGTAAAATTAAAAACCATGAACTGACTTCTGTTATTTTTTGGTTCCTTCCACAGCCAAGATACAGAGAAGTTTGGGACAAAGATAAAACTTCCATCCACATAATGCCAGACACTCCTGAAATTAATCTCGCTCGAGCAAACGCTCTTAATGTGAGCAATGTAAGTATTGCAACAGACTCTTGCTCAGAAAGTCACCCTGCTGGTGCCTCGCTAGATGACCAGGGTGTATCTGTGTATCCAAGGGGAAGACGATTCGGCACTACCAGCACTTGGCCAACAGTGAGGAGCAGAGCAGAACTCTGGCCCCAAAGCCCAATAACCAAGCCAGTTAGTAGTGAGCCAATAGCCACAGGACAAAGGGGTAAGGAAAACTACAAGAGAGAGGAAAGAAGAAAGAAATGCACGGGCTAGAAAAGGGAGATAGTGGCAAACTCTAACTTAAAATATTATTTGCAAAAAATATATTGGTTAATTGCAAAACCCGGATTGTGAGAGATTTCTTAGAAAATAGAAATTACCAAAACCAACTCTGGAAATATTTAGAAAACACATGGCAACAAAAAGAGATTAGTAGCTTTGTCATCTAGTGCCAAGGTCCTTCTAATCATTTCATAGGATTCCTTCAGAATTATAGGTGATCGACTACTGGGGAACCTAATACAAAGAGGGAGATTGTCATAGGCACCAAAACTTGTTACAGATTGATTCTGAAATGAAAGCTGCTGATCAATAACAGCAGAGAAAACCGTGAGATGTTAATAAGTCAAATTCAGCAGTGCTCAAATGATGGGATGCAAGCAAGGGTCCAGGAATAACGGGGATCCCGTGCCAGAAGCCTAAAGATACAGTAACACACGAGGAAATAAGCACATGCCCTTACTATGTTTTAAATGATGTGATAAAATGCAATATCCATTCTTGTTCTTCAATAAAGCCCTAGTTAAAATGAATAAACTAAGATTAGATGTGACATTCAAAATCTATCTGAAAGCAAAGGCCAGTTCATCCTCTTGAGCCTTTGATGTTAAGCCGGGACTGAAATAGGGCTGTTCCTTCACAGCACCTATTTGACACTTAACTAGGTGATTAAGTAAAGCCTCTCATTGATAACACATGAGGAGGAAGGAGAAATGATAACTGGAAAGAAAGAGGCCAAATTATTCTCTGCAGAATCTGTGCTAAGCCCACAAAAGAACAGGGAAAACCCAGTAGCTAGTGAAAAAGATTCAGTTATGTGGCCAGCTACACATTTCAAGAGAGGGGCGTGACAGATGCCATCATAACCCAGAAATTCCCTGTGGGTAGAATAAGTATGCACCCCATTAAAAGGGGTTACCTATTGCAGTCTTTCTAATCTAGAACTTCATATTTATTTTTTTAAAAAAAGTAATAAATCTTTGTGAGGGGCTGAGTCAGCTAAGCAAAGGTTCCTCCCCATGCATTCAGTTCTGTCAGCCCTGGGTAGTGAGCTACAATGGAGTTGACTGTTCTGGAACTCGAGAGAACAGTGCAACTGGGGGGCACTCATGGGTGTCTCGGGAGCTGGAGATCCAGTATCAGTGCCACAGTGTAGGACACTCTTGGGGAATTTCTATGCCACAGCAAAGGCACTTCTTCCATTCAGTTCATTGCCATTTTGGCAGGAGAGTCTCTGAATAGTCACATAGGCTTGTGTTTATATGACAAAGTTCTCATGTGAGAATACTAGAATCCTATCATTAATATCATAACCATGATATTAATTAGCAGAGTGTTGAAAATTGTGCTAAGAGCAAACTTTGGGCAGTAATGACAGGAGTTCACGTCACAGAGAATCAAATACCTCACTGCAATGCAAACTGCAATATACATTTTCTTTTCGTGTGACATTACTATCATTATAACTGATAAGGTCTGCTACTCACAGCATTGTCCACCTTTAGACTGGTAGTTCTCAGACTGTGGGCTGTGATCCCTTTGGAGTTGTATATCAGATACCCCGCATATGAGATATTTATATTACAATTCCTAACAGTAGCATAATTACAGTTATGAAGGAACAATAAAATAATTGTATATTGAGGATTACCACAATATGAGGACCTGTATTAAAAGGTAGAAACATTAGGAAGGTTGAGAACTGCCGATTTAGAAAGTATATCTTCTGTAAAGTAAAAATTATTGCATGCAGTTTTGTGGATAGCAAAGCAAATTCAGCTTAGCAGGACTCAAACTATGTCGGTAAAATAGAGTGGTTATTTTTTCTTTACTTAGATAAGGAAATTAAAACTTTTAAAGTTTGGAAATCTGTCTTTATTTTCAGAATTATTAGGTAAAAAAAAAATTAGATCTTGTGCCTTGGTTTGTTTCAGTTCATTGACCGAAATTTGTTTGATCTCATAAATGAGAAAGAATAAAAACATAACAATAAATATGAAACTCTAAAGACAAAAGTAAGGTTAAGGGGGGAAGAGTATAGGGGACATTCAGGATAGCATTTGAAATGTAAATGAAGAAAATATCTAATAAAATAATTTTTAAAAAGTAAGGTTAAGGTAATATGATGGGGGCTGGTGAGATGGCTCAGTGGGTAAGAGCACC
>NC_034592.1:38858521-38887780 GCF_900095145.1 Mus pahari | reverse complement strand
CCGACTGCTCTTCCGAAGGTCCAGAGTTCAAATCCCAGCAACCACATGGTGGCTCATAACCATCCGTAACAAGATCTGATGCACTCTTCTGGAGTGTCTGAAGACAGCTACAGTGTACTTACATATAATAAATAAATTAATTAATTTTAAAAAAATTGTTCAAGGTAATATGATGACTTATTTACATGAAGTATGCTGTTTAATAATATATTTAAATATGGAAGACACTATTTCCTCTTTACAGAAAGCAAATGAGTTTTTAAACTAGACCCACCCAAAATTCACTCAAACAAAAATCTTAAATGAAAATTCATACAGCACTTAACCATAGTTACAAGTATAAAATTCACCTAAAGACTCAGATATGTCAAATTGAGGACACAATTAATAGTTATGACACTGTCATGTTTTTCTTCACTGTGGAAGTCCCCATGCTGATCAGTACGATTTTTAAATTATATGTTTAAATTACTGTCATTTCTGAGTCTTTCTACCATGATCAATGTAGAATGTAGCCATTAAAATGTATGTGATATATGTATATCTCAGGCACTTACTGGCCAAACGCCATCACTTTTGATACATCACATTCCTTAGTGCAAAGAAACACTTAATGGAGACTCTGCACTGTCCTTTGCTATAAATCTTTCATGGTAGTTCTTGTCATCTGACTTTTAGAGTAGAAAATAAAGACCTTGAAGGGAGTGATAAGTTACTACTTTATTTTCAGTTGTTTGTAACAGCAAAAATATAGCATATACTTATCAGGTCAGATTATTAGCCTTGAACAATGTACACTGTCGGTCATAGAAGAATGAAAAGGGTATACTGGAAAGAAGAAAAGTTCAAAAATGTAAAACATCTGTAATTATAAAAACAGCAAAGTTGAGCTGAAGACACAGACAATAGCCTGTAGCGTATAACTTATCTCACCGCTATCTATACACTGACACTAAAAAGGAAAATGAGCCAGGCTTTGGATGGCCACACGGCAGCTGTGATTAACGGGAACAAGGAAGAAGCCTAGTGGGGTCTGGGTCTCTGATTGTGAATGCGATTCCATGTTCCAGAACAGTGATGTAAATTAAAAAAATAACTTCACCTCTTCTACATTTTCTCCTTTTCAGAAACTCTACCGTGAGGGGTGGGATGAAGTCAAGATGAGCTGTGATGTCCGGTTGGATGCCATCCCCATCCAGGCTGCCAAGGCCTCCAGGGAGATTGCCAGTGATGTAAGTGAGCCTTTTATACCTTTAGGGGTTTTTTTCCCAGCAAATTCTCTGTGTGCTTCCGAGGGCGCACTGTGATCCATCTGCTCTGCTTCTTAATCTCCAGTATAAATACAAGCTTGACCACGAAAAGCAGAAGGGACACTACGTGGGCACCCTCACAGCCAGGGATGACAACAAGATCCGGTGGGCCCTCATCGCTGGCAAGATTCAGAATGAAAGGGAGTACAGGCTGCAGTGGGCCAAATGGAAGACCAAGTTCCAGAGCCCTGTGGACATGCTTTCTATCCTGCATTCGAAAAAGTGCCAGACACTGGTCAGCGACATTGACTATCGCAATTACCTACACGAGTGGACATGCATGCCTGACCAGAATGATGTGATTCAGGCCAAGAAAGCCTACGAGCTGCAGAGCGATGTGAGTGGGCTACACTGTACCATTTTCCTATGACTCCCAGAAAGTTCACAGCATTAAGTACCTTTGTCACAAGGACATGGCTTTACCCAGCCAAGAGTCTGACAGTAGTTAGGCCTTGCAGTATGACATCAGAATCGACAAGGCCAGGAAGGAAATGAATAGCAGTGTAAATGAGTGTAGGTCTTGATGGAAGGTTTAAAAAGACTACTGTGGGAAATTTGTAGTAGTTCATATCTATAATCCTAGTACTTGGGAGTCAGAGACAAGAGGGTTGCTGTGCCTTCAAGGTCAGCCTGGCCTAAATAGAGAGATCCATTCTATAGATAGTAATTTATATTATATTTATTATATATCTATAGCATTCATATTATTAATATATATTATATAATATATTATATATATCAATAGTATATATATGTATATATATATATATATATATATATATACTATTGATAGTTCACACACAGGATCTAGACCCAGATACACTTTTTCAACTGATATAATTGGTCAGAGATCTTGAATTAAGTTGTCAAAATTCCAAATCAGGAAAAAAAATTTTTTTTGCAAGTCTAAGACTTCCTATTACTCTTGAAAATTCTGAACATGCAGCTCCAGACAGGCTCTGTCACTTGGCAACCATAACCTAGAGCCAAATTGAGGCTATCTTATATTAAATAGAAGGAATGTCCTCTAGCTGTGACAACCAGACCTGGCAGCTTGAATATATCTTCCGTTGCTTCTACACCGCTGACCTTGTGTTTCCTCCTCAGACCAAAAGGCTCAAGGAATTAGACTGACTAAACTGATTCTGGCCTTGTTCTCACAGGCTGTCTACAAAGCTGACTTGGAATGGTTACGCGGAATTGGGTGGATGCCGAATGATTCTGTCTCCGTCAATCATGCCAAACATGCTGCAGATATCTTCAGTGAGGTAACTCCCAAGACCTTGCCCAGACATTCTGCACATTTCCTTAGAAAACGACAGGAGTCAAAATACAATCACCTTGGGTCAGCATTTTAACTGTTTTTCATTGCTGTAATTTAAGCCAGACATTTTTCAAAATCACTACACCTATTATACTTTGGTACCATATCCCTAATAGCATCAAACATAATCACTGATGCATGCGACAGCACAAATGGGAATTTTCTCTTGTCAGCAATAGCAATTTTCTGGGAGAAGTTTGTCCATTGGAAAAAATAGAATATGATGATGCAAGTAATGATGAGACCTTGGGAGGAGTGGGAATCCTTCTACTTGAAAATCTGTGAGGCCCCGGATTCAAACCCCAATATTGAAAAAATAATCTGTAGGAAGAAAATGCCATTCACCAATGGTACTTTATGCCTCTAAAAGAAACGCTTAATTTAGTATCTCTTGGCTCACACATCCAGTGACTGTGTCTGACAGGTTTCTCTTTTTCCTCATAGAAAAAGTATCGCACAAAAATAGAAACTCTCAACTTCACTCCTGTGGATGACAGAGTGGATTATGTGACAGCGAAACAGAGCAATGAGATCCGAGATGATGTAAGAAAATAGCTGCTGTAAATCGTACCGCAGTGCCCAAACTCTCCTCTTCCTGCAATGACTGCGCTAATAATCTCATCACCAAAATTACCTGTGCTAGTAATATAGAGAGGTTTCATAGAGATTTCTTAACATCGAGTAATTCCCCCCCCCCGTGCCTCTCATTTTTAGATTAAATATCGGAAAGATTGGAATGCCATCAAGTCAAAATATACCCTTACAGAAACCCCACTGCTGCACACTGCCCAGGAGGCTGCTCGGATCCTGGACCAGGTAAGGACTTTTGCAGGTGCCTCGTGCTTGGAGATGGGTCTGTGGATTTACATACATGACCTCATCTTCCCCACCACCACCCCCGACCCTGCACTTAACCCCTAATGTGGCTCTTGGTCTTTTAGTACCTCTACAAGGAAGGCTGGGAGAAACAGAAAGCCACAGGCTACATTCTGCCACCCGATGCTGTACCATTCGTTCATGCCCATCGTTCCAGTGATGTTCAGAGTGAGGTAATTTATTCCAATATGACTGCACCCTGCAGAAGCCAGGCCTTGCCGGAAAGGGACACACATTGTAAAATACAGATGACAGCTTGAGGATGCTCCATCTCAGCTTGGTAGATGAAGCTGTGCTAACCGAGGCCTGAAATAGCCCCTCCCTTTTGGCTCTTTTCACTTGGGTTTGGGGCTTGTTTTTGTTGTTTGGTTGGTTTGGGATTTGCTTTTTTCTTATATCATCTGGCTGCTATAAAATCTGCAGACTCCCAAATAGAGAAATAGCCATAATTAGAGAACAATGATATGGGGGTAGGGAGTTCAATTTAAAATGCTATTTCAGCCAGGTGTTACCACCCAAACTCATAATCGCAGAACTTAGAAGGTCGAGGCATGAGGGTCAGGAGTTCAAAGCCACCTTCAACTATGTATGAAGGCCAGCCTCCTCTCGGTGAGCTGGGAAACGATCTAAAGCAACAGCAGTGGCAAGTGTGAACTGGCTATTTCTTCATGTCTATTTATTTCAGTGGTATTCATTTCTCTCTGTGGGTTTCTTTTTTTAATATCAGAATAGAAGTGTCCAACCAAAAGCTAGGGGCTAAAGCTACTGCTGTTTCTCCTTCTTCACCAACCCCACTTTGTGCTACATGCTTATCAAAGCGTCTGGGTTCTGTATTCTACCTCTCTGCAGCTGAAATACAAAGCCGAACACGTTAAGCAGCGAGGTCACTACGTAGGCGTTCCTACAATGAGAGACGACCCCAAGCTGGTTTGGTTTGAGCACGCAGGCCAGATTCAGAATGACAGACTCTACAAGGAGAACTACCATAAGTCAAAGGCCAAAATCAATATCCCTGCTGACATGGTGTCCGTTGTGGCCGCCAAGGAAGGACAGAACCTCGTCAGTGACATCGATTACCGTCAATACCTACACCAGTGGACCTGCCACCCTGACCAAAATGATGTTATTCAGGCAAAAATTGCCTACGACCTTCAGAGTGACGTAAGTAACTGTCGTTTCTTGTTATCTCGTCGGTGCCATACACTCTGAGAATAAAAAGAAGCATTGCCTTTTTGTCAGTTTGGACCATAAGCATTTAGTTTTATCCCTGAAAAGGAATGATGCTGGAGACTGAATTGAGGATTTAGTACTCATGATCCTAGATAGAGATTGAAAAGCCTCCTTCCTACTCCACTGAACATCTTACTCTTACACGTAAGGAACTGCTTACAAAGAACTGAGAGAGAGAGAGAGACAGAGACAGACAGAGACAGACAGACAGAGAGAGACAGAGAGACAGAGAGAGACAGAGAGACAGAGAGAGAGACAGAGAGACAGAGAGAGAGAGACAGAGAGACAGAGAGAGAGACAGAGAGAGAGAGTACTATAAGCTGCATGTACCCAACATCCCTCAAGAAGAGCCTTAGTTAAACTAAGACTGTAGTACATAATGACGCAGGCCACCCCACACGGAAGCCTGAATGCACATCGCAGTCCTGTGTCAGATGCAGATGACTCCTCGTGGGTCTTCTCATCACTACCTGATAGGAAAGGAGACTGCTTCATCGATTGCTACAAAACGACTGGAGTCCACCTTTACTCCAACCACCCACTCTTCATTTTGTCTGGAAAGGGCCAGCAAGCCCAGGAGCTAGGGCACGAGAGAAGGTGGTGACAGGAGCAGGCAGGCTTGTCCAGCTTAGAGGAGATGCTGTCCCGTCCCCTAAACCTTCCTGACCATTTTCATGTGCACTCTCCTTCCTTCCGTTCAGGTAGCAAACTGTAGCAGAGGTGAGGTACCCTGTCTACCTAAAACTACAGCCTCTTTGGTAAACCTTTCCTATATCAACAGCTCTTTGATGCCAACAGCACTCCATTGAGCTAGCTCTTACAGCACATCATCTTACACTGATTCCTTAAGGCACTTAATTCAGGGCCTTGTGCAGTCAGAGGCTCAAGAAATAGAACCAGGTAAAGCTGTGGCTGAATGAAGGAGACAGTAGCTGCTAAGGAGAAATCCATCTAAATTTTCTGAAAATATTGCCTGGACTGCTCCGTGGTTGTCCTGTGTCACTTACCAGTTCCTCCATCTCTCCTCTCCCCCTCAGAATGTCTACAAAGCCGACCTGGAATGGCTCCGAGGTATTGGCTGGATCCCTCTGGATTCTGTGGACCATGTGAGGGTTACAAAGAACCAGGAAATGGTGAATCAGGTATGCAGAGCCTGTTGGATTTCTAACCAAAAGCTTACTTTCCTTACCTGCCACCCAGGGATGGATGCCCCATGGGGACAGAGCTATCTTACTTGTCTCTATTCATTCCAGATAAAATACAAGAAAGATGCTCTTGCCAACTATCCCAACTTTACAAGCGTGGAGGATCCTCCAGAGATTGTTCTAGCCAAGATAAACTCAGTCAATCAAAGTGATGTAAGTTCATACTGTTGAAGTGCTTCAGCTGAGGAGCTAAGAGAGTGATCAGTTCCTTTAACTTTACATAGCTGATAATTAGAAGAGAGGGGCAAGTCGTAAGATAAGCTTTGGCAATGGTATATACCACACCCACTTTTAGGTATCTGTATTCTTGACCGGAATATTCTAAAATGAACAGAAGTTCAACCAAACTGGGTAGTTTTTATATATGTGTAGATTAAGTTTTCAGTATGTCTTAAGAAAATTTAAATAGATGTTTAGACTAACCAAAGATTTTTTTTCCCTTTCTTCCTAGGTGAAATATAAAGAAACATTTAATAAAGCCAAGGGCAAGTACATATTTTCTCCAGACACACCATATATCTCCCACTCCAAAGACATGGGGAAACTCTATAGTACTGTGAGTATAGTACCTATTTTATATTATAACTTGTTTCCTAAATAAGCTCTTCTCTGTATTCATATTCTTGATTGACTTTGTAAACTGATGAAATTGGAAGGTGATCATTTCTTATACTGACACAAATAAACAGGTACATATAATAAGTACATATAATAAGTGCTGTCAGGGCTCTGGAGACAGCAGAAAGGGTGGAGCAGGTACCAAAAGAAGGGCGGGGGTTACCTCCTTCAATAATCACATACACACAATTCCAGCCAACAAAGGGGAGGTGTTTACTGTTTACTTCCTAATTCCTAATTAACTCAGCTAATTCAAAGGAGTAGGAGAGAGAGAGAGACAGACAGACAGACAGACAGACAGACAGAGACAGAGAGAGACAGAGAGACAGAGCGAACATGTGTGTCAATACATAACAGTGCTTGGTAAATCCTACCTTGTATAAGAATTTCTCATCATTTTTTTTCAAAGAGTAGAAATACATCAACTCTGATATAAGATGGCTCAGTTTGTAGATTTAATCAAATAACTACCCTGTTCCAGGTTAGACACTCTAATGACTACAAATAAAGTTTTCATCCTTGCCTTGAACATAAACCTTCCACCTGAACTTTAGTGGTTGCTTTAGTGCTATCTGAATATAATTGAATACAATGTTATTAACACATGTTTTTTTGTTCCAGATACTATACAAGGGAGCATGGGAGGGCACCAAGGCCTACGGCTACACCCTGGATGAGCGCTATATTCCAATTGTTGGAGCCAAGCATGCTGACCTGGTGAACAGTGAGGTTCGTTTGATACGTTTCCTCTCTTAGGATCAGAGTCTTTATTGGGAAACAAGAAACTGTATATAAAACTCCAGGAGGGCTGGTGAAATGGCTCAGTGGGTAAGAGCACTGACTGCTCTTCCAAAGGTCCTGAGTTCAAATCCCAGCAACCACATGGTGGCTCACAACCATCCGCAATGAGATCCGATGCCCTCTTCTGGTGTGTCTGAAGACAACCACAGTGTACTTACATATAACAATAAATAAATCTTTAAAAAATGAAAAAAAAAAAAAAGAAAACTCCAGGAATTCTCAATGTTGAATCCATTTTTTCAGCTTAAATACAAGGAAACCTATGAGAAGCAGAAAGGTCACTATCTGGCTGGAAAAGAAATAAGTGAGTTCCCTGGTGTGGTCCACTGCCTGGATTTCCAGCAGATGCGGAGTGCGGTAAGCTAGGCTTGCTTCCCTGTAGATGTCTACATCTTCCATGTCCTCTTGTGTCTACCAATCTATAGCCTTCCCTGTGACTCAAGATTACCTGGGGAGAGAGTGGTATGGGGTGGATCATCTTTTAGATTTCTTCACCCTCACCTTTGGACCCTTAAAGTCTGTGGACATTGTCCCGCTCCCCACCCCCACCCTTTTTTTGACCAAGCACACACTAAGAGCTTTGAATTGACAGAAGTAGAAAACAACTCCCCTGTTGACATAGCATGATAGAGGAATAGGAAGAATATTTATAATGGTTAGTGTTATCTTAAACATTATTCTATATGTACTATTCTATATGGGAGACTAAAGAGATTGGGCAGAATAATTCAAGTGTAATATTTTTTGTCTTTACAAACATCTTTAGTTGAACTACAGAAGAGATTATGAAGACACCAAAGCAAACGTGCATATTCCCAATGACATGATGAACCATGTGTTGGCGAAGAGGTGCCAGTATATCCTCAGTGACCTGGAGTACCGACACTACTTTCATCAGTGGACATCACTTCCCGAGGAGCCCAATGTTATCCGTGCCCGAAATGCCCAGGAGATCTTAAGTGATGTATGATGTCCTTTCTGTAGTTTGACTTATCCTACAGACTTCTGTTCCCAGTTAACCTTGTATGGCACAACGTCTCCTGTTCACAGACCCAAAGACTTTTACCACTGAGTGGCATGAGTAACCACGCCTCATGTCAGAATCCCCTTTGAGCCACAGGACACTTGTGTTGAATATTTAATCTGTTCAGCGCTACACTCAGACACTGTCCCCCTCTGAGATATTATTCAGCCAAGAAGAAGTTCTCAGCTATTGAAGGCCAGGGAGCAGTAAGAAACCACCAAGCAGTGACCAACTGTAAAGTCTAAACGCCCACCATCTTTCATGTTCCTTCTTTGTTGCAGAATGTATATAAAGATGACTTGAATTGGCTGAAAGGCATTGGCTGCTATGTTTGGGACACACCCCAGATCCTCCATGCCAAGAAATCATATGACCTCCAGAGTCAGGTGAGCCAATCTCCCTTTAAGGACCAACTATCCAGATGTCACTGTAGTCCGTGGTAGCATCTGTAGGCGGCTGTCACCAGGCTCTGATTGAGAGACTGCTAGAAAGGTGTATGATCTAAGGCAAACAAATTGGGTCCCAATCAAACCTCTTCTAGTGACCTGCTCTGGTATGAGTCTGTCCTATGGCTGAAGGTGATACATATTTATAACAGGAAGTTATAGAGGAGGGCATTGGTGGATGATGAACTACTCATAGGCATCGTCATCTTGGCTTGGTTAATGTGCAGAATTTAGGAAGTAAAGTATGTTTTGACAACAGGGACATATGTTTGGAGGGGGAAAGACATCATTATCTGGGGCATGTCCCAGCATGTGGCTGAGCTGCGATTGAGCAGATGGACCATTGGCAGAGCAGGCTGCTGATGGGAGGACCGGGAGGTGGCTTGGAGCAGGTAACAAAATGAAGAAAGGCACCTCACAGAGGTCCAGACCTCTCTCTTGGAGGAGGAAAGCTGCCAAAGCTGTTTTGGCTGCCACACAGAATCCTCGAACTTCAGAGGGACGGCAGCCTACTTCTTAAGTTAGAGTGGAAACCCAGACATAAAGAAAAGGGTGCCTGGGTTGCAGTAAAGAACTAGCACTGCTTTTTACCCCGTTGGGTGACTTCAGTTTTTCTCCACAGCTACAATACACAGCAGCAAGTAAAGAGAATCTGCAGAACTATAACCTGGTCACAGACACGCCAGTTTACGTGACTGCACTTCAGAGTGGCATTAATGCCAGTGAGGTATGGTGTCCTTGTCCTGCCATGCAGGGCAAGCCCTTTCTTGTCTTAGAGATCTCCCACCAGCAAGGGTACAGAAGTCGTTCTCTTTGGTCTGCAGGTAAAATATAAAGAAAATTACCATCAGATTAAGGACAAGTATACCACAGTGCTAGAGACAGCAGACTACGACAGAACCAAGAACCTCAAGAGTCTATACAGCAGTGTGAGTTGTCTTTTCCTTATTCTTAGGAGCTGTCTTTTCCCCCCNCCCCCCCCCCATCAGAGAGAGCAAGCAAAAGGGATAAGACTTTTCCCTAAAGTTTTGTCAAGTTTCCCCTGGATCATCAAATTCCAAATTTACCTACCAATTCTCGCTATACAATTTAAACCTCACTTGAAGAAATACCCTGGGGTTGGCGAAGCCCATCTGAGGACAGAGACACAGGAAAACCCAAGGATGTGGGAGCTAGCCAGAATTCAGTTCCTGTACTCACAAGATTTTTAACCCTTCTAGAACATATACAAAGAGGCCTGGGATAAGGTGAAAGCCACCAGCTATAACCTGCCTTCCAGCACCTTGTCCCTGACACATGCCAAGAACCAGAAGCACCTGGCCAGCCATGTAAGTCAAGTGCAAACATCATAGCCTCCCCTCACCCTCCGCTCTCCTCTGCTCCCCTTACCAAGAATTCCCCAAGCTCTTCAAATGTTGCCCAGAAACACCCCATTATTCTCTGGAGTGTCTGGCAAATATTTCCAATAGCTGGGCACCAGGGTCTGCTCACTGGCTCCTCTCGGGGCCCTGCAGTCCCTAGAGAGTGTCACACCTATCAGCCAGGAGGATGCAGGCGTGATCTTTCAGGCTACCTATGGGCAGACAGCATGGATAGATAGCTTCTGCTTCAGCCAGCAGTGAAGAGAGAAAGCAGACACCAACGGTCATACAGACTAGGGAGTTTCCAGCCAGGCCTAGAGGCTCAGAAGTACAAGTTCAGCACTGGGGAGACTGCAGCAAGAAGATTGTCGTGAGTTCAAGGCCAACATAGCCTACATAGTGAGTTTCAGTCTAGCCTACACTACAGAGTAAGACCCTCTCTCAGGAAACAAAACCAAGAATAGGATATTTTGATAGAATTAGGTGAGATCTGGGACAAAGCTAAGCTGGTGTAATTGGTGACTTGTTATCACACCATTAACAAATAAATCAATAAACAGATGTGGTGCAGGAGCATGCCCCTCATTTGGATTTTTTAATAAACTTTTCCAAAGTTCGGTGGGGGCTTTTCTTCTTCTGTTGCAGATTTTTGGCAACCTGTTGTTAGAGCAAGGACTGAGGGTCAGAGAAAAAATTAAAGATCCTAACATTAGTTGGAAATATTTTTAAGGAGGAAAAATGCTAATTTGATCAGTGCAAAGAGACTGAATGTTCTGTTCTGGGAGATTCTGATGAGGATTCCGTTTAGCCTCTACTTAATGGAGCAGCTTCCCACTTCCTTTGGGTCCTGAGAGCCGGTGTGGTACCCCTGCGCCCTGGGAGGATGGCTCTTACCCTCTGCCTTAGTCCTAGCTTGTGGACTTGCCGAGTATCAGTTGACAGGTAGAGCAGACTAAGAGCTAAAGGCAGGCTGCACTGCCTTGTTGAAATACTTGGAGAAAGTGAAATCCAAGAATTGTCACACTCAACCACAGGGCACCACACCCTTAATATGAAGATTCCAAGCCTGAGCCCTCCACTCAGGAGGGTAAGGACGATAAAGCCACATCACTAAGAGGTTACTGAGCAATCACTTACTATCAGCTGTGAGTGTGGCTCAGTAGTAGACTCTCTGCCTAGCATGTTCAAGGCCCTGGTTTTGATCTTCATCATGACAAACATTTTGACCAATTAAGCATGTTCCTAAAAATAATGTATAGTAGAAGCAATATTTGACATGGGCACTTAAACAATACAATTTTATGTACTGTCCAGCATAAAAGTACTTTCCAATATTGCCTGCTGGTGTCACAATGACTCTTGCTGGCTCTAGAGTCTTTTCAAGGGTAAAGAAGTGATCACTGAGAAGTGGTCCAACCTGTACCCCCTACCCCACATCAGCTGGGTCAGTCACCTTCTATTATTTCATGGTTTTGTTTCTTTGTTTTTTTTAACAGTAAGTCTCTACTCTTCATGTTCTGGCCTTTCTATTTGTTCTCTGTAGATCAAATACCGAGAAGAATATGAAAAGTTCAAAGCCCTTTACACATTACCGAAAAGTGTTGACGACGATCCAAACACAGCGCGGTGTCTCCGAGTGGGCAAACTTAACATCGACGTAAGTACTGCAGAGGCTTTAGTGCACAGAGAAGCTGAATCAAATAGCCATGCGTTATCAGAGTACTTTCTATGAAACTAGGCGTGTGACACTCATTGTACATCTGTATAGAAGCTAAGTATTGCCTCAGCCTGGAGGTTGGAGAGATGAGATGGTTCAGAGGTAAGAATACTTGCTGCTCTTAGAAAGGACCCAAATTCAATTCTCAGGACCCAGATCAAGCAACTCACAACTGCCTGGAAGTCCAGCTACCGGATCCAGCATGCATGACACACATTCATCCGTACACTCACATAGACACATACATAAATATAAACAGAGAAATCGATCTTTTAAAAATATCCTGGTATTGATCTATACAAAAATGCAAGAGAATTCCAGCCTCCAGCTTCCACCCCACACCCCAGCCCAGTTGCTTGCTGTGATCTGGAGAAGATAGTCATTCCACGGCAACAGAGCGGGTTTCCTGTAACTGGGTTGTAACGACTTTCACAGCGCCTGTACAGATCAGTGTACGAGAAGAACAAGATGAAAATCAACATCGTGCCCGACATGGTGGAGATGGTGACTGCCAAGGACTCTCAGAAGAAAGTCAGCGAGATCGACTACCGCCTGCACCTCCATGAATGGATTTGCCACCCTGACTTACAAGTCAACAGTCACGTCAGAAAAGTGACAGACCAGATCAGCGACGTAAGCCCGTTGCTTAGGCGGACCCTCCCATAGTTGCTCTAACACACTCACACCCCAACACTGTTGAGAAGCAGGCTCACCTGCCTATCCACCTTGGCCTTTATCCTTCTTGTGTTCTGATAACCCATGAGTCTCGGGGATTTTAGAGCTGTCCCTGCAAGCAGGATTGGGCAGATTTCTGTGGCCTACCAGCCTCATTACTAATAACCTTTGCTTTTTATTCCGGCCCCATATCATCTGGATCTAGGGTACACTATTCTTTAATAGTCAAGGGATGGTCAGATTTTTTTCTGATCCTCTGTGTCTGCTGAAACCCCCTAGATTGTGTACAAGGATGACCTCACCTGGCTGAAGGGCATTGGTTGCTATGTCTGGGACACTCCTGAAATTCTCCATGCAAAGCATGCTTATGACCTACGCAATGATGTGAGTATCCTCGTTTGACTTGTTGGTATAAATGCACCTCTACACAGTTTAGAGTCAAGGAGACAATGTTTAAAGGAAGAACAGTGCCATGGCCCAGTTGTGAATTTAGTCTTGGTAAAGATGCCCAAGCTGGAGAAAGATGCTAAAGAGAGAATAGTCATTTCTTAGCAACACATTTAGCATTTCTAGCAAACAACCTGATGCAGCTGTGCCTTGCCCCTCTGTGGAGAAGTGACTCCAGGCCCTCCTCTCTTTAAACTATTTTAGCTATATTTAAACTATTTTGAATATATTTAAACTATTTTGAACATGTTAATGAGTATATAATTTTTATTCTATGAAAAACTCATTCGTTGGGATAATTGAAGAGATTTATTTGTGAGATACAGAGGAATTTGTCATACAGTAATATGATAGTGAGGATTTCAGCAAGAGCTTTCAGAGGAGAGCAGCCATCACACCACTGGTATAATTCTAAAGCCCCAAATGACTATAAACACTGGTAGTGTGAGTTGCTATAAAATTCAAATCCATCCTCTGCACGTTATTGATGGGAGTGACCCTCAAGCCCTTTGAAAAACCTTGAGCTATCTGATACTTGCTTGCTTCTTCTTGGCAGATCAAGTATAAAGCTCACGTGAAGAAGACAAGGAATGACTACAAGCTGGTGACTGACACACCGGTTTACGTTCAGGCAGTCAAGAGTGGGAAGCAGCTTAGTGACGTAAGTCCTCCCTGGGGAAGTGACTCTGGGTAGCAAGGAAGATGGGGCATAGCTCGGCCAAGGAGTGGGCAGCAGCAGCTCTTCCTAACTGGGGACTAGACTTGGTGCCCGAGAGAGTGCTTGAAAAGCTTCCTTTCCCTAACATCTGAAGTGGCAGCAGTTTGCAGGGGTAAAGGTATGAGCCGAGACTGTGAGATGCTTTGTATGTTAGAGCGTCCAATGGTGCTTTTCATTGCTGTACTGTGCATAGTGAGAGACATATATGTCTCCCTGTCTAAGCTGTCTAATAATTAGAGCCAAGTGGCAGAAGGAAGAAGCGGGCTGTGGTGTTAACGATGTAGGTTGGAGTTGTACCTCTGCCGCATAATACAAGCCTGGCATCTTTATGTGTAACATGGGGAAGCATGAGTGTAGATTCCCTGTCATGCCTGTGAGCAGGCAGAGAGGAGAACCACCAAGCTGTCCTTTCTATGCACAGGTAGCAAGTAAATATTAGAGCCCACCGGTTATCGAATCTAATTAATCTAACCTAATCTAACCAGTTATAGGATCTGATCCCACCTTGAACTTCTGGAGGGGATATATCCATCCCTAACTTGGACACACGAGTGGTGTCAATAAATCTCAGGGCTATCTGCAGCCGGTTCTGATTCCACTGTGTAAGACACGGCCACATAGCAGCGGTCTCTAGGTGCACCCATTCCTTTCCATTCGTTGTGACAGAAACAATGGGATGAACTACTTAGTGACTTTCAGTTTTAGAGAGTTCAGTCCATGGTTTCTTGACCCTGTGTGCTTGGGCAGATACTGTGGAGGTAACCACATGTGGCGAAGGCTAGTTCTCTGCCTCGTGGTGAAAAAGAAGGAAAGAAAGGGGTGGGGAAGCAGGCCTGAGTCAAGAATCTGCCCCCACTGACCAGTTTCCCCCAGCCAGGTGCCCACTTCCAAAATAGTGCCACCAGCTAGGGTTAAAGAAGCAATGGCAGTTGGAGAGGTCGTACTTAAACACTGAGCAAGGGGAAGCAGGCTGCCCCGTCTGTTTTCATAGTCCTAAATATGGATTCCCACTTGTTTCGCTCTAACAATGCAGCTGCAGTCTGAATGAACTCACCTTACCTCTCTCTGCACGCAGGCTGTCTACCACTATGACTACGTTCACAGCGTCAGAGGCAAAGTGGCCCCAACTACAAAAACGGTGGATCTGGACCGGGCCCTCCACGCATACAAGCTTCAGAGTGAGGTGGGTGTTGGGAAAGGGGGACATCAGCAGAAAGCCAGGCCTCGGGGCCCATAGAGGCAAGTTGGCTTATGCATCCCCACTGGCTGGTCTTGTAAGATATATAAATGCTGTTCTAGTCCATGAGTTTGGGAAAACAAACAAACAAAAACAAACAAACAAACAAACAAAACCATCAAAAACAAATAATCTCACTCTTCCACTCAGTGGGTTGGAAGCATGAACCAGTCATGTCTTGCCTTCCTTCTCAGCTAATGGGATCCCCCTAAGAAGAAGTCAAACAAATAATAAATGGGCATGCAGATGACCAATATTTGCAAGTCAGGAAGAAGAGAGCTGATATGCCATCACTACCCTTAAAAACCCTAAAATCACAAAGGAAGAGTTAAGGCTATAAAAGGCTACTAACAGTAAGAGATAAAGGTAGAAAACACCATTTGAGTTTGGAAGATAAAGAATGGGGGGCCCTCCCTCTCACCCCCCTTTCCTGTGCGTCCTCAGGAAGCTGCTTTACCGCTTGTTTGTATTTTGAATATAATATATCAGTTGGTTTCTTTTTCCACTTTAAACACTATTCTGAAGCTTATAGCTCTCCTGAGAGCCAGAATATTTAAGACCACAAACAGACCTTTGCCCTACCTACACTCCTCCACCAATATAGCCATCTTGACCTCATTCTGTGATGTCACTATGTCTGGGGAATACAGGAGGATGCTATCAGATGTGCCTCATAATACTAACCATCACAGGGACCATTGATGGCTTGAATATCTCCCGAGGAAGGGGTTAATGGCAGAGATGGTACTTGGCTGCCTATCTTGTCTGCATGGCCAAATTCTTGTTACAAGCCATGAAGCCAGTCAGGTACATATTTGGAAGCACAAACCCCCTCCTGTCTATAAGCCATTTCCCTCTTTCAGCCTTGCCTTAATTTGTCCTGTTGCTTTCATTAAGTACCCTGACAAACATAAGGAGAAAATACCACCCTGGTTCACAGTTCAGGGGTCCATGGCGGGGAAGCCACGATGGCAGGAACTTGAAGCCATTGGTTCTATTCTGCTCACGGTCAGGAAGCAGAGGGAGATGAGTGTTTGTACTTAGCTGGGGCATCTTCTCTTCTATGCAATCTAGGAGCCAAACACAGGGCATGGGGTTGCTCTCCATTAGGGTGTGCCGCCCCATTTCTGTAAACTCAACCAGGAATATCCCTCCTGGATATGTTCAGGGGCTAACCTAATGTAATCCCTCACAAGTGTGCCTCTAGGCCTGTCTCTTATAAGGCCCTATAAATATCCAACAGGTGCTGGTACCAAGTCCTGCAAGTCTTTTTTCCCAAAACAGTAAGACAAGAGGAACCCAACTGAATCCATAATTCTCACAACTGGACTTCTTGAAATCAACTCAGAGAACATAAATAGATCAACTGTCTGACCAAAAAATCTAATGATCTCCATGTGATGTGTTTAACTCCATGTGATTTGATGCTAAAAGACACTTTACTTGCTCTTTTTCATCCTGGCAGAATTTGTACAAGAAAGGCCTGCGCTTCCTGCCCACTGGGTACAGGCTCCCGGTTGATACCCCTCATTTCAATCACACCAAGGATACCCGCTACATGAGCAGCTATGTGAGTAACCCTCACTGTGTCAGGGTCTGAAATTTAAATGTGAAGAAACTAATATGAGTTAGTAATCTCTTCTCATGCTCACATTATACCCAGACAGCTTAACATGATGGTGGAAAGGGCAGAGGCAGATGTCATGTTTCCTGGGGATGTGATGGCACTGGCTGCTTCGAGAGCTTGGGTGTGCCTGACTAGGACAGTGAGTCAGAACAGGACATCACAGACACCTTGGTTCAGCACTCAGTGCTATTAAGATGTCTCTGTTTCAGCTGGGCTTACACTAGAAGTATCACAGGCGTTCCCCACGTCATTCGCTGGAAATGCAACTTCACATACACACTGTGTGCTGCGGGTGTAAACTTAGGAGACATCACTGTGTGCCCCTTCAAGGAGAGTTCTCGCACGCTACTGAGCCTGACACTTACCTTGCCTTTTACCTCTGTGCTCAGTTCATGGGCAGTCAAGATTCCTGCTGCTGGTAACTTGCCATAGGCTGCCTCTGGCCCTTCCCTTTCCCGGGTTTTGTCAGAACCAGCATAGGACCTGAGACAAGTACTCCAGGAGCAAGGCTTAGAAAAGTGTGGTAGTCTACAGGCCATACCATGAACCAGCCATTGTCTGGAGAGCAAGACTAAGCTCCCTCTCGTTGATGCTCATCTTCAGAGTCCTGGGTATTGCCCCTGCTGACCAGACAGTGCCAACATGGCCCAATAATTCACTCCTGCCAAAGTAGACATTAACAGATTTAAGAATCAAACCTGTTATTTTTAGAAATCACTCGATAAGTCATCATTCAATATTAAAAAAATATCACCTTGGTCCTTTTTGTTTCCTAATTTTCAAGCCACTTTGAGATTAAAGTGATAGGGTTTTTTTTTCCTTGTGTTTTTGCATCATCTCCTATAAAAAGATTTCACCTGGTAAGGGGACTTTTTTTTAACCTTTCCAGACATGTCTTTATCATTCAACTAATAACTTTCAAGGCTTAAGACCATATTAAAATCATGTCAGTGGGGCCTGTGAGACAGCTCAGAGGCCAAAAGCATATGCCACATGAGCTGGCACCAGGTCTGACTCCCAGAGCCCATGGAAAGAGGAAACAGATTCCAGAAATTGGCCCTCTGACCTCCATATGCATGCCATACACATGTGCTTCACCAACAGGTACACGTCACACACACACACACACACACACACCAATAGTAAAGAAATAACATTTAATTATGTCAATGATAGTTGATGTTTAGAGAATAAGTTTCAAATCAAAGCACAGTCTCTTTTCTAACTGAGAGATAGGAAGAACACGGTTCTTTGCGTATCCATTACTGATCTCCATCTGGCTTTTCTTTCTCAGTTCAAATACAAAGAAGCCTATGAACACATCAAGGCAAATGGGTACACGCTTGGACCCAAGGATGTCCCGTTTGTCCATGTCCGGAGAGTCAACAATGTTACTAGTGAGGTACCGTGAACACTTGTTCTCTGGGGGAAACACTGAATTTCAAAATGACGGCTTTGTTTGGAAAACATGAAGAATTCTTGTGTTTCATCTGTAACCTTGCAGACTGGACAACAAGATGAGGACCCTATTATGGTTCCAGTGCCCCTCTCAGCGTTTTTGTTTGTTTTGTTTGTTTGTGTTTCCTATTTGTTAAATCATCATAGAGACTTGGTTCCATAGACTATGCTGAGCTTTTTATTTTTCTAAAGAAATACTTCACTTTGGTATTTGTGTTAAATCTTTCATTTGGTTGTATTTGTGTCTGGCTTGCCACCCTGACTTTCATCAGCTCTATTTGTATATCTGCCCTACTAAAACCATCTCATGGAACATAGACTACTTTACACTCAGAATTCACCTAAATGAAAGAAACATTTTCTCTCATTCAAGTCTTAAATCATTTTGTACTTCCAGAGTTTTCTCTCTTGGTCCTTTGTGTAAAGAATTTGTTTGTTAGTCAGTATATACCCTTATGATCCTACCCTAAACACTCAGAATGGTTTCTCCTTCACTGCAGAGACTATATCGAGAACTGTATCACAAACTAAAAGACAAGATACATACAACCCCAGACACACCTGAAATCCGCCAAGTCAAGAAGACACAAGAAGCTGTCAGTGAGGTAAGACTATGGGAAGCAGACAGGCTATCTGGTCAGGGAGAAATACTGACTATTTGCTCTCTAACGTGATTCTGTTCTTTTCTGCCCCACTTTAGTTGATCTACAAATCAGACTTCTTCAAGATGCAGGGCCACATGATCTCACTGCCGTACACACCCCAAGTGTTGCACTGTCGCTACGTGGGAGACATCACGAGTGATGTAAGCATCTTGTAGGCTCTTTCTAAAGGAGTCCATGTGAGAAATACCATTGCTTTCAGCATTGGAGGTGAAATTGTTGAGGGAATTCCCACAGTTTTCTGGCCACAGGAAAAGTCATGAGAAAACCAGTGGAGGAACAGGAATGGCCACCCTGTCCTCTTGTTTAGTCACTGCCATTCTACGTCAACATAAGATCTTCACCAACTCCTATTGTTCTAGTGTCCTGTGTCCCTGGTCATATTAGGTTTCTTTCTCCTCCTGATCCTGCTGGCACTCCCTCTTAGCATCTCCCTACTGCCAAGAAAAACAAACAAACAAGCAAACAAAAGCTTCTTGGATGCCTCCTTTCCTTGAGGACCACCCATTGAATCTGCAATCTTTTCCCTAGACAGGATAACACAATCTCAATGTTCTCCCCTTGGCTCAGGGTTAGAGATTTAACTTAGCATTTGGATGCAGGCAGAGTAAGAGAATAAGGTATACATGTTGAATCAAGCTGAAAAGTCCAGTGGCCCCCCCTTATCTGTAGAGGAAACCTTCCATAGACCACCAATGGATGTATCAAACCATGGCTCTACTACATATTCTTGATAGAGTTAAAATAATAAATAAGGCACACAATAGTAAGCTTAACAGCTCATAATACAGTAAAATCATCATAACAATATACTAAAATAAAAGGTATTTAAAATGCACAAACTGCTTCTTTCTGGAATCTTCCATTTTCTAGTTTTTCCTAACAGTTGACAATAGAACACTGAAACCACAGAAAGCAAAGCTGTGCACCAGTAAAGAAGTGTGGCTGTCTGTGCTTTTTGTCTTGTATTTACACTGGCTCATAACCATCTGTCTGTGTTTGCCCCGCAGATTAAATACAAAGAGGACCTGCAGATCTTGAAGGGGCTTGGCTGCTTCCTGTATGACACTCCTGACATGGTCCGTTCCAGGCACCTAAGGAAACTCTGGGTGAGGACACGCCTTCACAGTACCCAGCTTCCCCCATACAACTATCGTGCACCCCATTGCTAGCTTCCAATCAGGGAAAGAGCAGAAAGAATCTTAGGCCTTCTTCTACTCTTAAGGTGAAATTTGCCATCAACCCACTTGAGTAGGTCATAATTTACTTATGATGATCTGTGCCTGTTATAAAGGTAATGTGCTTAGCTTAAGTGATGGTTGTTTTTGTTCTTGTTTGATATTGTTTTGTTCCCCCAAAGAGGGAGAAAATGGGATGGAAATGATTGAGACCCTTAGCCTCCCAGGACACATTTAGAGCCTTCTCCGTTTGCATATGACAGCCATTTGAAAGACATGACATACGGTCCCTTAAATGACTCATCAACTTATGTTTCTGGCCTTCTTCTTCTAAGTCGAATTACCTGTACACGGATAATGCCAGGAAGATGCGAGACAAATACAAAGTGGTACTTGACACCCCAGAATACAGAAAAGTGCAGGAACTGAAGACACATCTGAGTGAGGTAAGGATGCATCACCTGCCACTACATAAGAGGCAGATAGGCCAGATGGACTGAGCTATTCAGGTTTCTCAGTTCCTGTCTATGATGATAGTACTCACTGATGACAGGGAAAGGATGTCCCTTCTGTTCTTGACTGCAGAATGTTCCAAAGTCTCTGTGTAAATCAGTTGGCCTCACAATGGGTTTGTTTAATTTTTTTCTCTTGTAAAAAGGACATTAATAGTTGTTCTTCTGTAATCGGGTAAATAAGACGTTTGACATGATTTTATAGCTTAGAAAGTCTTTGCCTTAAACAATTGTCTGCAAACTAACATTAATTCAAGTTTTTCTGTCTTGAGTATGGAACCAAGGATATAGCAACATGGTAATTGACTACTGGGTGGCTTGGTAATAGCTGCTGTGTTGATGCAATGGCAGGGAGGGAGGGGAAGTCCAGGAGGCAAATATTCATGAACCATCAGGTTAGAAGGAAAAAACTTAGCCAGTTGTAGCAGTGGGTTGCCTGCCTCACCCACAAGCAAAAAGTCAAGCATCCATAGCACACTAGCCATGCCAATGAAGAGGAAGTAACAGCAGCCTCTTGGTTTGCCTCTAGCTGGTGTACAGAGCCTCAGGCAAGAAGCAGAAGTCCATCTTCACTTCAGTTCCTGATACCCCTGACCTTCTAAGAGCCAAGCGAGGACAGAAGCTTCAGAGTCAGGTAATGCCCATGATTAATGAAAACTGATTCATCTTCTAGGAGGCGCTAATGTCTACTTGACCTTCCTGGGCTGGTAGCTGACAGAGTTGGTTGTCCTTGCTGCAGCCTCTGTCCACTAATATTGCAGTTTTCTTTGGGACTATCATAACTGCGCTTGCATTTTCACAAATGAAGGGCACCATGTCTTCTTTGCTAAGGGCTGTCTGATTTTTGTCCTCTGATTTTGTCATGAGCTCTAAGTAGTAAAAATGGTCCTTTGATCACTTCAGGAATGTGTCTGTTATCCACAGACACATGAAACTCTATGTCACATATGCAGGCAAAGTTGAGGAGAGGGGAAGGATGCTGGAGGATCTTTCAGAGTCTGTCCAGTCATCTGTTGGCATTCTTTATCACCTGGCTTTATACTGGATCAAGTCCAGCAGAGTGATTCCTAGACAGCTGGCTCGTGGATATGTGTTTTCAAATGTCACACCCAGAGAAACAGATTCACAAACGCATACACCAACAACAACCTTAGGCGGCCAAACACACACACACACACACACACACACACACACACACAGATAAAGACTCAACGTGAAGCGGACCGACTGAAACTTCATTGCTAACTCCTCTCCTGCTCTCTTCTTACCCAGTATCTCTACGTTGAACTGGCCACTAAAGAGAGACCCCATCACCACGCTGGAAATCAGACCACAGCTTTGCAACACGCTAAGGACGTAAAGGACATGGTCAGCGAGGTAAGATGAGGATCCCATACCAACACATCCATTAGCTAAGAAACACTCCCAAGCCTTTACCTGCTATCTCAGTGAGACTTTCACCTCCACAGTGGGTACTCATCATCACCCACACACAGAAGCTGTGCTCTAAGAATGAGAGGCATTGTGCCTTTCCCTTAGACTTGTGACTTGGGTGTAAATTGGAAAGGGTTAAAACACAAACTTGGGCTGGTTCCACAGTTCTACACATAAACCCATGGCAGCACAAGCCTGAAAGCCTGGAGTTCAGTCCCCAGAACCCACATAAATTGGAAGGAGACCCAACCCACATAGTTATCCTCAGTCTCCACGCATATGCCACATATATGTATGTATACACACACACACACACACACACACACACACACACACACGCCACAATAATTATAACGAAATTTAAGCTTGTTTGACTTTCTCTTCTCTTTCTATCCCTTAGAAAAAGTACAAGATTCAATATGAAAAGATGAAGGACAAGTATACACCAGTTGCAGACACGCCGATCCTCATCAGAGCCAAGAGAGCTTACTGGAATGCCAGTGATGTGAGTGTCCCTTCCTTCCTTCTCCTGCTATGATAGAGAGAGCTGTTCTGTTACATCTATGGCTCAAAGTCATTGCCCACAGCATGGATCAGGAAAGAACACACACACACAGCATCACTCCAGCTAAGTAGCTAAGAAGTGTGTTGAGATGCTGCAAGCTATTCATTATCTCCTGGGCAACAACATGATCCTTCCTTGTAGTTCTTGGGCGGCATCCTGAAGATTCTTGATAGCTAATTTATTTAGACATAAAATTGTGGTCTTGGGTGAAAAAAAAACCACATATATTCAATTAAGTTGTCTGTTCTTCAATATATATGTTCTATATAATTTGTCTAATTTTTCTTATATGTAAAATAGGATGAGAAACATGGTAATGAACTAAGAACAACATGCACCAAAAAATGTGACTAATGTGTCTACTACACTACAGAGCTTGTTAGTTAGTGCTCGGGAAACGCGCTCTTTCTATTTTCCTCCTGTACAGTGTGTGAGTGCCAGGACTCATGAACACAGTAGGCTAGAATCAGAGGGAGAACTTCCTTGTCCACATCCCCTGATCAGGGAAAAGTCCGTCTTCTACTGCCAACGAGTTTATCAGTTTCTGAAGATAGGGATTATTAGTCCACTTGAGGGAGGGCCTCCTGGCTTTGTGCCTCAAAACTCAACTGCAGATTTGCTATATCTATTGCCACAACTCTCAGTGGATTGGACAACTGGACTTACATCTAGCTGAAAGGCCCAGCCAGCACTATGTATCCACAGTATAGCTCTAGATTTCCTGGCCACATAAAGTAATTACTAGGAAAAAGACAATTCTAGTTAGTACTTAAAACACAAGCTGAGAAAACCATAGATGTACTTCAAAAATCTACCCTTCAGTACAGTTCCAGTCCTTGTGTGACATCCCCTGTCTTTATCATTCAAGGTTACAGCTGAATTTTTCCCTTTTGTTGTTGTTGTTGACTAAGCTTTGACTTTATAGCCGAGGTGGCCTCTCATTCCCTCCCAAATCCTGAGAGTACACCATTGGAGCAACTGTGATCAATAACTTGTCAATATTAACTTGTATCAAATTTAATTTTCTTTGCACTGGAGTGGTCGTACATTGAAGTTGACCCTAGGGTCCAACTGTGCGCTAGAGTTTCCCCCCATGGCAATTTTTTATATCTTCAATCTTTAATAGTCCTCAGCACCAATCCCAAGAAACCTTAATCTTTACAACCACCCCAGCACAACAAGGATGTTAGATTTTATGTATCAACCATGGCTGACCCCACAAGTAATTTTCTCACATCATCCACATAAAGAACAAAGTATTTCAGAAAACGCATCTTTTGCTATCTGCTTGCTCAGGACTGAAAGCAGGCCGCCTAGAGAAGCAACTGTCCTATGCAGATGAGACGAGCAGAGTCATCATGTCACAAAGATGAAAGTCATAATAAAGTGAAATTTCAAGCCTGCTTGGTGGAAAAGTGTTTTAACAGCAGGCGGTGGGAGCCAAGACATTAATAGTTTGTCTTAGACAAAGCAAGGCCGTGGTCTTCACTTCCTCCCCATCCCTGAAATAAAACATTTACATATATTTCTTTTTGAAAGTTAAATCATCACTAATTTAAAGAAAAAACAGCAAAGACATACAGAGAATTCTAACATGCCCCACATGGTTTCACCCGTCACTAACATTCAGATATTTGCACAACCATGAACCATGGGTCCATCCATTACGACTTCATCAGTCCATGTATTTTTTTTTTAATTATGAAGCTTTCTTTAGTGTCTTTTTCTCTTCCTACATCTGGAATGGCTTTTCAAGCATTTCCCTAATTTTATTCATGGGGAAAATCTAAGTGAGAAACTCAGAGAGTTAAAACTGAACTGACCTGAGTTATTTAACTCATTAATCTTCATAAGCAGTATTGTGTTCTCTCTTAACAGCTTCGCTACAAAGAAACATTCCAAAAGACTAAAGGGAAATATCACACAGTGAAGGACGCCCTGGACATTGTGTATCATCGCAAAGTCACAGACGACATCAGTAAAGTATGTCCCTGGATGTGACTGCTTAAATGGGTTCTGTAACCCAACACAGTTTTGTTTTCTAAAAAAAAAAAGTCACTTTTCTAAAACTACAGGGAGATTTGCTTTACATTAACTCTGAGTCCACTTTTTACATCAGGTGAAATACAAGGAGAACTACATGAGCCAGCTGGGAATCTGGAGTTCCATCCCTGATCGCCCTGAACATTTCCATCATCGGGCAGTCACTGATGCTGTCAGTGATGTGAGTATTAGCGTCAGTTTTCACGCAGAAATCCATGCTCCCCTGTGAGTCATGACATCAGCCACTGCATAAAAACTGCTGCCACACTTGCCTAGTTTACTCTTCTGTTTTTTGCAGGGATAGGGGGTAGGTTTCACATGCCACAGTTTATGAGAAACAGTGAATGTGTTGGGTTCAAAGGATTCCTTGTGGGAGTTGGTTCTCCCACTACCCCTTAGGAAACTTTACCTGCTGAGCCGGCAGGCTGGCCCCACTTCCGTAGATTTTAGATCTTGGGTATGGTTATTCAAGTCAAAAAATTTAATCGCTAAGTGCCTAAGCCTGTGCTTAGGAAAGGGAAAATTATATTCAAATTTGTTCCCCTATGGTTTCCTCAATGACTCAAAGCAATATAGTCCATGCCCATCTTGGGTCCTTTGAAGAGAATATGACAGAAAGCAAGGCCCATTTAGAAAGAGGTTTTGCCTGTCTGCATGACAGATTAGCTGCCAAGCCAACAATATTCTCTATAGAAAAGTATACCGTTAAGGTTGATTTTAATAATAAAAATGAAAATTTCTAAATATTATAAAACAAGTCATAAGAAACCAGTAATTCTAGAAATTTATTTAAACAAAGCAGACTGTTTTAAATCTTCATTACTTGACAAACTTTGGGAATCAGAGTCTCCAATCTGTTCGCTTGGATGGCTCCTAACCTATACCTATTAGAGATGAATTACTGAAATGCCTTGATATTCCGCTTCTCTTAGGTAAAATATAAAGAAGATTTGACCTGGCTTAAAGGCATTGGTTGCTATGCCCATGATACCCCTGACTTGACGCTTGCTGAACAGAACAAGACTCTCTATAGCAAGGTATACGTATTATCTTCTCCAGGAGAGAGGCTTCATCATTAAATACAAAGCCAAGCTCACAGAGATGAGCGCTGGGGAAAGCCTTTTATAGCTCCGTCTCTGTCCTCACTTCTGGACCCCGCAACTAAACCCTTTAGAGAGTTTCAAGTATGGTTTGGTTGGGTTTTTTGACTGGGTCTTACTATCTTGCCTGGGCTGGCCTAGAACTCACTATGTGTACTGAGTAGTTGGCCTTGAACTCACAGAGCTCTGGCTCTCTCTGCCTCCTGAAGAGCTAGGATTAAAGGCATGTGCAGTCATGCCTGGCTGGAGATTTACTTAGTGCTGACCTCATTAACAGGAGTATATTTGTATTTGATGAAAAATTATCTAGTACGACTATTAATGAAGATTCCAGAATTCCCTCTTATGAATGAATAGGGATGATTAACCTGACTAAAACATTAATACAGCAACAGATATCAAGTATGGTTATTTTAATCTACAAACAATGAGGTATATGAGGTGAATTATTGTTTGGGGACCTCATTTTTCTATTTAAAAAATAAAGCAGTTGAATTTACCTTTAATCTAAAATAAAAAATATCCAACTTCTGATAGGTGCCAGACAGAAGATATTTTGCAGTAGACTTGGTGGGTCCCACTCATTATAGCATCTATTTTCTTTGTTAGAATCATTTAAAGTTATATTTTTAAAAACATCCTTATTTGTAGAACTGTTTAAAAACAGGTTGCAGGGCAACCTTTTTTTTATAAAACTTTAATTATCTGATTAGTTGCTAGAAAGCTATAGTTTAATATACTAAAAACTCCTTTCATGTGGCCCATCAAAATACATTCAAGTAGAATCATCATACTGTGCCAAAACAGAGAGGAAATATCTTTAGGTCTTTGATCAGCATGGACTTTGTATTTGGTGACCATCTAGTGGATGGTTTATGCTATGTATTTGGGACAATTTTCAAGATGTCAGCCCTACTGATTTGCATTGCCCCAGGAGAAAAAAAAAAAAAAAAAAAAAAAAAAACCTCAATGAAGACTTGTTAGTTACATTTGTAGGATAAAGAGCATTGCTCATCCTTAAGATTGAATATGCAACCAAATAATTATATTCTTTCCCCCAGTATAAGTATAAAGAAGTATTTGAAAGAACAAAGTCAAACTTCAAGTACGTTGCTGACTGTCCAATTAACAGACATTTCAAGTATGCAACTCAGTTGATGAATGAGGTACGTACAACTAATTTGATTAAACCTATTCAGTTCTCTTAAGAAATCTGCGAGGCTATTTCATTAAAATCTAATATATATCATGAACAGGAAATCTGTCCTAAATGCCCATTCCATATTAAGAACTTGGAAAGACTATACAGTGTCATTATCTGGTAGGCTCTGCCAAAATCTTGAGTAGGCCCACGTTCATCTTCACCTCTGTAACAGTGTTGTGGTGCCAGAGAGGGGAGGAAGGATTCTGTGGACTATCAGCTAAATGCCTTTAGCCCATGTAGACCTGAGAGACCCAGATGGTCAAAGCTGATTCAGTAGTCCCACAAAGGCACCAAAATGGAAGTGATCAGAACTCTGACTCACTCAACGGGGATAGTTGTGTGACTCATGCATTCAAATATATTACTGTTACTCCCATGGCATTGGATGCACAGTAGTATCTATTTATAGCTCCCTTTATATTCTACCCCTTCTTTCTTATACCTGTTTTTTACAGTGACATAATTTGAATATAATTCGAGCAGGTTGGTAATCAAGCCATGAGTCCTGATTGGGGAGTTTTTATAATGTCTACATGTTTTCATATTGATAATCTAGCTGTGAGCCCTGATTGGGGAGTTTTTATAATGTCTAGATGTTTTCATAACTAAACTTACACTTTTCTGCTTTCAGATATCCGTGGACTTGCATAAGTTCAAACACGTTAGATAATTAGTAAAGGAGAGCTAACAATGAGACTGTAGCCAGACGTGCATTTCCATGTATGGCCTTTGCCGGTTTCAAGTCATTTCTGTCCAATTATTTCATTTCAACACATTTCCAGGCAGGAAAACTCTAAGAATAATATCATCAGCAGCTTCCTAGAGCAGACAGTCTTGATATATTTTTTTTTCCTATTTCCTGAATAATTTCCAAGTACCTTTTAAATCATCAAGGAAATTAGTACAACTTTCCTTGAGTAAACCTAGTTATACTTTTGGATATTATACTTAGTTATACTTTTGTATAGCATTAATTATACTTTTAGATTCTTGGCACCTTGTATATTAAACTTGTAGGTTATTGGCATCTCATTTTAAATGCAGTGGAAGATTCCATACAGCCTGACATCACTAACATGTCTTATGCAAAGATGGAAACATGTGGGCCTAAGGGTCACTGGTCTGCTCCAGAGGTTGCTCTCTCCCAGGCTCCAGCCTCTCTCTGGAACATCCGCCTTAACTTGTCACTCACTGTATGATCATCTAAGCATTGTCCTGGGGATTGATAGGTGTCAAACTCTCCGGAGTGTTTCGATTGAGACATTACCATGTACCCACAAAGTCATATTCTTGCTGTAATTTAATATGATGTTTGAGCAGAAAAAATACAGAGCTGATTATGAGCAGCGGAAAGATAAATACCACCTGGTAGTCGATGAACCTAGACATCTGCTGGCTAAGACCGCAGGCGACCAGATCAGCCAGGTACTGTGATGAGGCCGGCGGCTCGGCCCAGACAGGACTGTGCTCCGATTTCTCCCAAGGTGTCGTCCCGTCTGCTGCAAGGATGTCATAGGTTCTGCCTATGATATTGGGATGTTCTGTTTCAAAATATCTGTCTAGCCACCCAAAGAGCCTGTGAGCTATTTGAGTGTGCCAGTCAATGCTCTGTGTCCTCACTTGTGCTGTGGTGAAGATGAAAACAGAAGCCGGGGCTCTCTCTGTTTTATTCTTCTGTAGAACAGGCCTGTTAACAGCAACTGTAAACTGCAAATTGAGTTGTAAAAAACAAACTTTTAAAGTTATGGGAGAAAAAGGACAGAAGAAATCCCTACTCTATTTTTCTGTTCTGATGATGTCATCTTCCTAAGGCAGTCTGGGTGGTAACATACATATTGCTGCCTCTGTCCTACCCATTTGCAAGGATTGTGGGTGGTCAAAGCATAAATATTTCAGCCACTCTCCTTGCATCCCACCCGGGGGACTTCGCCACACAGCCCTCTGAGTACACAGAGTACGTTAAGCCTACATCTCTTCACTCAGCGGTGACTGGGATATAGAGCCATGTTCTTTCTGTCTTCATGAGTCTCTTTTGTGCTTCACTGCTCTTTGCATGGACAGAGAAAATATAAATCTAGTGCCAAGATGCTTCTGAAACAAGGCTGTAATGAAATCCTGCGTCCAGATATGTTGACTGCTCTCTACAATACACACATGTGGAGCCAGGTAATGTCCAAGTCGGTGTGAAGAAGCAGGCTTAGACCTTCTGCGCATTTCCTTTTATGCTCTCATTTGGTCTCCTCTCCTGACCTCTGCCCCTGCTGCTTTCTCATGACACAGCATATGAATATTCATTCCTTAGAAGTAAAATCTAACTGTGGCCTGGTGTACCAGACAGCCACTGTCTGAATATCTAATGCTTAGAAATCTGCAAAGATCAGCGGAGTCGCCATGCATATTTTTCAAATTGATGTAACATTTACTCATGTGTTTTAGTGTTTGCTTTGAGAGGCAGATTCCTTTATATATATATATATATATATATAT
>NC_034592.1:38818354-38858504 GCF_900095145.1 Mus pahari | reverse complement strand
TTATTATTTTCTTTATTTACATTTCAAATGCTATCCCAAAAGTTTCCTATACCCCTCTCCCCACCTCTGCTCCCCTACCCACCCACTCCCACTACTTGGCCCAGGCCTTGCCTTGTGCTGGGTCATATAAAGTTTGCAAGACCAAGGGGCCTCGAGAGGCAGATTCCTTAGAAGTTAAGGCTCTTTAGGAGATTACTGGCTTTTAAAGGTCTGAATATTTAATATTTTTTTTCTAATTGCCCCATTGCTCAGTTCTCGCTGCAACTGTTTCAGAGAGCCGGGGCAAGCCACGTAGCCTCCAGACATTGACTATATTCATGTTGGTAATATTATCATCCCACAAGGTCCATTGAGCACACACTGACACCTTTCCATCAGAGACTGGAAGGGAAATGCGGTAACTTAATTACCTTCGAGAGCATTAATGAAATGCCACTCTCTTGGCCCAAACCAGAAAGGCTTTAGCCAATCTTTTGTATTAGCAGAAAGCTTTGCGATTTTAGTTTGTTGTCAAATCAATATATACAAAAAGGGATACATTCTTACATAAACACCCTTGGCCTTGACAGGATCATCAAAACACTGTGCATGAAAATTTGTTGGTCTCTGTATCTGTCCTGCTTTAAAAAGCTTATCTGCATGAAGAAAAAAAAAACACAAAAAAATGTGACTTGGGAATTACAAAAAAAGATGCATTTTGGATCTGGGGGAGAAAGAAGGTGGGGGAGACTGGGAGGAGTGGAGGGAAGGGGGGGTACAGTTGGGATATATTGTATGAAAGAAGAATAAATGATGGGTAGATAGATTACAGATAGATAGACAGATAGGTAGATGGGTGGGTGAGGGTGTGAGTGGATAGATGAATGGGTGAATAGATAGATGATAGATAGACAGATGATAGACAAATCTCAAATACTTTAAAAGTCATATATATTCATTTATTGGACATCTGTTTTACTTGGGCATAGAAAAATACCAATGTAATACGGAATGTTAGAGTTAGGTTGTCAGTCCAGAGAAGAGTCTTGTCTTCCTCTGAGATTTACTGCACACATGCCCTTGGCTCAGGCTCCTAACCTCTGAGAGCCCCTTTGCTTCCATGTATATGAAATATAGTGAAAGCTACCACACTACTGCAATAAAATATAAACTGTGTTAAACATCTCCAGTTAAGAGTTAAGGCAGAAGCCACCATGATGCCAACACACTCTGGTGTTGCATGAAATTTCTTTAGGGCCTCTGTTCTTGAATGTAACTTGTCCTTTCTTCCACGATTTAGATCAAATACAGGAAAAAGTATGAGAAGTCAAAGGACAAATTCACCTCGGTTGTGGACACCCCAGAGCACCTGCGGACCACAAAAGTCAACAAGCAAATCAGTGATGTAAGTACAGACCAAAGAGCCTGCATCCCCACGCTCAGTGCATCTGCCCGGGCGGGGCCCACTGTAGACTCTCAGGTATCTGAGAAATGGCTGTCAGGGGACAGGAGGCAAGGAGGATGCATGCCCCCTGCTCACGGGGCTCTTTTTTCCTACTGAAGACTTGTCATTCAAATCAGCAAGCAAGCCAGGAAGAAGCAGGGGCCTCAGTGGACGGCTTGTAAATACCTCTTGGGTTTATAGAATTGCCTTTCCTTCCTTCTTACTTGCCATGTGTATATTAAATTGCAAATGGAGAGACATGACGCTATACTTTCTTACTTTTTTGATCTGCTTCAGATACTTTACAAACTAGAATACAACAAGGCCAGACCAAGAGGCTACACCACCATCCATGACACACCCATGCTGCTGCATGTCCGCAAAGTGAAGGATGAAGTCAGCGATGTGAGTACCCTTCATTAGCCCCTCTGTCTTAGCCTTTCAATGCGATGTAGTAAACTCCAGGCGGTGACCTGGGGAAAAACCACTCAGCAACCTAATGCCCTAAAATGATCATCTTCCTTATGATTCTGTGAGTTGACTAGACATAGCAAAATAGGTCTGTTCCAAATGTTATTGGCAGACACGCCTAGACCAGGATTCAAGGTGGTTCTTGCAAGACCCAGTCCTAATGTATCAGAGTCACACTGACGTGGATGAAAAGGGGGGGGGGGGCAGAACTAGAACCAGAGGCACAAAGTGCAATTGGAGAGAACTTAGTGGCAAAGCTTAGCCCAGGAGAGCAAGGCAAAGCAGACCCCTGTGGTTTGTATCAGAGGGAGAAACGTCAAAGGCAACTCTGCCAGACCCAGGAATGTACCTGTTCATCTTGAGATAATGTCAACTGGGCATGATGGCATATGTCTTTAATCCCAGCACTACAGAGGCAGGGGCAGGCAAGTCTTTGAGGTCTACACCATCCAGAACTGTATAGTGAAAGCCCATCTCAAAACCAAAAGCAGACACAAACAATAGTAAACAGTAATGTCAAGAGCTCCTTCCCTGGCTTTTGGTTGTAAAGGTCTATATGCTACTACAGTGATTTTTGTCCTAGTGTTTTGCTAGAAATCTTTGTGAAAAGAACTGAGCTGTGTGACCAGGGTGACCCTGGGACAAACATGGCAGTTTCCATCAAGATAAGCACAGCCCGTTCGAGGCCAGCCTGGTCTACAGAGTGAGTTCCAGGACAGCCAGTGCTATACAGAGAAACCCTGACTCAAAAAAAAAAAAAGATGAGCACAGCCCTGTGAAGCTGAATCCACAGAGAACCATACTCACACAACTGACAGCTGATGGCCAATTGGCTTCTGTATCAATGAGGCCCCTTCTGTGCATCTTTTCAGTACAGCTTGGCATCTAGCAGTGTAATGTTTGAGCTCTAGGAGGCAGAGAGCCAAAGCTTCCAAGTCAGTCAAGAGTCTGGAACTCAGACATCATTTCTTCCTTAGCTTTTACACGCATTCCAAGAGATGTGTTCACTTGCCTTCCCTGAGATACACACCCTTATAAAAAGAAAGGTTTCTATTGACTCCTTCTTGGGTATTGCTACCCTGTGATTGACTGGCCCTGTTGCTTGAGCCTGGGGAAGGCCACAACTCATAGCAGAGGCACAAAGCAAAGCAAAACACCAACCTCAGCATGAGATAGAAGAAGGGAAGAGAAAGGAGCTGAGGTCAGGCCACACTGCTGGGAGGTAGCAGACCTGGGGGAGGTTGAAGCCACCTTTTACTACCTGCCAGCAGCACCCGAGGCTGGGGACCGAGATGTTAGTTAGCTTATAAAGCCACATTCTGGGACAGCATGTGGAAGAGATCGCACTGATGCAGCGTGACATGACCCAACCAAAACCTCTCCGAGGCCAGGCTCACCTTGCAGGAGAAAATGAACTAGCTGTTACGTTCTCACACTCTGAATTTCAGGAGAATTTCTATTCATAAATTTTCAAATTCTTGACTTTAGGTTGGTATAGCAGGACATGGGGATAATCTTAGCATTTGGGAGGTTGGCCCAGACGATTGCTGGTTTAATAAGGCCAGGCAGGGCTGTGTAGAAAGATCCTGTTTGAAAAAAATAAACAGAACGAAACCAGGTATTTGCTTTGATTTTTGTAACTGAAAAACCACCATTAATTTACTGAGAAAAAAAAAAGATTCAGAATGTTTTCTTTTTATGATGTTTAATTTTCTGTAGCTCACACTGGCCTAGAGCTCACTTTCTAGCCAAGCCTGGCCTTGAACTCACAGTGATTCCCCTGCCTCAGTCTTCCAAGTGGCATGAATCAATATAACTCACACAAATTCAATGTTTTAAATAATTCTGTGGTATCTGAACTTCTTGGCCCATGTATACACATGTGCACATGAGTGCTCACACACACACAAACACGCACATGTACACACACACACAAACACACACACACACACATGCTTAGGCAACTGTTATGCCTACCACCTATCCCAAAACCTTGGCTATAGCTGTGCACAGGGGTACACTGGTGGGTGAATAAATATGCCATACTGTTGATTATGAGTCACCATGAAAAACCCTTGGCTATTTAGTGTACTGGTTGAGAAGGTGGGCATGTATAAAGGAGCATCTTTGCAATATGAAATCTGTTAAAAATAAGTTTAGGTGCCACACCAAACAAGGATGATCACAAGTGTCCAGCAGGTCAAGCTCACAGCAGCCTGCTCCCTGTGGTAAACTGAGGCATTTTTATATCCACTTCCTCAAATGCTTGTTAGAATATGCTGGGGTGGGTACTGATAAGAAGTACTAATTTCTAGAGCTTTCTTGTGAACATTCCCCCACACCAAGTGAAAATGACCAGCTTGTACCCTTGGGCCATGGAATTTAGGAAAAGCAAACGTAGATGAAGCTAGAGGTCCTAGGCTCAAGATAGCAGAACTACTTGTCGGCCCTCCCAAGTTCAATCCAGTTACCAAAACTCATGAGGTATGGCTCTAGTCTGACAGCTGTGATGACAGTGTCTTGTGGTGTGTTTGCCCCTTGAGATTTTATGTGCTGCTCACTGGGAAGGAGATAGTAACTGATGCAAAACCTTTGCCTTGAAGAGGTTCAGCTTAATAGGAAAAAAAAATATATAGACAGGTAAATAGCTATGCTGTGACCGGAGAGCAGGAAGAACCATGGGTGCACAGGGGTAGGGCAGACCTGAATGCCTCCTGGAGGGTGGTTTTCAGGATGTCTGCACCACGGCCCTCCTGATGTGGGATGGAGAGGTATACGTGCAGAGCTGCCAGCTGATTCTTCCAGCCGACGCTAGCAGGAGTAAAGCCTCCAGCCACACTGCTGACCGTACTCACTGTGTTCCGACAAATGTAAGAAGGCTCAGTTCCACATAGCCGCATCTTCCCCTCACAGCAGATTGTTACAGATACATTCTCGTGGGCAACGTAGTGTAGTGCCATCACAGTTTTGGTTTCTTCATCTTTAAAAGGTTTAACTAACTCTCTAGGGGGGGTAAAAAAAAAAAAAAACTAACATGCTATCATTGTCTCCTATAGCTGAAATATAAGGAAGTTTACCAAAGAAATAAATCTAACTGCACCATCAAGCCAGATGCCGTTCATATCAAGGCAGCGAAAGATGCCTACAAAGTCAACACAAATGTAAGTTACAGAGCTTTCCTTGTCTCAAGCCAGCCTTGGTCTCTTTTTGCTGCTGTAATAGAATACCTTTGACTGGGTAATTTACAGCCGTTGACTCACATTCTAGAGATAGGGAGGTCAAGAGTATGTGAGTATCCAGTACGGCTTCTCTTAGTGCATTCTCCCATGGCAGAGAGCAGATAGGGCGGGAGAGCAAGTGGGAAAGTCTAAAAGTGAATGACCGGTCTCCTGCAGCGTGAGCCACAGTCCCCCGGGAGGGTCTGTCTTTGTGACCACGTGGCCTACTGAAGGTCTCAACTCCTCCTTTCATACCAGTGGCAGTCAAACCTCAACCTGAGTTTTGGAGATGTCTGTGGTTTGCCGTTTAACCGTAGCAAGCGCGGTGGAGACTTCAGCAAGCATGTGGCCTTCCAAAGCGAAGCTCTGCCTATCCAGATGAAAAGCTCAGCTTCAGGGGAACAAGTAGCTAGCGAGTGATGTTAAAAACTAGATGTTCCCTCTGTTCTTCATGAAGGGCCATGAAGAGACCAGGGTGGTCTCGCTAGGTCGCACACTACATCTCCTTAGTGTCTGAGGACAGCTGAGTCCAGACGTTAATTCTGAACTGAAGGCAGGGCTTTGGAAAGCACTTCAGCATCTTTCAGTCTTTGCTCCATGCTCCTCCCCTCTTGCCCTAAGCTCTAGTGTCCGCTTCTGAAGGAGAAGCCAGAGCCGCTAGCTGCTGTCAGGCACACTGTCTGGATGCTCTACTTGCTTAGATCTTCCCTATGTTGATGCATTTCTTTAGCTGGAACACCCTAAAAATCTCACCCACAGAAACAACTCTGTGAACATAGACAGGCACCCACTTTTTAAAACACATAAAATAGTGTTGTGAAACATTAGACATCCAAATGACTCTCATTCATTCCAGAAGCATCCATTTCTAGGGGCCAGTAGATTAAGGTGTCATGGAAGCTAGCAGGAGTCTTTTTTTTTTCTAATTTTTTTATTATTATTTTATTTACATTTCAAATGCTATCCTGAAAGTTCCCTATACCCCCGCCCCGCCCCTGCTCCCCTACTCACCCACACCCACTACTTGCTCTGGCCTTCCCTTGTGCTGGGTCATATAAAGTTTGCAAGACCAAAGGGCCTCTCTTCCCAATGATGGCCAATTAGGCCATCTTCTGCTACATACGCAGCTAGAGAAACGAGCTCTGGGGGTACTGGTTAGTTCATATTGTTGTTGCACCTACAGGGTTGCAGCCCCCTTCAGCTCCTTGGGTACTTTCTCTAGCTCCTCCATTGGGGGCCCTGTGTTCCATCCAATAGCTGACTGTGAGCATCCACTTCTGTGTTTGCTAGCAGGAGTCTTAAGGAGGCACTAGTGGGTAACAGGTAAACAGATGTGGGAAGGAAATGTAGGAGAACAGACACTGTGGAGTCTGGGGGATAGCTGTATGTAGTGTCTGTAATATTCTGGCCACCTTTACAGAAGTACCTATAATTTACTTACAAGTTAACAAGTGGTTGACTCTGAAGGTGACGAGGGTGGAGTTAAGGTAGGTTGTAGAGTCATCTCACCTGGAAGTATTCCAAAGCTTCAGTATCAATTTGGGAGCAAAGAGTATCCACTGGTAGCCTGAGTGACTGACATGCTGCATAGCGCAGACAGTTTTATTGAGGGCTCTGTGAGGTAGATTAAACTGCAAGAGTCCCCCTGGGCACTGCATATATGTGTGTCACCTCAACCTGAGCGTTGTCTCCCTGTCACATTCAAAACAGCTGGACTACAAGAAGCAGTATGAAGCCAATAAAGCATACTGGAAGTGGACACCCGACCGCCCGGACTTCCTCCAGGCTGCCAAGTCATCTCTGCAGCAGAGTGACGTAAGAGGGGAGACAGACGTGTGGCCGGTTCCAACACTCACTGTCAGGGCACTTGCCCCAGCTGATTTAGGCTCCGGAAGAGAAGGAAGCTTGAGGGGGGGAAAGCCAGCTCCTGAAACAAACCAGGCTGTTGAGCCTGTCCTCAACTGGTCCCAGGCGTGAGGGCTCGGAGTCCTGACGCTAGCGAGGACAGGAGAACTTGGTCCTAGTCTTGGTTCCTGGGCTAGCTTGGACTAACCTAGCATGAGGTTAACAGTGAAAGGCCAGGAAGCCCCTCCCTTGACTCTGAGAATGCGCATTCCCTCTGAAGACTTTTCTCAGGTTTAATCAGTGACCCCCTGCCTCTGCTTTCTCCTATCGCAGTTTGAGTATAAGCTGGACCGAGAGTTTCTCAAGGGCTGCAAGCTTTCTGTCACTGATGATAAAGACATGGTGCTGGCCCTCAGGAATTCCTTAATAGAAAGCGATGTAAGTATTCAGCCTTCTACCGTGTCTACCCTGACTCAAGGCCATCCTTGGCTTCTACGATGTCTACACTGACTCAGTAGTCTCCAGAAACATCCAGGACAGGACAGAAGTCCTCTCTGTAGGAGCTCAGCTGTGGTCCTCGCACACGGTGCTGCCCCCAGTGGCATCTGCGATGAGCCGGGTACCATCTGTGAAAATGCTGTTGAGCCTGTCGTTGATGCTTGGCTTATACTGAAGCTGGCCGTTCCCATAGCACAGGGAATCTGAAAGATGGGCTGGATTCTGTCCCGAGTCTCAAAGTTTCTTTTCTGTGGGATCCTACTCTTCCTCCTACTGTACCTGCCACCTCTGTAAAGGAAGAAAGATTGTGTGTTTCCAGGACTGATGGGGGTCAGATGACATATTCGAGAATGCTTTGAACAAAAAGGCAAAGATTTAACTGTGAGGTTTTCATCTTTATTAAAACCTCAAGTTGTCAGGGAAAAACCCATTTTGAACGAGCATTAAATCCTTTGGTGCGTTCCTTGTTCTTGAGTGTTAGGCTCTCAGCTGTTGCTGAGGGATTTGGGAGCCAAAGGAAAACGTGCAAGATCCTTAAAAGAAGGTAAGAAATGATTCCTCCCTCTCTACCCCCACAGCTGAAATACAAAGAGAAACACGTAAAGGAAAGAGGAACCTGTCATGCTGTGCCTGACACCCCACAGATCCTCTTGGCGAAGACTGTCAGCAATCTGGTGTCTGAGGTAACCCACCCACAGCCCATATGCTTCACTTCCATCTCAGGCTGAGGCCCCAGGCAGAGAGAGGCCTTAACAAGCTCTTTGTGGATTCCCTCCAGAACAAGTACAAGGACCATGTCAAGAAGCACCTGGCCCAAGGCTCGTACACAACACTGCCAGAGACCAGAGATACAGTTCACGTCAAGGCAGTGACCAAGCACGTCAGTGATGTAAGTGGTCAGTGGTGGAGCTCTTGATGGCAACTAGGAATTAGATCAAAGACAGCCAACTTCCTGCTTACAAACACTTTCTTTTACGGATCAGCACTCTTAACCTGAGTACCTGTATATGAATCCTAAACTCTAGGTCTTTTAGAACTGTATTGGTATTCCAATTGTGCCCGTTGAAGCAGATGTAGGCATTGCACCATAGCAAATCTTGCAATACAAGGCATAACTAATGTGATCAGTGGGACAGAGCAATGCCAATCTAAAGTAGCCTTTTCTGTCATTAAGTAATGTACTGTTTGAGAGCTAAAATCACCTTGTGTACCGCAGTAATCTCTGCCCACTGCGTCCTGCTGGTATAACCTATAGCAGATATTTTAAAGGTAAGACTTAGGAGTGAGCCTTGAGTGCACTTGAGTTCAGTTCTCCGAGCTTTCTGGATAGTTCTGATGTTATTCCTGGATAGTTCTGGTGTTGGTCCACTAGAGAAAAGACGGGGAGGCAGTAGGCTATGGCCCAGAGATCCAAGTTCCACCTGACAGTGATCGGAAACCATGGGTTTTCCCGAAGATCTTCTCAGATCCCTCAAATAAATCTCTCTTCCTCACCTCCCTACCCTCACACGGACAACTCTGCTGCCATTTAGACAAACTACAAAAAGAAGTTTGTCAAAGAGAAAGGCAAGTCCAACTACTCCATCATGCAAGAGCCTCCAGAGGTGAAGCATGCCATGGACGTGGCTAAGAAGCAGAGTGACGTAAGTGTCCCCTCAGCATCCCGGAACCTCCCATGACACAGTGGACCTCAAACGAGTGCATGCTCCTGATGTAGTGATGTCTCTGTCTGGCGGTTTTAAAAAAACAGGGGTGGAAAATGGCTTCTTTCTACATACACACATGCAGTTTGTACTTAGTGAAGAATATTGGAAAATTCTGTGTGCCTCACGTAAGCGTTTTTTTCTTCCCTCAAATAAAGGTTGCTTATAAAAAAGATGCCAAAGAGAATCTCCATTACACCACAGTGGCTGACCGGCCAGACATCAAGAAGGCCACCCAGGCAGCCAAACAGGCCAGTGAGGTAAGAGTGTCATTAAAATGACCTGGCACTGAAGGGCCACTGTGAACAAGAACAGGGTGTGTGCCACCGAGGCCACACTGCCCATTTCTGTTCTCTCTGACACAGGTGGAATACAGAGCCAAGCATCGCAAGGAAGGCAGCCATGGGTTAAGCATGCTTGGCCGCCCAGACATTGAAATGGCCAAGAAGGCAGCCAGGCTGAGCAGCCAGGTAATAGAAAATGACAAACAGTGACCCTGGTGTGGGATTTTTCAAAACTATTCAGTGAGAAGAGATTCCCAGAAAGAACAGTATCAATGACCAAGGAGACATGGGGTCTTAATTTGTACTGTAGCATTTGAACAGTATATAAGCCCTTGACTCATTTCCTGCCAACCAACTTAAGCTTTCTAGTTTTCCACATCTCCATTTACAGGTATGCATCTAGCTGCTTGTGTATTTAATGGCTCTCCTGTGACACAGAGTGCCTTTTGCTAAGCAGTAAGATTTATATCCAGAAGGTCTGCCTTGGACTTGAGTCACCTGTGAGAGACTTGGTTCTGTGTAACAGTCATGAAATTCCAACTTCTAAAACCCAACCATGTAACAGAACTTTTATTCCTGCATTTAACAACAGATACAAGTGCCCTGGCTAGGCATGGCTGACTAGGGGTGAGCCAGCGTCTTCAGGTTCTTGTCTTTGTGGTTAAATAATTACAGCCTTGTACAATGAGGGCTTGGTCATAGTAAACACGGGGTGTCGGGGAGAATGCTTCATTTCAGCAGACTTTGTATTATTAAGACAGCCTCAAAAATGTGTTGCCCAAAGCGGACTGCCTGGTATTCCCTAATCTCTCTGCAATGCCTCCAAGTTTACACAGGTTTTCAGAGAGCTACAGTCTAACATCAGCTCTCACAGGACAACCTTTGGGTCCACCTGACTTCAGATCAAGAGTATCTTCTTTCCCCTCCAGTACGGAAACCCTGTCTTCATCTTCTTCAACTGTCCTTTATCTTCAACTCTTGGTTTAAAGAAATAGGTTTGGGGTGCTTGTGGTTGTGCCTATCGCCCTCCAAAAATATCAAACACGACATTATAAACCAATACTATCAAGTCATAAAATAGGAAAATATCAAGTTATAAAAATTGGAATTATTGAGATAAAAGGTTCAGATGACTGACAAACAAATTTGATTTTTATAGTAAGCACCAGCTTTTATTTACCAGACCACGGTTAGCTGATATGGCTGATGAGGAATGAGTCTTAGCCAGGCATGGGTTGGAGGGGTCACAGCAAGACTGAGCTGTGACAAGTTTATTGCAAGCCATCAGACTTTTTCTATCTTTTTCAGAAACAGAATACAACAGAGGTTGAAAAGATCAGTACGGTTGTAGTTGCCAGATGTGAAACAGCCATCTTCCTTCTCCTCTCCTCTCTCCTTCTCCCCTGAGACATTCTCTCTCTCTCTGCAACTCTTAGCTCTGCCTCCCTTTTCCCTCTCCAATCACAGGCCTCCTCTGCACTATTGTCATTGGACAGGGAAAATCCTGTGACACCTCATATTCTTGAAACTGCCCCACTGGCATAACAAGTTCTGTGGCAACTTATAATACAGACATATTCACTACTGTTTATGTTTCCCTGGTCAGAAGCTCAGGAATAATCTGGACATTTGCATTTGTTGTTAGGTTAAATACCGAGAAAATTTTGACAAGGAGAAGGGCAAAACACCCAAATACAACCCGAAAGACAGCCAGCTCTACAAAACTATGAAAGATGCCAACAACCTTGCAAGTGAGGTATGTTCCTTCATTGTGGTAAAGGACATAACATACTGTTTGCCATTTTAATCCTATTTAAGGAGCACTGATCACATTCATGGTGCTCTCTAATTACCACCACTTTATCCAAAACTTTGTAACGGCCCCAAACAAAACCATGAAGCAACCTTTTCTTCCCTTAGCTCCTGGCAATGTATCCTTCATACATGGAATCCTACAGTATTTCTCTTTGTGTCCTATTTTGTTTAGTGTAGCATTTCATAGTACAGCATTAATTAGCACTGCACCCCATTTTATGGCTGAGTAATATTCCAGTGTGTATGCCACGCTTTTTGTTAATGATACCCGTTTATCTATTGATGGACACTCCAGTCATTTCTACATTTTGACAGCTATGCACAAAGTGGTTTTCCTTCTCAGCCACCCCCCAGAACTTGTTTCATAGATGGCTATCTTGTTTAATGCTGTTTCCCTTTTCCTATATATGTGATTTCCTTCTTTACCACCAGGTCAAATATAAGGCTGACCTGAAGAAACTCCACAAGCCTGTGACTGACATGAAGGAGTCCCTGATAATGCACCACGTCCTAAATACAAGCCAGCTCGCCAGTTCTGTAAGCTCTGTCATTGGTTCCGAAAACAACGCCTTTCAGGCACTGGCAGCTCATTTCCTCCTCTGAGCTCTTATGGTCTCCTCTCTGCTACGGATACATTCTGTTTATCACGAAATTACTATCTGGTGATATCCCTCCAAATTATGTTAATCTATCAATTACTACCAATTACCAATAAAATACCATCAAGAAAATACCATCAGCTACAATGCCTCTCAGATTGTAAAAATGCTTCTGTAAGGGCTAAGGATGTAGCTCTATAGGTTTTACCCATGGGTCTGATGCCCAGGAGGAAAACAAAAACCAGATAGCTCCAGTTCTTCTAAGGATGTACAAGAGTCATCTGAAACAGCCTCTCGTTTTCAATGACACCTTCTTAGAAACAGCCACACCAGGGCAGTGTTTGCATCTGGTATTTATCAACAGTGCTGCACTTGGCATTTTATCTATCCAACCATTTCCTTTTCTTTTTGGAGGGGTTGGTTGGTTGGTTGGTTGGTTGGTTTTCAGTGGTGGGAGGGGCGTGACAAGGCTCTCTGCATAGCCCTGGCTGGCCTGGAACTTGCTAACCAATCTAGCTTAGAACACAGACATCTGACGCCTCTGCCTTTGCGGAGATAAAAGGGGTGTGCCGCATGCCTGGCCCTTACACAGCTAATCTAAGGAGGGAAGACTGAGACTTTGTAGAGCCTTCCCACTGATTTGTTTCCTTGCTGCTTCCCCTCAGTACCAGTACAAGAAGAACTATGAGAAGAGCAAAGGCCACTACCACACAATACCCGACAACCTAGAACAGCTACACCACAAAGAAGCCACAGAGCTGCAGAGTATCGTAAGTCCATCAAGATGGCTTCCCCACACCAAGCTTCCATTCACCACAGTATCAAAAGACAGTATCGAGTCCACTCTAGGCATGGGTAGACTCATTTAATAGCCATTGTCTGAGAAAATATGTCCAGGTGCTGGGGCTTGAATTTGGTAACGCTTCACAGGAACCCTATGTCTCAAGCCAGAAAACACCAAGAGATGACAAGGAGTCCAAGGGGATGATTTTATTGGACAAGTGACATGATCAGATCCAGCACTAGAGGAGTTTCTGAGTATTATAATCTTTCTTGGAAGAAAGAACTTACTGGTCACATAGTCTTGTTAACACAGTCTCACCATTATGGGGTGTCCTGGGGTATTAGCCAGAGGGCTGAGTTACCATAGATGCTCCTGCATACCGTGCAAAGCAGTGTGTCACCTCTTCCTGTGTTCCATCATAAACAAGAGCACTGAGTTGAGCAATGCCATTGAGGTTATGGGTGGAAGGGCCCTTGTCTTTCTCTCAGTTTCTCCTTTGTGAAATCTTCTGTATATGTAACCCCTTTACATATATTTTCTATATATGTAAGGAGGAGGCAATTTGACTTGATAATGTTGGGCTTATTCAGTCCAGCTATAAATTACTTTTCCCTAAGTGCGAAGTTATAATAAATAGTAAAGTACATAGACAATGGCGCCCCATTTTAAAGCCTCACATGTTCTACAGTCAGTGGAGACCACGGGTGTCTGGTAATAATAGTTCTTATGAAAGAACTAGAAGTTTTATCAGATATCAAAAAATGCTATTTATTGTCAAAATTCATATATCTACATCAAATCTTGGAGCCAACTAGACAGAGTTCATCAACTGAAAGTTCTTTCCCTTGCTGGGCAGTGGCCCATTCCTATAATCCTAGTACACAGAAAGCTAAGGCTAGAGGACTCTGAGTTCAAGGCCAGCCTGTGATCTATTATGAGAACCTGTCTCGGATAATCTTAAATGAATCAATAAATTACTGTCTGTAGATAGTCTCTGTCTAGGAATTGACAAGCGGTGAAAGACTTAACAGACCTTCCCATCACTAGGTGAAATACAAAGAAAAATATGAAAAAGAACGAGGCAAGCCCATGCTGGACTTTGAGACTCCAACATACATCACTGCCAAAGAGTCTCAGCAGATGCAGAGCGGGGTAAGTCCTACACTACACAACAGTGACACCATCAAACCAAAGAATGTCAGCTCAATCAGAAACCTTTCTAGCCTCCTAGAACATTACCCAAAAGTGGTAGGAGGTACAGCTTTGTAACCTGAAATCTTGCAGAAATTCTACAGTTCAATTATTTTCTTTAAGATATTTTGAGTAGTATTTGGCATACATGTTTTGTTCCAACATTTTCAGAAAAATCAGAACACACTTATTTCTAAAACTGAAAAAAAAAACATTATGTGGAGTACGATTTGAATTTTTCTTTACTGAATGAAAAGTTCCTGCTATACAGGTGCATCATGGCTTTGCTACAAATACCACTTAGTGGGATGCCCCAAGCCAAGCAAGAGTGGATCCGTACCTGCACATGCATGTTTACTGTGCCAGTGTTTACTACAGCCAAGTGAGGCAATCACTCTACTTGCCCATCAACAGATAAATACATATAGGGAAAATGATGTTTTCTATACACAAAGGAGTTCTACTTAGCCATAAAGAGGGAGTCATGTGACTTGCGTGGAAATAGACGCAACTGGAGGTCATCACGTTAAATAAGCCAGACTGAGGCAATTGTCCTACGTTTACAGAATCTAGATTTTTTTTTAAAGGACATTAATACAGAGAGGAAACTATTTGTGAAGAAGACCAGAAGGGAAGAAGGGGAGAAAAGAAAGACAAAAAGATGTAGCCTGAGATGGGGTGGGGGTGCAGTTATGATCAAAGTATATTATATACATGTATGAAAAACCCAAGTCAAATGCCATATTCCCTAAGTGAAAAGCAGAGATATTTTTAAAACAAACCTTTTTCACTTTGAATCTTAGTGGAGAATGGAATTTTACTTAGACTCCCAGGGAAACGAGCCCTCTGGAGTCTTGTTTGCCTCTTTGTCATGAAGCCTGTCTCCAAGTGTAACAGCATTTTTTTAAGACAAGTAGTTTGTGGACTTTCCTGGTATATGGAATGCAGGTCATGGAAAGTTTAAAATAGGTTCAAATAATTGGTGACTCTGAATTAGGCATTATAGGAGTGCTCCTGTAGCTTTGGGGGAGATTTCAAACCATGAAGATGAGAAGTTGCAAAGGCCTGCTTCCTGGTCTCCGTGAGAGTGGGGCTGAAGAGATCAAGGAAAAGGAAAATAGCCCTTTCTCTCAGTCATGGATGGAACCACAGATTCCTATGCCCCTGCCTCACTGTTCACCGAGTCTGGTCAGGGATTAAATTAATCCACGAGCCCCTTGCTGCTTCCCTCCAGACCAAGAGGACATGACTGTCTGGCACTGTAATGCCAGAGCCTAACAAAGCGCTGGCACATGCTAGATGTTGGCTGTTAAGTGAAGAGATAGTAAGGGAGGATACAGTAGAGGCAGTGGTATACACCTGTAACCTCAGCACCCAGGAGGCTGGTGCAAGAGGGTCATGGGTTCAAAGCCAGCCTACCACTTCCCCTAAACAGTCAAATGCATAACAATAGAAAGTGCCAATGCAGATTTGGTCCCTCAAGCTTTTTCTTTCTACTTTCATCCCCCAGAGCTGCTACAAATCTGAAATAAAATGTTGTCCCCTTTAAATATATATATATATATATATATATATATATATATATATATATATATATATATATGGAACTAAAGAGATGGCTCAGTAGTTAGGAGCACTGGCTGCTCTTTCAGAGGGTCCAGGTTTGATTTCCAGCACCCACATAGCAGTTCACAACTGTCTGAAATGCCAGTTCCTGAGGAATCCAACACCCTCTTCTGGCCTAAGCAGGCAAAACTCCCATACATATAAAAATACAGTACAATACAATACAATACAATAAAGTTTAAAGTTTAAAGGGCTCAGTGTGTAAAGCACTTGAAGCAAAACAACCTGAGTTCCATCTTGAAGACCCACAAGTCCCAAGGAGAGAAACAACTGCTGAGAGTTGCCCCCGCCCTCCATGCGTGCACTGTGGCATACACACTGTGGCATGTGTATGCTCCTGTTCTCACACACATGTCACCCATAATATTGGAAATAATAAATAAGTAAATAAATGGGATCATCTCAGGAAGAGAGTATATTTCAAACTGGTGGCCCATTTTGGTCAAGGTCAGCTCCATCACAACCTCAGACAGATTTCAGGGGAGTCATCAACAAACTTCAGGGTTTCTTTGGAGCCATTTTCTGCCAGCAAAATATTTCCAGAAAAATGTGACAGTTTCCAACATGTGACTTTTGTCAGAAAGAAAACATACTTTTCCTTCTTGGGACCGAAATACGGATTCTAACAGAGTCTTTCTTGTTTTTTTCCTTCTCACTCATATTAGAAAGAATATAGGAAAGATTATGAAGAGTCCATTAAAGGCAGAAACCTGACGGGCCTGGAGGTCACGCCAGCATTGTTACATGTCAGACATGCAACCAAAATAGCAAGCGAGGTAGTAACCACGTGGTTTTTCCCCCTCCCTCTTGACCCAATAATCACACTAATGATTCATCGTTGTGTTCCTGCCTGGGTCCCACCTGACTCAAGTCTTTCAGGTGCCTTTTCCACGTTTGGTACTACTGTCTAATCTATGGCCCGTTTTAATTCTTCTAATTTTTAAAATGGAATATCTAATAAAAAACATGCCTACCTTAGTATTCTATAGAAAAGTCTAATAAAACATGCCTACCTTAGCATTCTATTAATTTCCAGTCTTGTATTTAAATTATTAACATCAACTGTGAACCATATACCCTGCATCTTCTCATGTATTTACTTACTCAACCATGGACTGTTTAAAAACTAGAATAATTGTCGTATTTCTTTATTCATCCATTTGTTTCAGTTTGGTTCTGGCTCTTCACCTAAGAGAATGACTCAGGCTTTCTTGTCAGTTTTGTTGGTTTTATTTTTGTAATATAGAAAGAGTATAGGAAAGACCTGGAAGAAAGCATCCGAGGCAGAGGTCTCACTGAGATGGAAGACACTCCTGACATGCTGAGAGCCAAGAATGCCACCCAGATCCTCAATGAGGTAAGACCATGGCCAGCCACTGCACGCACATAACTAACAGTGCACCTTCATCCTGCCCAAGGTAGACCAAGAGAAAGAGGAAAGCATTTTTGCATTCTAAACTTTATACCCCGAATAATTATTAACTGCTAAATAAAATACATGTCAACTTCTGATGAGTAGATATGAAATCAGTATGTGTCTCTACAGGTTGTCATAACCCATTAATATCTAATATTTGATTTAGTTGTGATGTGCTCACAATGGTCACTTAAGTGAAAATATCACACCACACTGGCATGGCTTGCACCTAAATTTAATTCTAATATGTACCAAACCGGATTTAAACTTTACTTTCTGTGTTAACGGACTTCCCTCGATTAATGTCGCTGTACCTAGAGCAGGATAAACAAGCATGCCATCCTGTCCATTGAGGTAGCTGGCAAGAACAGCACCTGCAACCACTGAGGAGCGTGTTTTGTGGATTTTTAATTCATGCAGTACTGTCTCCCTACTCAGAGAGGGTAGGGGACCTTTTTCTTTAAAACAAACAAACAATTCTTCTACAGAAAGAATATAAGCGAGACCTGGAGCTGGAAGTCAAAGGAAGAGGCCTGAATGCCATGGCCAACGAGACTCCAGATTTTATGCGGGCCAGGAATGCTACCGACATTGCCAGCCAGGTCAGCGCTTCTGGGAAGGCGCGCCTCTACAAACAGTGGCCATGGTTATAAGGACGTGCTGTTGGTCCTCTGTCATTTTCCTTGTTTGACAGTGACATCATATGTTTAGCATCCTTAAGCATCTGCTGGATGAATTATAATGTAAAGCCCAGGGTCTCTTTGTCAGGCTCCTTCTGTCTCTGCCTTTCTGAGTCTACAGCCACTGGGGACATCAGAACAAAGTGCCAAAGCCAGAGGACCGAATGACTGCATGGAACTGGGGCAGAATCTGACATCCGTGTTTCTTAATCCACTCCTTATGTGGCACTATGAATGCTTTTATTAGATTGTATTCTTATTTTTTTTTCCCCCTGCTTTATAGACCTAAATTTAAAACACATCTTTTTAGGCATCCAGTATTGTCTAAGGCTCCTTGGTGCCCGGTCTTATGTAAACACCCCCTGCTTTCCTGTCTATCTACCTGATTATCCCTTAGCCTGGAGTCATCCTGCATCTATCTAAATGGACAGTCAGTCTTTCAACAGCTAAGACCTTTCCTGTGTCTCATTACCTAATATAATTCAATAAACACTGACTGGAAAAATGGCTCAGCGGCTAAAGGAACTGGCTTCTCCTGTGGAGAGCCTGGATTACAACCGCAGCACCCTCATGCCTTCCCACTGCCCTTTGTCACTTCATTTCCAGGAGCTCCGACATCGTTCTCTGGTCTCTGTAGGCAGCAGAGGAGCACATGATGGGCAAACATACATACAGGCACAACATCTGTACTTAGAAAAATTTTAAACTTTCAAAAGTCTAAACACAACAGAAAGAAATATATTGAGTGCCAGAGAAAATAAATAAATAAATAAATATGGTCACGTCTTCATTCGACCAAGCTAAGAGGTGCTATGCATGTTGTGAGCATTCACCAGACGGTTGGCTGTCCTTTTACAGATTAAGTACAAGCAATCAGCAGAAATGGAAAAGGCCAATTTCACTTCTGTTGTTGATACCCCAGAAATTATCCATGCTCAGCAAGTCAAGAACCTTTCCAGCCAGGTAAGGTTTGCTTTAACGCAAAGGCTTTTGTATTCCTAAGGCATTGTTTTCTCATAGCTCAGTTTCCCCCCTCACCAAACCAGAAGACCTTTATTTCCAATGCAGATCGGAGTCAGAACTGAGATTTCCAAATCAGAAGGCTGTGGGTGTGGGTGCCTCCATGGTAGAGTGACACTCTGGGTCACTATGCGCTGGAAGAAAAACCTCAAAACACTGTGAGGGGATTTCCAAGTATTAAAGAGGGTTATCTGTGGTACAATTCCTGATCCATGAATATTTTAGCATCTGTTATAATGTGGGTTTAAGATGTGAGCACAAGCAGAAGACCCCCAAAGTAGACCACCCACTCGTGGCTGAGGCTGAATGAGCAACTGGAGCCACACAACCTGCGGCACGCCAGGCTGGATAGCTTCCACCTTCCTGGAAAGCCCATGACCAAAAGCACGGAAGCTGGGTGGGGTGGCACATGCCTGTCACCTCAGTCCTTGGGGAGAAGAGAACAGGAGGCCAGTGTGGGCTGTCCCACAAACCAAACTAAACAAATATATATATATATATATATATATATATATATATATATATATATATATATATATAAGAATAAAGATCAACAGGGCATATTAATTTGTTGGCCCTCTTCAGTGATGATCAGGATATACCTGCCTGGGCAGGATGCAAAGAACTTTCCTGTCTGCTGCAACGGAAGGGCTGTTTTAGGTTTTTACGGCCTATATAACTATGGGGCTCATCCTGTCTACTCCTTGGAACCTTTCCCCAGAAAAAGTACAAGGAAGATGCAGAGAAGTCCATGTCATATTATGAGACTGTCTTGGACACGCCAGAGATGCAAAGAGTTCGTGAGAACCAGAAGAACTTCAGCCTCGTAAGTCTCTATTCCACTAAGGCCCAGCCCACTGGTGGGATTCAGCAGGCTAAAGTGGGGTGGCTTTGGGGACGCACACTTGGTATCCCATGAGGGCAGGGGGATGCACATTGAATCTTCTCCGGGCTTACCTTGTGTTTTAATCCCAAGTAAGCGTGAAAGTCCCCCCTGCTCAGTAGGTGGCCTGGTGTCACTGAATATAAACTATCACTATCTTTTAACCAGTTTTTTAAAAACTGGTGACATGTCCTTCTAAAGCTAATTCGAAGCAAGAAAATACTTTTAAATTTTTTATGCACTCTAGGTTCTTAAAACTTAGTTTCTGTTTCTGGGGGCACACATGGCTTGGCGTTAAGAGCACGGGCTTTATGATGTGTGAGGTTCCAGGTCCAATCCCAGAAAGTCTCTAGCAATACCCCATCACCAAAACTCTTTTCTCTCCAAAGTTCTTATTAAAGAATTGACTTTGACGACCACATTGTGGTTGTAGTGGCATGGACTTTCATTAATGGAATGTTGAAATCTTAACAGGATATTTTACTCTTTCTTCATAGCTTCAATACCAGTGTGACCTTAAAAACAGTAAAGGGAAAATTACAGTTGTTCAAGACACGCCAGAAATACTGCGTGTTAAAGAAAACCAAAAGAATTTCAGCTCGGTACATTTACTGTTTCCTTTCCATCTAATGCTAACCTAATAATGTCGTTCTCTTTAAGAAGGTCCATGGGCCCATGTTGACGCAGGCAATTAACCTCTAACTTGCCCAGTTAATGCTAGTAGGTCCCTGATAAAAGCCCCCAAACTTCTAAATCATCACTCCTGAGAACATTTGGAATAACTTAAGTCTAACAAAATAACTCTTCTCTTTGTATTTTTTAATCTCAAATAGTAACTCAGACAGTAACACACATTGTCTTGTCCCAAGAAGGTGGATTTTTTTGTGATGTGGTTTTCTTTTATTATCCTTCTCCAAAATAACTGACTGACTACGCATTTCTTTGATGAGTTCTGTGGCTTTTAATCGTTTGGGGTTTTTTTCTCATCCTATATTAATATCTATGATATTCTAAATAGACCTCTCAAGAGCTGGAAAGTGACCAGCCTTGCCTATATGGTTTCAGGCTTTGATTCTGACAGGAGAACATCAGATGCTGTACTTCAGCTCTTGCCTGGAGACACCGTGTATTGTCTTGGTTTTCACAGAGGCCTGGCACTGCCCTTTCTCCGGGCATTGCCCGGGTTTCCCTCTTTGTGGCTAACACTCTCCTGATTCTGAATGCCCAGGTTTTGTATAAAGAGGATGTATCCCCGGGAACAGCAATTGGAAAGACCCCTGAGATGCTCAGAGTGAAGCAAACGCAGGACCACATTAGCTCGGTAAGGACACGGCAGTCAGTCACTTGTGCCATTCTCGACCCGTCTTGGATAAATCTGTGACTTCTGAGTTACACTCAGAACTTGTCACCAGAAATAGTGTCCAACCTAAAAGCAGGTGCCTGTGCACTGCTGTCATCATCACATGCTATATGCTAGCGGAGGTTCTTATGAAGATGAAAGTGCCTGTGGAAAGCGGAGGCTTATGAGAAACTATATCCGCATCAAAGAGTGAGCCTTTCCAGAGTCTCGTGTGTTGCTACATCTGTCCTAAGCAAGTGGACTGCTGGGTATGAGAAGGCTGGTGGACAGGAGGCCTCTTCCTACTTCTATGTTCCCTGATTCCAGTTGCCTCCGAAAACTGTGAAATGGAAAAGCCCAGAAAAGTATTCCTTTCTGATAATATAAACCTATGGCTTCCCGTCTTATCCTACCTGGGGCGTGAATCATCCCTTCATTCAATATAATCCAGAAGGAAGTGCACACTGCCTGTCCTCGCTAGCTCTCTGCATTGGCAGATTTTACTATGGCAGTGTTTGTGTACCGTAGCCATAATTTTATTAGTGACTGCCTCAGAGTAAAGAGGAACAGTGCTACCCAGTCAGATAAGGCCAAGAGCTTCACAGTGCTCCCTCCGTGTGAAACAAAAACAAACAAACAAAATACCCCAGCAAAGTATTGCACAAAAGAAGTACAAATGCTGAATGCTGAGGTTGCTACATGATAGAATAGAATAAATTTTATATCTGTGAACTTGAAAAAGTGGGGTTGGGGGGGGGACATGCTTGTTTGCTGCTGTGCCTCAGAACTGGAAAACAGGAAGCCGCCGTGCACGGCAAGCACTAATTAAGAAAAAGGTAATCTGGTATGGCAGCACATGCCTTCAGCCCACCACTCAGGAGGCGGAGGCGAGTGGACCTCTTGTGAGTCTGACATCAGCCTGGTCTACACAAGTAAGATCTTGTCTCAAGACAACACAGAACTAAAGGAAAGTTGTGTGTGACTCCGTGATGGGATGTGCCCTAAACATTACAATCTCCAACCCCCCTGAATACTACAGGACATTTATCAACCATACATACATAATAGGAAGAATTCAGCATGCGGTAACACCTTTCTGTCCCCATTTCCATGTAGGTCAAGTATAAAGAAGCAATCGGACAAGGAACTCCGATCCCTGACCTGCCTGAAGTGAAACGTGTCAAGGAGACCCAGAAGCACATTAGCTCGGTACTGACTCTTACTTGGCATGCATTTGTAGAACCCTCTCATTAAGCACTCAAGTGTCATCCATCCCTTCCTTCTGCTAAAGGCCCCCCCCCATACCTGGGGATGCTGTGACTCCTCCCTTGTCCCCCTCAGGTCACCAAGAGATCTCAGTCTAGCCGTAGCTCACTCCCTAGTACTCCTTATACTTGAACTTCTCTATTGCTAACTTCCTTTTGAATTCTCGGTCCACTAACCTGAAGAAAACAAGAGAAGCCCAGGGGTTCTGTGTTGCGTTGGGTTGCAGTAATTTCTGTAATTTTGTTTGATCCAGGTGCTCCACCTGCCTCAGCCACCATGTAGATTCATGGTGTGTACCACCAAGCCAGGCTTAGGATGAATCGGAAGAAAGGAAGGAAGGGAGGAAGGAAGGGAGGAAGGAAGGGAGGGAGGGAGGGAGGGAGAGAGAGAGGGAGGGAGGGAGATAAGAGGTTTAGAAAGTAGGGATCCCTTACTCTGTTTTTTGTTTGTTTGTTTGTTTTGTTTTGTTTTGCTTTGCTTTTTAATTTAAAGTCTGTTGACAATAGCCCTAAGAGAAAACAGATTTAGGGCAGGGACCGAGGACACAGTTCAGTGATGGAACACTTGCCTGCCATGCACTGAGACCCTGAGTTTGGTCCCAACAGTGCAAATAAAACATAAAAATAAACACAGGGAAAAGAAGACCAGCCAACAAGCACTGGCTTCCTTGATCCTGTAATCATGCAGAGAAAGATGCTCTTCCTAAAACGCAGAGTCTGCCTGCTCATATTACATGTCCAGCTAGGGATTACCCAAGGCTTCAGTAGGGCCGGGAGTGGTGATACACACCTGTGATCCCAGCACTCAGGAGGCTGAAGCAGGAGGGTTACTGGGAGGTTAACACAAGTCAGAGCTAAGTAGCATAAGAGCCTTTCCCAAAACTATAGAGAGAAATAAAAGGTAAAACGCTAAGAATTTTATTAGGAAATACATAAAATTCTCAATGACTCTGAAGAAGTGAGAATCAGAACATCACATGGATAGAAAAGTATAAAACAGACCACATGTGCATTGAGTGCAGATGTGGAGACATGCTTACGCTCCAGACATTAAGCCTGGGTGCAGTAAAATGGTTGTTACTTTGGGTTTGGTTTGGTTTCATTTTTGTTTTTTAAGGGGGTGGTTACTGGAAACTGAACCCAAGGCTTTGCACATGCCAGTCAAAAGGGTTCTCATTGTTTATTAAATTTATTATGGCCATTTAAAGCATTTTCAGAATATACTAAGTATTGGCAGTGGAAAATGCAAAATTGAGTTTCCAGTTTTCTAGAGGGCAAAATTTCTACAAATATTTATGGACTTCTTTTCCTCTGTCCCCGAGTTCATCTTGCAAAGGCAGCTTGCTTTTATGGGCGCTCGCCGAAGCTCCCTCCCGGAGCTGTAACCTGAATCATTTGTGGTGACTCTGCTTTCTGGGGTATTCTAATTATTCTGCAGGTTATGTACAAAGAAAACCCGGGAAAAGGCATCCCAACCACTGTCACCCCAGAGATTGAGAGAGTCAAACGCAATCAAGAGAACTTTAGCTCGGTATTTACAGATACATAGAATAAGAAATTCTTTCCCGTAAAAAAACTACCAGAATAACCTCGCGTTCTACTTTTCAAAGTAACAGCTTAATGACCCTGTGTGTCTTGTGTATCTCCCGCTGATAAAAGCCGCCTGACCCGATTCAGAATTGGCCACTCTTCTCATCGCTCTCTAACAGTTTCAGCGACTGACTGGTGTGAGCTCCATCTGAGACACTGTTGGCAGCATTAACAAGCTTCCTTGGGGTGCTTGAACCCTGGAACCCTGTGCTTCCTACTGTTCCTTTCTAAGACATAGCAGTGTAAAGTTCGTCTGTAAAGTTGTGACTTTCAAAGCATTACCCTGACTAAATACTGCTAAGATCCCCCTCCTCACACACTCCCCAACCTTCCCCCCTCCTCTGTCTCTGCTTGTTTTGAACATTTTCTGGGTGTACTTTCTTGTATCTCACAGGTTTTGTACAAAGAAAGTTTGGGAAAAGGAACCCCTACAGCTATCACTCCAGAGATGGAGAGAGTCAAACGCAATCAAGAGAACTTTAGCTCGGTATTTCTTAGGGACAAAAAATCCTGACCCTAATACTTATTAAGAATAACGGTCACATTAATGTCTTTAACAAACAAATGTAAAATTACTAAGTTCATTTAATGAAGGGATGATGCCAGTATTACTTCAAATTTCCACCCAAATCTAATGAATTTTTTAACAATGGCGTGAAATTTTAACTGTTTTCTTTAAATCACTTTCCTTAAAAACACATAATTCTCAGTTCCCTTCCTCCAGTCTAACTACTATGGCACAGGTCAAAAGTTAGATCTAACATCCTTCCCCAAAGGTCAGTGCTAATCAGAATTGTGTTTATTGTGGCTTGAATTTTTTTTTTTTAAATATTTGTAGCTTTTCCTAAGTGGTCATGTTTCTTAAAACATCTTCATTTGAAAACAACAGACCAATTTATATGGCTCAGAAATATTTACTTATGTCAGGGAGTTTTGTTTGTATGTCATACAGATGAGCTTTCCTTTGGAATGGATTCAGGATCACTGCGAAGTTGATATTTATATAGTTTGAATATTCACAGAGATTTATTTAATCTCCCCAAGTCCTCTTTTTTTCAGTGTTGTCTTTAAGTCATTATAGATAGTAACTTCAGTTAGCTTACATGCTGTCTGATAGAGCCCAATCCTCTATATTTGAGAAGATATATATATATATATATATGTCACCGGGAGACCAACTGTTGTACGGGGACGACTGGCTGCATAAAGGCGGTCCGCAGTCGGTCTATTTTGTAGGTTTATCTTCCTTCTTTGTGAGGACAGGAACTCATGATGATTTATTTTAAGATGAGATCTACCTGAAAAATGGATCCATGCTGATCTGACTGTTGGTTCTGTGCACGCAGATATTGTACAAAGAGAACCTGAGCAAGGGGACCCCTTTACCTGTCACCCCAGAGATGGAGAGAGCCAAGCGCAATCAAGAAAACTTTAGCTCGGTATTTGCGAGAAAGTTCCTTTAACTCCATATTAAAAACAATTTCGATAAAACAAAATCCTTACCATTTGCCCCTTTATAATAATTTAACAAATTCTTGGAGAAAAAAAAACACACACACAAAAAAACCCCTCACCAACTGAATCCTTCTGCCCTGGATATTTTACTTACCATTCAGTCCCAATGCTTTGTACTTTTTGAACTACCCCTTAAACCTTCTTTATGTTAGATGTGTGGGTATATCTGTATTAACTTTGTGTCTGTATGTGGTGTTGGGAATTGGACTCATGGCCTTGCATGGGTTGGGCTCTACCACTTAGGCCCCTCCCTTAACATTTTGAATTGGTTCCTTTCCTTTTCAACATTGTTAGTCTTGGTCCTTTTGAAATTAAATGACTTCCAAATGACCCAAAACTGGGAGCTAGTATTTCCTTGGAAATCTTTCAATCTGATGTTTCTGGGTTAGTGCAACAAGACACTGGTCTAAGGCTGTGTGTGAGAACAGCTCCCTGGCTTGGGAAAGTGGTGACTTGACCACAGGTCCCATGTGCATAGATAGCGATGGACTCAAGTATTGGAACCAAAAGCCTTACTTTGATAGTTATTCTAAACGAGCCATCCCATGACTAGAAATCTATGCTTTTCTTTTTTTTTTTAAAGACAGGATCGTCCTATGTAGGCTAGGGTGACTTTAAATGTGCCACCCTCCTGCCTCAGCCTTCCCAGCCCTAGGATCATAGGCATGGTTTTTTTTTTTAAAAAAAACATGCTAATTAAGTCAGAACATGAATTTACATTATTGTTTTCTTTTATTCCTTTAAAAAAAAGTTACCATAATAAATTACTTGTTATCCTTCCATATAAGGAACTTCTAGGCTTGAAAGAGATTTCTGTATCTTCTGAAAAGTTACCCAGATCCACTTTGGGGAGGAGGTTTGACCTGAAATGCACTTCATTTGGTTGAGTACTTCCTAACAGCTGGCTCTCTCACGCAGTAGAGCAGTAACTCCTTTGGAGTCCACTTTGTGTTTTGTCCCTAATTACTGCTTACTAACCACGTCTCAATAACCATGAGTTTCACTGTATGTTGATATGTCTTTTGAGGTGTCTACTGTTTTTTTCTATGAGCTCATTATTCCTTTTGGGGGGGGAAAGGTATTGCTTTTTAAAATTTTAGTCATTTCTATATTACAGTGAATTCTCGTATATCTATTTGAAACTATTCTAATGACCCTGGGCAACTTTTTCTTTAAGTATGATTTGTATTCTTCTCAGAGATTATTTTAGACATTGCCCAGCGGTGCACAGATCTTCTAGATACTATAGGCAAGCCTGTATATTAAATGTAGACTTTCTGTAACCTTAACAAAGACCAAAGTAGCCAGAGAACACAGATTCAGACTGTCATTGTAAATGCTCTAAGACATTTATGTAGAAAAAAGAACTGTTTGCTAACTTGATAACGTTATCTCTTTCATATACTGAGCGTGTGTATGGTCTTGTAAAACTGTATTTCTCCTTTAACTCTTAGGCTAGAGTAGACAGATGAGCAATGGTTTCTCACACAGCCGTGCAGGGCGGTGGGCATGGTCTCTCCTGCTGGATGTCTGTATCTCATAGGCTTGTGTTCTCCTCCAATGCTTTCTTGTGTCATACAGGTGTTGTATAAAGAGAACCTTGGGAAAGGGATTCCCATCCCCATCACTCCAGAGATGGAGCGAGTCAAACACAATCAAGAAAACTTTAGTTCGGTATTTAAAAAAATAAAAACAAATTAAAAAAACAAAACAAAACCTTTTTTAACTCATCCCCGTTTTTAAACTATGAACTGTTTTGTATCCAACTAATGCTACCATTCCCTATGGTTCAGTTTCCTTACCCCAGTTAAACATTAACATGATCATTAAAAGTATTCCAGCTTTAAAAAAATAACAACATCTGTGTTTACCTTGCTTTGGCAAATATGATGTGAACACGAAGCTTCAAAGCACCATTCGGTGAAGATCTGACCGCTGGCTCACTTCCTAGCCTAACTTTCCCCTCTCCTGGCACTTACATAGTCTTTCTAAAGTCTCTTTTTGAGTCTCTTATCTTATTCTAGTTACCTTAAAAGTAATTGTTCCCAATATGTTCACCCAAACTAAAAAATAAATACTTTGACTTCTTCAGAAAGTCAACAAAAGTATGTATGAACCGCCCCATAGATAATACTTATAAAACTCAGACATCCTTTACATGATTTAAGAAAATAACTTTCTTGGTTTAATTTCTGTCTCTGCCTTTCCCTCATAATGATGACAACTAATGTCTCCTCTCGTAGTGTTCTTTACTGTATATGCTGCAGAAATGAGCTCAGACAACAAAATAACAGAACCTCTTTAATTCTTCATTTCTGTGGCTCCTTCCTGCAATCCTTCTGTCTTACAGGTTGAAGCTTTTGGTATCTCCCCATCTCTAACTCCTCTTCCTCCTCCCCCCACCCACAGCCAACTGCTCCCCAGGAGAGGAACCCTGACTTTGTGTTCTGCCTGCTTTCATTTCATACAGGTGCTATACAAAGAAAACCTGGGGACAGGGATTCCCATCCCCATCACTCCAGAGATGCAGAGAGTAAAACTCAATCAAGAAAACCTTAGCTCGGTATTTTGGAAGGCAAGGGGGGGTCTGACCCAGATGCCATTTAACTGCAGAACCTCACTCTTCGCTCGTCATGTCATTAAACCCTCTCCCCTCCCTTTGCTTCTAACGTCTCGTCGTTAAAGGATATTCTTTCTCATTTTGGTTTTGATTTTTTTATTTCACCTGATGCTTTTAAACATATTTTTAAAAGGAGTAACTATTTTAGTTTGTAGATAACAAAATCAAGTTCTAACCATCTCAAATCTATGCAATTGCTTAGGAGGTACCATGCTCACAAAAATGAGGAGGGGGAACCCCAGCCCCCGACAGTGTGGGTGACTCTACTAGCCTTTCCTAGCTAGCAGTTTAGGTCCTTGCTTCTGTGGCTCACAACTTCCCAGCCCAGTAACAGCCTCCTTAAATAGCACATGGCATCTTGTCAGCATATAACTCCTGGCTCCTGTATTATAGTGTGCCAAAGAATTTGACCTTATCTTTACATTTTCACAGCAAATGAAATGTCACTTACCACTGTTTCTCTGATATTTTCTTACCATACAGGTGCTATACAAAGAAAACATGGGCAAGGGGACCCCCTTACCTGTCACTCCAGAGATGGAGAGAGTCAAACAGAATCAAGAAAACATTAGCTCGGTACTCTGACAAAGAAAAAAAATGACTTCTTCATGATTTTAAAACTACCTCAATGACTTAAAAAATAATTCCTATTAATCCTATTTTAAAAGGCACCTTAAGTCTTGTCCATTTCTTGACCACATTTATCCTTTGTTCCTACCTAGCCTTAACTTCATAACAGAATTGCTCTATTGCCTTTAAAATTCTAATATCAAGGTAACAGATTTTCCTACAAAATATTCTTCTGCTCATCTCTCCTGTAACTTACTCTCTGCTATACCCGAGGTCTCTTTGTTTTGTGTGCTTGAGAAACTGGGGTGTAGGAACCTTGATGAGTTAAAATAGAGGTATAATGAGGCTCTCTTGGATGTTGAAGTCTTTGATGATTCTGACTGATCCCACCAGATTTGACTCTTTCTGAAGTACATATAATTAGTGCAAGGACTAAAGCATGCCCTTACACTGAACTAGATCCCTGGTCCTACTATGACAGACGTGGGCGAAGAGATCTTGGGGAACTAGCTCCTGATCCTCATCCATAGATAATGACGTCAGCTTAATATAGTGGTGTTTTCACAATTGAATAAGCTACTGAGAAAGGAGTGTCAAGACTTTTTGTCTTACTGATTTTAATTTTGATTTTGTTGTTTCTACTATGAAACTCAGTGCTAACAATAACAATATTTCCTCCAAGCTTGTGCTTTCTGTTATTAATCTGTCATGACTGGGGGACAGAGTCTGTGGGGACTTTAGCTTTCAGTAGTGAAGTTACTGCTCAGCGTTTATACTGCCTGAAGGTTTCTCCTGTTCATCAGAATCACCTGAAAGCTGGTTAAAGCAGGTTTCTGGGGCTGACCCATGTTCCCTGTTTTGTCAGTAGCTGCAGAACAGAGCAAGAACAGACATTTCTAGTAAGTTCTCAGCTGATACTGACCAGCTATTCAAGGACTTAGAGAACTGCTGGAAGACAATCCTTTAGTGACATTTCCCAATTCTCCCAGGTTACCTAGAGGGACACTGTGGAAGGCATTGAGGTTGAGGGTTTATCATGACACAGGTCTATTGCTTTTACATGCTGGTAATGTAATTGCTGAGAACATTTCTCGTGGCTGGTAAGTGTGACATACTTAGTGAATAAAACAAGCAGGACAGAAAGATAGAAGAGTAAGAGAAACACTTGCCTGGGAAATCTACAGTTTTATTCCCTATGAGGGCCTGTGCTACAAAAGTACACATTAAAGAGTTGTTGTATTGGGGCAACTTCAAAATACAGACCCACACGGTAACTCCCAATTAGGTGATGTGTCAGGAGACTGATAGTCACATACTAGTGATGAAATGATGGTAGGGCTTCCTCCTTTCGGGAGCATCACAGTTCTCACAGGGCAAGGTTGTACTATACAAATGTGTGTCTTGCTCTAACTACAGTCAACTTCTCCTTTGAAAACATTGACCGCTGTCTAACCTTAGCGCCTAAATGACTTGGTGCCCAGAGCCTCATCAAAAGTTAATATACTATTCCATTTCTTCTTTTGGCAATTGTAACTCTTTTTTTTGTTGTTGTTGTTGTGTCTCCTTTTGGATTTTTGGATCCACTGGACTCATTTAGGTTTTGTACAAAGAGAATGTGGGGAAAGCCACCCCAACCCCTGTCACTCCAGAGATGCAGAGAGTCAAACGCAATCAAGAAAACATTAGCTCGGTATTGTCTTGAGAAATGCTTCTGATTTTACAAAGTAACTCTTGCAGTTTGGCCTGCTCTAAATCCCATCCTAGGTTAAAACCAAATAAAATGCCAGTTGTGCTGTTATCTCCTCTAAACACCACACAACATTCATCATTGCCATTAACTAAGTTTGCTTTTTTTTTCTTGAGAGCGAGTCTCACTAGTAGATAGGTTACACCTAACATTTCCCTCTCCCACCCCAACTGTATTTGTATATTTAATAGTGACTATTGCCTCCTCGTGAGTGACTTGTAGGTCCACCTTTGTTTCTAACAGGTGCTATACAAAGAGAACCTGGGGAAAGCAACCCCCACACCGTTCACTCCTGAGATGGAAAGAGTCAAACGCAATCAAGAAAACTTTAGCTCGGTATTTGAGAGCAAAAAATAAACCATTACAATTCTAACAAGCCTGATCATCAGCTACACCACTAATTCTTCTCACAGTGTTTCCAAGGCCTTTTGACACCTTTTCACATTCTTCCTTGGCCACTTAAAAACAACAACCCACCCTTGCTAGTTCACACCGAGTTCAAGTCTTACCTCTTGCTTTCTACTGTAACAATTTAATGGCTTTCTCCTCCTGAAGTGTTTCTTATACTGTGTGACATAATTGGGCCATAACAATAGCTAAGCGATGACTTCTCAGATCTGTTGTTTTTTTCTCCTTTGCCCTCTGATGTTGGGATACTCTCTTGGCTCCCCTAGGTACTGTACAAAGAGAACATGAGAAAAGCCACCCCAACCCCTGTCACTCCAGACATGGAGAGAGCCAAACGCAACCAAGAAAACATTAGCTCGGTATTTCCCGATTCAATAGAGCAGTGAAGACCTTGGAATTAACATTTTAACATCATGAAAACACGCCTTTCTCATTCAACTGAAAACACACTAAAATTTAAAAATAATGGATAATGCAACATCTTGGGGTTTTTTTTTTTAACATCATAAAAATGTGCACTCCTTTTCCTGAAAATGTACACTAAAATTAACACAACTGTCCTTTTTCCATTCCAAACTGTACTAAACATACAATAATCGCCTATGGTCTTCTTCCTCTCACATTTGACTCTAAGGTAGTTTCTCATAACCAGCTATAACAAATTGACTCCCCGCCTAACATCTTCAACCTTCTGCTGTTATTTCTAAGGTACTTTATTAAATGGGTAATGCTCTGAAATTTCTGTCTTCACTTTGATATTCTTGTGTCTGGAAGACTCTGATTTTGTTTTTTGTTTTGGCATATTGGTTTATGTAATCTGGGCACTACCTAAGAAAAATGGTCAGTATCAGATTTAATGTAAAAAGTGTCATTAAGTATTCTGGTGCTGTATGGCAAGTCCTAGTAAATTCAAGAGGGTACTTTCTCTCTTTCAGACTTATACTGTGCCCCTTTGACTTTGGAAATGAAACATTTTCATTTCCAAAGTCAAAATCTTGCCAGTCCTTGTGTTAATCTGGTACACTTGGTTCAAATACCTGGCTACTGTCTTTTGACTTAAACTAACCTCGGTAGCTACTTCCATTTCAATCTGTTAGTCTTTGAGCTTAAGAATTAGAACAAGGCTATGCCATGTATTCATAGACATCTCTCCTCCATAGGTTCTTTACTCTGATAGCTTCCGGAAACAAATACAAGGGAAAGCTGCCTATGTGCTAGATACACCAGAGATGAGGCGGGTTAGGGAAACCCAACGGCACATCTCAACAGTAAGTCGAAAACTCTTGATTAAATATGTATATTTATATGTATATGTACGATGTGTGTGCAATGCCTACAGAGGCCAGAGGAAGGGTATCAAATCTCTTAGAACTGGAGTTACATATGTTTATGAACTATCTCATGTGAACTGGGAACTCAACACAGATCCTCTGTGAGAACATGTGCTCTGAACCACTGAGCCGTTTCTCCAGCCACAGAATCCTTTATGATTGGCTGGCCAGCCTGCTGGAATATATTCAAACAGAGATGGTCACGCTACTATATTTTCATGAAGTAAATTCCTATTTCAGGTGAAATATCATGAAGACTTTGAGAAACACAAAGGCTGCTTTACACCAGTGGTGACAGACCCTATCACTGAACGAGTAAAGAAAAACACACAGGACTTCAGTGACATTAACTACCGAGGTATTCAGAGAAAAGTGGTGGAAATGGAACAGAAGCGGAATGACCAGGATCAAGATACCATTACAGGTAACTGGAAACAAAGTGACAGACTTGATACCAAGTGGAAGACAAAGGACCCAAATCTGAGGAGAAAGCCCCATTGCCAGTTTGCAAAGCTGAGATCTGTGAAGTGTCTTCTGCCACCTTTGTTCTGAGAAGACCAGCCCTCCTGTGATTGCTGACACTTGCTTGGTTCTCTAGATACAGACAAATGCTAGAACACTTGTTCTGAATACTTGCTTTCTTTTCAGGTCTGCGTGTCTGGCGTACTAACCCTGGTTCAGTTTTTGATTATGATCCGGCAGAAGACAACATTCAATCCCGAAGTTTGCACATGATTAATGGTATGCCCATCCACTACTGTCTACTGATCTAGAATCAATGAATGTTCTTTCCCTCCAGGTTTTTGCATCTTCTGAGCTTGCTCGGTGGCTGGTAGGCCAAACTGAATTAAGCATGCTTGCTTTAGGAAAAGATTTTGACAAACTGTTTCACTTCCTGTCTCCTTCAGATCCCATTATCATTTCTATATTCTTCTTACGAGAAAAATTAGCCTTTGTTAGAGAAAAAATTACATGGGCAAAGGGAAGAGAATATACATGTTCATCAGGACCATTTTGAACTATTTGTGTTGGGAGATATTCATACTGTCTGCTTATGTAGAAAATAAACCAATGGGTCAGACCTTGTTGTACACCCCTTTAATCCTAGTAATCAGGAGGCAGAGGCAAACAGATCTCTTTGAGTTCTATCTTAGCTTGTTCTCCACATTGAGCTCCAGGCCAGCCAGGGCTACATGGTGCAACTTTTTTTTAAAAAGTAAAGTATCATGCTGTGCTGTTCTTTTTAAAGTGAAGAAAGCTATGCTGTTCTTTAACGGCTTATACTGTAGTCTGTGGATAAAGACCAGTAGTAACTCCTGTTCTACCCTGACACGTACAGTTTTAAGGTTGTGCCTACAAGACCATGGGACATAGGAAAGGAACATCCATCCATCTGGAAATAAGGGAGGCCTTTCTGGAGAAACCAAAAATGAAGTGTGAATATGACTGCTCTATTTGTTGAAGTGAGCCAGGAAAGGGTATGGTGGTGGGAAGGCCCATAGTCAAAGACAAATGACTTGAGTGTGATACCTCCTTGAGCCACTTAGGCCACCTTTGGCTATTTAAATTCTCATGCATAAAGAAGAACAGCTACACACTAGAGGAATTTTATGTCAGCCATAGCAAACTGCTTAGAACTATGCTTGACAAAACAAGCAAAACAAAACAAACAAACAAACAAACAAAATGCAAGGGGGCTTCCCTCCCATAGGAATCTTATCTTTTCCATATGCCTCCCAGTCCAAGCTCAACGCCGGAGCCGGGACCAGTCGAGATCTGCCAGTGCACTGAGTATCAGTGGGGGCGAGGAGAAATCTGAGCACTCAGAAGCTGCGGACCAGCGCCTTTCCACATACAGTGATGGAGGTGCCTTCTTCTCTGCAACCTCAACAGGTATCCAGATGGGCATGGTCATGCACACCTGTAAGCCCAGCATTTGGGAGGCTCCCACAGGAGGGCTGCAAATCTGAGGCCAGCCTGTGCTACACAGACTTTGTCTCAAACACAACAACAAAAACAATTAAGTGATTGGTACTAACAGTCAAGAGGTCAGTCAGCTCACTGATTGTTCTAAACAATGTTTAAAATTTAAAAGTTACTACTTTGCTGAGAAAAAAAAAAACTATCATTATAGAGTTACATGTTTAATGATCTTCATAATTTTACTAGCTCATCTCTCCAGAGGAGTCACTGAGAAAAAGACATTGCTTGGTTGGTAAGCACAGATGTGCTGTTTATCACATGTCTTTACAACCTGTTTCTTCCTTCTCTGCAGCTTACAAACATGTGAAAACCACTCAGCTCCCACAGCAACGGTCATCATCAGTTGCCACCCAGCAGACAACATTGTCCTCTGTCCCATCACACCCGTCTACTGCCGGGGTAAGTAAAGAGTAATGGGCACAAATCACTAGGCTTGGGTATTTGTTTTTGTTTTTAATTCAGACTATAAGATTATACATACAGATAAGTATGTAAATACAGCCTACTAGGTCCATAAAGCATTTTTGTGTGTGTGTGTGTGCGCGCGCGCATGTGTGTGCATGCGCACACGTGTATGCATGCGTGTGTGTGTGTGTGTGTGTGTGTGTGTGTACGTGTGTGTGCGTGTTTAGGGCTGACTACTTGGTATTAGATAGTCAAGTAAGGGGCTCATTCCAGACTAATTCTCTTCTCTCGTCAGTTGCCTATAGCTCTTCACCTAGGGGTACGGCCTTATAAGATTTTTACCAATCATCATTGTTCAGGTCTTTTTTTGGGCAGTCATATGTGGAGACTTCATGGGTACAGCTTTCCTGTTCTATTATGCACAATCTTGTCTGTAGAAGTCCTGGTCCTATTGCTTCTTTGGTGGGCGATAAGAACTACACTCACCTGCAGGTATAAATATTTAGATTTTACTGAGTTAGGAAAGTGGCAGTACTGGGTCCTCCTCTAGGTTCCATTGGGTAGATGGGTATGTATGATTACTCTCCATTGAGCAGGCCTTAAGTTCAGTTAGAGGGATGTTGGTTACAGCTGAGATATAACTGCCATTATTGCCTTTTTGGGAGATATTGCTGTGCCACTCATTGTGAATCACAGCTGGGTAGGACTGTTGATTTTTCTCCCTTGGCAGCATGTGCAGCACTTTCAGATATTATGAGAGCTAGGAAGAAACTTTGAGGTCAGATCCAGCTGCATTTCCATTGCATCCTGTATCTGAAGTGGATGGTGTCTTAATAGAAACTTAACCCTACTAGGAAGCAACCAAAAGCAACAGGAATAGCCTATATGGTTTTGGAATCTCTTGGACCCCTCTACTGACAACTCCAAAGGAGGTTTTCATTCCTAGTACTAGAGGTTTTTTTAGACAGTCTAACTCCAACTCTTGGGGGTAGCATTGCCACTCCAGTGAAGTCACTTCAATGAAGAAATATGTGTAATTTTTATATTATACATATTAATATATGTAATTTTAGGTAAACATAAAATGATTCTCTATGATTTTTTCAAACATTCTCAGTGCTTATATCCCTCCTCCCATCTCCCCAGCTAAAGCCCTCCCCTTGCTTCCACCATTTCCCCATTCACAGCACCTGTGCCCAGCTGTTCTCTAAAGCCCCTCCTCTCTACCCCAAATCCTGGTTCCTTCTTCACTGTCCTGGTTTCTACAGTTACTCCAGTGTAAATATACATTCACACACACACACACACACACACACACACACACACACACACACACTTGGAGCAGCTAGGATCTAGGATAATATGTAGTCCAACCATTTACCTGCAAGTTTTCTTGTTTTGAGCTGAATAGTATTCTACTGTGTGTATGTACGTTTTCCCTATCCACTCATCAGTTGTATGACATTAGGTCTTTGCAGGTCCTAGATACTGTTGAGTAGAGCAGCAGTAGGTACGGATGAGCTAGCATCTGGAGAGCAGGATGATCAGATGCTATGGATATATGCCAAGGAGTGGTATAGCTAGATCACATGGTGGCTCTATTTTATATCTATTTTGAGGATTCTCCACATGGATTTCCAGATTGGCTGCATCAGATTCCAGTATCACCAACAATGGGGGTTCTTCTTTTCCCACACCCTCACCAGCATTTGCCAACTGTCTTCTTGATCTTAGCCATTCTGGTGGTATACAGTGAAATCTCTAAGTTGTTTTCATTTACATTTTCCTCATTGCTAAGGATGTTGAATACTTTTTGAGATATTTCCTAGCCATTTTTATTTCTCCTGAAATGTTTCTGTTCAGAGTCACAGTCCCATTTTTTTTTTCTTTTACTGGATCTTTTATCTACATTTCAGGTCTCCCCTTCAGAAATCCCCTATCCCATCCTCCATCCCACTGCCTCTACAAGGGAGCTCCTCAACCAATTCACCCACACTCCCACCTTCTCGTGCTGGCATTCCTCTACAGTGGGGCATCACACCCCCTCAGACCAAAGGGCCACTCCTCCCACTGATGTCCAACAAGGCCATCTTCTGCCACATATGTGACCAGGTCCATGGGTCCCCCTCTTTGATTAGTGGTTTAGTCCCTGGGAGCTCTGGGGGGTCTGGCTGGTTGATATTGTTGTTATTCCTATGGGGTTACAAACCCTTTTGGGTCCTTTGGTTCTTTCGCTAACTCCTCCATTGGGGTCCCCAGCTGCGAGCATCTGCCTCTGTATTTGTCAGGCTCTGGCAGAGCCTCTCGGGAGACAGCCATATCAGGCTTCCATCAGCAAGCACTTCCCAGAATCTGCAATAGAGTCCAGGTCTGGAGACAGTATATGGCATGGATCCCAAGGTGGGACAGTCTCTGGATAGCCTTTCCTTCAGTCTCTGCTCCACACTTTGTCTCCATTTTCCTCCTGTATTTTGTTCCCCCCTTCTAAGAAGCACTAAAGTACCCACACTTTGGTCTTTCTAATTCTTTAACTTCATATGGTCCATGAGTTGTATTGTGGGTATTCCATGTTCTTTGCCTAATATCCACTTATCTGCGAGTGCATAACATGTGTGTTCTTTTGTGACTGGGTTACCTCACTCAATGATATTTTCAAGTTCCATCTACTTGACTATGACTTTCATGAAGTCATTGCTTTTAACAGCTGAGGAGTATTCCATTGTGTAAATGTACCACATTTTCTGTATCCATTCCCCTCTGTTGAGGGACATCTGGGTTGCTTCCAGCATCTGGCTATTATAAATATGGCTACTATGGACATAGTGGAGCCATGTATCCTTATTACATGTTGGAGCATCTTCTGGGTATATGACCAGGAGTGGTATAGCTGGGTCCTCAGGTAATAAATACTATGTCTAATTTTCTGAGGAACCGCCAATCTGATTTCCAGAGTAGTTGTACCAGCTTGCAATCCCACCAGTAGTGGAGGAGTGTTCCTCTTTCTCCACATCCTTGCCAGCATCTGCTGTCCCCTGAGTTTTTTACTTTAGCCATTCTGACTGGTATGATGTAGAATCTCAGGGTTGTTCTGATTTGCATTTCTTTGATGACTAAGAATGTTGAACATTTCTTTAGATGCTTCTCAGCCATTCGAGTTTCCTCAGTTGAAAATTATCTTGTTTAGCTCTGTACCCCATTTTTAAATATGGTTATTTGGTTCTCGGGAGTCTAATTTCTTGAGTTCTTAGTATATATTAGATATTGACCCTCTATCAGATGTAGGGTTGGTATAGATCTTTTCCCAATCTGTTGGTTGGATTTTGTCCTATTGACAGTGTCCTTTGCCTTACAGGAACTTTACAATTTTATGAGGTCCCATTTGTCGATTCTTGATCTTGGAGCATAAGCCATTGGTGTTCTGTTCAGGAAATTTCCCCCTGTGCCCATGTCTCCCAGGCTTTTCTCCTCTTTCTCTTCTATTAGATTGATCCACATGGACTTCAGCTTTGTACAGGGAGATAAAAATGGATCAATTTGCATTCTTCTACATGTTGACTGCCAATTGAACCAGCACCTTTTGTTGAAAATGCTGTCTTTTTTCCACCAGATGGTTTTAGTTTCTTTGTCAAAGATCAAGTGACTGTAGGTGTGTGTGGTTCATTTCTGGGTCTTCAATTCTATTCCATGGATCTATCAGCCTGTCACTGTACCAATACCATGCAGTTTTTATCACAATTGCTCTGTAGTACAGCTTGAGGTCAGGGATGGTGATTCCACCAGAGGTTCTTTTATTGTTGAGAATAGTTTTCGGTAACATTTTTTGTTGTTGTTGTTGTTGTTATTCAAAATGAATTTGAGAATTGCTCTAACTCTATGAAGAATTGAGTTGGAATTCTCATGGGGATTGCGTTGAATCTATAGATTGCAGATGGCCATTTTTACTCTATTAATCCTCCCAATCCACGAGCATGGGAGATCTTTCCATCTTCTGAAATCTTCTATTTCTTTCTTCAGAGACTTAAGTTCTTTCACTTGTTTTGGTTAGAGCTACACCAAGATACAGTGTTTGTGACTATTGTAAAGGGTTTCCCTAAATTCTTTCTCAGCACATTTATTCTTTGATATAGGAAGGCTACTACTGGCTTGTTTGAGTTAATTTTATATCCAGCCAGTTCTTTACCAGGTTTAGTTCTCTGGTGGAATGTTTGGGGTCACATAAGTATACTATCATATCACCTGCAAATAGTGTTATTTTGACTTCTTCCTTTCCAATTTGAATCCCTTTGACCTTTTGTTGTCTAATTGCTCTAGCTAGAACTTCAAGGACTATACTGAATAGATAAGGAGAGAGTGGGAAGCCTTGTCTAGTCCCTGATTTTCAGTCTCATTTTTAAAGTTATACTGTTGGTTTGTTTGGCTTTTGAGTTCTTTATGTATTTTGGATACCAACCTTCTATAAGTATAGCTGGCTAAGATCCTCTCCCACTCTGTGGGCTTCCTCTACACTTGGACATTTCATTAGCTGCACAGAAACTTTTAATGCAGTCCCACTTGTCAATTGTTGACCTTTATTCCTACGCAAATGGATCTTACTCAGAATATGTCTACACCTTGAGGAGTACTGCCTTCTTTTCTTTTAGCAGTTTCAATACTTCAGGTTTCATATTAAGATCTTTGACCCATTTGTTGTTTGCTTTTGTGCAAGGTCTAATTTCACTCTTCTGCATGTGGACAGTTTTCCCAGGACTTTATTTATTGAAAATGCTGTTTTCTTCATGTGTGTTTTTTGGTCAAATGTCAGATGGCTGAAGTTATATGGACTCAAAGGTTTGATGTTTTGTTTCACTGAGCTGCATGTCTATTCTTGGTACAGAACAATACTATTTTTATCACTACAGCTCTGTACTATATCTTGAAATCTAATGACAATTCTTCCAACCTGTTCTTTTCACTCAGAGTTGCTTTGGCTACCCAGGGTCTTTTGTGGTTCCATATGAAATTTTAGGATTTTATTTTTTTAAAATTTCTAGCCGTTGTGATTATGATTGGATTGAACTTGTAAACAGCACTTGGTAGTATTAATCCTGCCAATCCATGAGCATGGGAAGTCTTTCCATTTTGTAGTGTCTGTCCCAATCTCTTTCTTCAATGACTTCAGTTTTCATGGTAGATGTTTTTCACTTTAACTTTAATCCATTTTTCTTGACGTTATTGTGAATAGGAATGCTTTTATGATCTCTTTCTCACGTTTTGCTATTGTTGCCTACTAAGTTTTCTGAGTTGATTGTGTCCTGGTACTTTATTGAAAGTGTTGATCATTTCTAGAAGTTGTCTGGTGGAAGTTTTTGGATCTATGTGTAATAGCTGCAAATAAATATGGTTTGACTCCTTTTCCAACTTGAATTACTTTAACTTTCTTTTGATCTTACAGCTATAGCTATGCCAAACACAGCCTTTGTCATACACACTAAGACTCTTATAATGATGACATTGGATTTTATCAGAAATTTTCTATATCCACTAAAATATGCATATAATTTTGTCTGAAAGTCCATTCATGACACCTACTGACTTACATTATCATCCCTGCCATCTCTGGGATAAAGTTAACTTGATCATGGTCTTCTTTTTGATGTGTTACTTATAGGTATCATTTTAAAGATTTCTGCCTCCATACTCTGTTGAGCCATAACTTAGTGTGCTGTTTAATCTTTACCTAGTTTGGGTATTAGATACTGACTACATAGAAGAAATTTGGAAGTGCCACTGTTTCTAATATATCTATTTTAAGGATTGTCTATAGACATCTGAATATTTGGTAGAATTCTTTGCTATTAATCTGTCTGGGCCTGGCATTTTATTAGTTGAAAGGCTTTTTTATGATGGTTCCAATCTCATTTCCTTTTTTTTTTTTTTTTTT
>NC_034592.1:38789861-38818253 GCF_900095145.1 Mus pahari | reverse complement strand
CCTGGAACTCACTCTGTAGACCAGGCTGGCCTCGAACTCAGAAATCCGCCTGCCTCTGCCTCCCAAGTGCTGGGATTAAAGGCATGCGCCACCACGCCCAGCTCCAATCTCATTTCTTATGGCTCTATTCAAGGCTGTGTTCTTCTCATCTAGCTTTAGTGTTTTACTTCAGATCTTCTAACTTTAATGGACAATAGGTTTTTTAAAATAACCATTCCCTTATAAGCCCAAATTTCTTTCTTGTCTGTTCTGTTTTCCTTGCTTATTTCTGATACTGTTTTTTAAATCCTCTTTCTCTTGACAAGTTGGGCCAAGTCTTATCTCAAGAATCATTTCTTAGATTGTTTTCTGTACTTCTCTCCCATTAATTACTGCTTTGATTTTTGTTGTTTTATCCTGTCTAGTTCATTTGGTTTCTTGTTGTACCATCATTTACTTGTGATCTAGTTTTACGTAAAAATATTTTTTGTGCAATATTCCTTGACCATCCTTTCCCCTTCCCTACTTCCCGGGGCCTCCCCCAACTTCCAGCCGACACATCTTTGTTCTTAGGACTGCTTCTAATGTGTCCCACAAGTTTTGTTGTCATTTCAATATTTATCTAATTTGACCCCACCATTCACTAATGTGTTAATTTGTTTACTGTTGATTTTAAGGTTCGTTGCATTGTGGTCAGAACAAATGATTTTGTTTCAATTGTTCCAAATTTGGTTTGTGTCTCAAGATGTGGTCTATGGGTTGCTGAGTAGAATGTATATTCTTTAGTATTAGTTGAAATATTCCACTGATATCAGGCCTATCTGATGTGTCAATCAATGTAGACTCTTTTGTCCGATAGCCTGTCTCTTGGAGAAAGTAGGTTATATCATTATTACTGAGTTGAAAGTTACTCTGTCTTTAATTCTGGAAGCATACTTTATTAAACTGGGTGTGCTACAGTTTGGTGTGTATGCTTAGAAATATCTTGCCGGGTGGTGGTGGTGCACGCCTTTAATCCCACCACTTGGGAGGCAGGTGGATTTCTGAGTTCAAGGCAACCTAGTCTACAAAGGGAGTTCCAGGACAGCCAGGGAAATACAGAGAAACCCTGTCTCGAAAAAACAACAACAAAAACAAAAACTCTTCTTGGTTAACTGTTCCCTTGAATTCTGTTTTGTTGGATATTAGGACAGTTATACCTGCTTGCATCCTAGTCTCATGTGCTTGAAATACTCTTTTCTATCCCTTCACCTTAAGGCGGTACCTATTAGTCGAGTTTCTTGTAAACGGTAGAAAAATGTCTTTGTCTCTTGATTATTGAGGCAATTAATAACTTCTTGGAATGGAGTTACTTGCTGTCTATGATCTTAGCTCTATTTCATATTTCCGTTATTATAGCTTCATTTTTTATTCCTATTGTCTCTCAGTTATGCTTATCCCCTTCAGTCCAAAATATTGCTTCTGGTATTTTCTGAAATGACTTGATGGATCAGTAGGTTATTGAGCAGTCTCAGATTGTTTTAAACATCCAGAAGAAGGTACCGTTGGTAGTTTTTGTACAAGGTTATCAGTTGTCCATAAACATTGGTACTAGGACACCTAAAGAAAGCTTTGCCAGAAAAGAAACTGTCAATAAGACAAAAAGGCCACCAACAGGTTGGGAAAAGATCTTTACCAATCCTAAATCCGATAGGAGACTGATATCCAAGAAATTAGATTCCAGAAAACCAAATAACCCTATTTAAAAAAATGGGGTACAGAGCTAAACAAGAGAATTTTCAACCAAGGAAACTCGAATGGCTGAGAAGCATCTAAAGAAATGTTCAACATTCTTAGTCATCAGGGAAATGCAAATCAAAACAACCCTGAGATTCCACATACCAGTCAGAATAGCCAAAATAAAAAATCCAGGGGACAGCAGATGCTGGCAAGGATGTGGAGAAAGAGGAACACTCCTCCACTGCTGGTGGGATTACAAGCTGGAAATCAGATTGTTGGACAGAGTATTTATTACCTGAGGACACAGCTATACCACTACTGGGCATATACCCAGAAATGTTCCAACTTGTTTGTTTTTGGTTTTTCGAGACAGGGTTTCTCTGTATAGCCCTGTCTATAGGCTGTCATGTGTCTCTAGCTGCCTATGTAGCACAGGATGGCCTAGTTAGTTGGCCATCAGTGGGAGGAAAGGCCCTTGGTCTTGCGAAGATTCTATGTCCCAGTATCGGGGATTACCAGGGCCAGAAAGTGGGAGAGGGTACGGGGAGGGTATAGGGGATTTTTCAGAGAGGAAACTAGGAAAGGGGATAACATTTGAAATAGAAATAAAGAAAACATCTAATAAAAAGTACTTTAAGAAGCCAGGCATGGTGACGCACACCTTTAATCCCAGAACTCGGGAGGCAGGTGGATTTCTGAGTTCGAGGCCAGCCTGGTCTACAAAGTGAGTTCCAGAACAGCCAGGGCTATACAGAAACCCTGTCTTGAAAAAAAAAAAAAAAAAAAAAAAAAATTACTTTAAGATTTTAAAATTCTTTAAAAAAAAAAAAAAGAAAGAAAGAAAGAGAGGTGGCTTTGCCAGTCTCAGTCAAGCCTAAAGTATTGTACACAGGCTTTGCACTGCAGTCCTAGGTATGAACAAGTCATAATACACATTCACTCAGTACTTGACTCAAGGAGGGCTTCCTCTGCTCCCTACACATAGGCTCTTTCCCTCTGCTTATTACATTTTAAAATTTTTATTTTACGTGCATGAGTGTTTTTCCTGTACTTACATGTACAACATGAGTATAGGTCATAAAAGGACACTGGATCCCCTGGAATTTGAGTTACTGCTGTAAGCCACTAGGAACTGAACCCAGATCCTCTGAAAGAACAGGAAGTGCTCTTAATGAATTGAGCCCTCTCCAGCAGGAAAATTAGATAGCCAAGCTCTCAAGCTAAGAGTGAAATATCTTTTCATATATTCCAAGTATAAACTTACCAGCAAATGACTTGCATTTTGTTTTGTTTTGTTTTTTTCGAGACAGGGTTTCTCTGTATAGCCCTAGCTGTCCTGGAACTCACTTTGTAGACCAGGCTGGCCTCGAACTCTCTCGAAATCCGCCTGCCTCTGCTGGGATTAAAGGCGTGGGCCACCATGCCTGGCAACTTGCAAATATTTTATGGCGACTTTACAGATGCTTTTGTTGTCTTAGTGGTAGCTGCACACTGTTCTATGTAACTTGAATTTATGGAAAAGGTCATACACTCTTACCAATATATGGTATTTTCCTTGTTTTCATTCCCATGAACAGAAAATCTTCCGTGCTATATATGACTATATGGCTGCAGATGCAGATGAAGTATCCTTTAAGGATGGAGATGCTATAGTGAATGCCCAGGCGATTGATGAAGGCTGGATGTATGGCACTGTGCAGAGGACCGGCAGGACCGGCATGCTCCCTGCCAACTATGTGGAAGCTATTTAGGCACTTCAAGACCTCCATTGGTTTGCAGTATCTGCAACTCTGCAGGCAACATTTCAGTGGAGACTTCAGTACATCCATGGCTCTCAAACTCTCATGTTTTCATCTGTAGCAATATTATTTCATGTGTTATCATCTCTTCTCTAGAAACCAAGGTATCCAACATCAATTCATCTGTTCAGTTCTCAAACTAGATTTACAGCTTCATTTTTTTTCTGAATTTGCACATGAAACTGGAGACAGTAACATGTAAAAACTTACTTTCCAAATAAGCTTTTACATTATGAACTCTTTTCAGTTTTAAAGTAAATTCAAATTAACAGTATAATTTTAAATGCTTCTGTAGTGTTATGTAACCAAACCAGTCCTTCCCAATTAGAAAAACATTTTGACATTACTTTGAACATCTAAAAGAAAACAAAAGAGAACGACTTTCTCTTGTTTACTATGTGCTAATGCTTGTGTTTCTAATTTCACTTCTGTAAGGATAAACAGTCAATATAAACTGTTGAGAAACTAGAAACTAATAAAATCTATAGTATTGAAATAAAATGTTCAGGGGCTAAACTTTAATAAAGTCTGAGTTTAAAAGTTACCTAAATTTGGAGCTGGAACTGTGAGTTGGTGCTCTGTGTGATTCCCAGCATCCACATGGCAGTTCACAACCATTTGTAACTTGAGTTCCAAAGATCACACGAACATGGTACACATGAATACACAGGCAAAACACGTATGCATAAACAATAAAATGAAACCCACCACTCCTATTAAGCTACCTAAGTTTTTTTTTTTAAATGTACTGATAAAAATGAAGATCAGACATTCTCAAAATGATCCATTTTACATATATTTTTGATTTTGTTTAATTCTTTCAGCTAACCTGTGTCTCTTGACTAGAGAATTGAAGCAATTTCAACTTTAGGTTGGCAAACTTTCCTTAAGAGCTTTGGGGAGACCTGTGGGAAGCAATCTTAACTTGAGGGATTCCTGCCACCTGAATGCAATGAGCAACAATATGGGCAAAACCTTGTGTGAAGGGACAGGAGGTTTCTACTGTCTTTCTAGACCACCAGCAATGAATGCCTTATCCTTTGTTTAAAAAATATCCTTCTGAAAGATCTAAAGACTGCCTCCATAACATGATAACTACAGCAATGCTGCTATTTGGAGCAGGTCTTTTAGTTGTATTTGTTTGGGGCAATGCTGGATATCAAACCAAGGGTCTTGGGCATGCTAGGCAGTGTCCCTCTTTTCTTAATACATGATTCTCTGAGACTTAAGGGGTTGAGTACTTAGCAAAAATCACCTATTTGTAAATAGGGAGAAAACATCTCTATGTCAGGCATTGAACTACATAATGAAACTCATATTAATGAGAAAGTTGGGGTCCTCACAGACTCAAGGCATACCATACCTATGTTGATTTTTTTTTTCACTATTACAACAAAAGCCCTAAAGTAACTTAATACTTCCAAATTCAACAGTTTTGTGAAAATTTCACTCCAATTAGTCCAGTAAGGGAACACAATGGATTCCAATCACAGTGACTATAAAGCCAAAATGAACACAAATAAGACAAAAAATAGAGAATAGATTACCTACCTTGCATGGGAATCTTATGTTTTTCCCCCAACAAAAGGTTAAGGAATTTATTAGAGAGGCTATCTTCGTTTGCTTTCTTTTTTGTTGTTGTTTTTCTGAGACAGGGTTTCTCTGTATAGCCCTGGCTGACCTGGAACTCACTCTGTAGACCAGGCTGTCCTTGAACTCAGAAATCCACCTGCTGGGATTAAAGGGGTGTGCCACCACTGCCCCCTTTGTTTGCTCTCTATTGTTGTAATAAAATTTTCTGACCAAAAGCTACTTGGGGTGGGGGAGAGGGTTATTTATCTTAAGTTTCCATGTCACTGAGAGAATCCAGGGCAGGGCAGAGGCCACAGAAGAATGCTACTTAATGGGTTGCTCCTCATGGCTTATTCCCCCTGCCAGGAGGCACAATACCCATTCTGAGCTAGATCCTCCCACCTCAATCACGAATTAAGAAATGTCCCACAAACTGTTCTCCAGACAATCTACTGTGGATAATCCCTCTTCCCAGGTGACTGTTAACTTATAGGATCAAGGAGTCAAAAGAACAAAAACCACCCTAACCAGCAAAGGCCTATGTTTATCCTTACTTTGGAGAGGGTAAATACCCGTGCATACCCAGTTTGCACAATAGTTTACCACTTCAGCTGTTCTGCTTAATCACTAACAAGTCCCATTACCTTTTGGCAAAGCAGAACCATCATGAGAGCATATGACAAGAGGCTATTTTGTCAGATAGTTGGAAATAGAAAAGACCAGGGTACCACGGTCCTTTATGGACATGGTCACAATGTCCTAAACCTCCAGCCCCATCACCCACAAAAAGCACCACAGAGACCAAACCTTAGAAAATCTAGACCCAAACCCCCCGCAATGCCTGAATCTTCCAATGATTCTCCCATCTCAGTCTCCAAGCTTCATCTCCACTTGGTGAAAATCCCAGTTCAATTAAACATCAATAGCACTGTGCAGTGTTCCTCTAGGTGGACCATGATAACATAGTGATTACTATGGTCCAGGAAGCCCTAGCAATCAGCTGAAAACACAGCCACAGTTGGATCTATGGACACAGAAGCAGAATTACTAACATTCTGGAATAGGGAAAAGGAAAAGGTCATGGGACCGCCCTGGGATTGCCAGTTGCAAGATGTCTAGAGATGTTTTCCCCCAGCTTGAGAAACAGTCCTACAATAATCATTCCCTCTCAGCCCCTGAGGTAACCTGCTCACTCCACTTCATTTGGGCACGGAAAAGAAGATTCGTGGGGCAGAGCCCAACTCAAATTCAGATTGCTTAACTTCTCTTAACTGTGAAGTAGGGTGTTGGAGCCTCGTGGGGGTTCCTATGGCAACCAAACAGCCTCCTCTTGGACTGGTTACTTTTCTCATTGCAGGGACAACATCTGACAAGAAACCATTTGAAGGAGGAAGGGATCGGGTTTGGCTTGCAGTTTAAGGGAAGATTTGGGACAACAGAGTATACAGAAGAGGAAGGTTAACTGAAAGCAGGCCATAATGTAGTTTCCATGAGGTTGTCATACATGCTGCATGGTACTCTACTGTGATGCAGCTCCTCTGAGCTCCCCTAGTCTCCTGTAACTCCTCACAAGTGCTCTAATAAACTCACCAACTCACATACACTTAGATACACTTGTACTCACTCACTGGCTCCTACTTGGGCCGAATAGATATTGGGAAAATACAATATGCAGCTATCTATCATTAAATTCTGGTAATACCTAAAACATCTGCTGCACATTCAGCTGAGGGAGTTTTTATTATGTTTTGGTCATATTTATCAGCTAATATAAAGAAATCTTTTAATTCTAGATTTTTCTTAAAACCTCAACAATGAAGTAGAGAATCCTCCTGTATCAGATATCCTCAAAAATGTTTACTCTTGGGCTGGAGATGGCTCAGCAGTTAAGAGCAGTGACTGCTCTCCCAGAGTTCCTGAGCTCAAATCCCAGCAACCACATGGTGGCTCACATCCATCTGTAATGGGATCTCATGCCCTCTTCTGATGTGTCTGAAGACATATAATAAAAAAAAACTTTAAAAAAAATGTTGAATCTTGCTTTCCAGCCAACCAGTTCACTCTTCCCATAACTTCACATAAATCTAGCTAGTGAGGTTTCACTGTAAATCCCACAAGTTTCCTAACATTAACCACATCCTAGAAACTGGCAATCACTAAAGTCCTAACTTTCACCCATCCCCCGACCTTTGGGCCTCCCCTCCGCACATCTGCTTGTTCTATTTTTACCAGTCTACTAGGAGCAACCTGAGAATCTCCACAAGCATGACTATCAAGCTGCAGAGGGCCTCAAGACCAGTTATTTATCTTACCTTCTAATTGTAACAAAGAGGAAAAAATTAACACTAATGCCTAAACATATTTTGGACTATATCATGCCCCCACCCTGCCCTGTTCTTGTTTAGATGAGATTAGCCAAATAAATAGGTCTACTGTCCTTTCAAGCCTGGGCAAAAAGGCACACAGGAGGAGATGCTAAGTACAAAGATTTGAATGATGTTTCTGTAAGCCCCCAAGCTTTCCAGAAAGCCTGGAAAGAGGCCCAGAACTTTGTCTTCAACCCAAGCTGACATCCTTCTGCCTCTGCCTCCCAAGTGCTGGGATAAAAGGTGTGTGCCATACCCCCTGGGTTTTTTTGGGGTGTGTGTGTGTGTATACATTTATTGTGATTGATAATCAACTTACATGCAGTGTGATAATTTGAATAGGAGGTTTCCCATAAAGCTTGTGGGCATTTGAATACTCTGTTGGCTGTTTGGTAGGAATTAGGAAGTTTTTTAATCGAAGGTATGGCACTAGGGGAGGGAAGGCTTAAGGTTTCTCAAAGAGCTTCCCTCAGTCCCATGATGTTTATATAGGTCAGGATGTGAGTTCCCAGCTGCTGCTCCAGTACCATGCCTGCTTGCAACAAGCTCCCCCACCTACCATGATTAACACCAATCCCTATAAAACCGTAAGCTTCAATTAAGCCTTAAGTTGCCATGGTTATGGTATTTTTATCATAGCAATCAAAATATAATACATACTGATCACAGTCCATCACTGAGGAAAGCCAGGGCAGGAACTCAAGCAGAGCAGAACTTGGAGACAGGAATGGAGCAGGGACCATGGAGAAACCCTACTGATTTCATCATCCTGTCTTTCATACAATATGGGACTACCAGTCCAAGGGTGGCACCATCCACAGTAAGCTGGTCTCTCCCACCTCAATCATTAACCAAGAAAATGTCCCCAGAGACTTGTCTGCAGACAATAAAGGTTACCACTTTCCAAATGACCAGTTTCAAATGACCCTAGTTTGTGCCCACAAAAACTGGCACATAAATAAATGCAAGATAACACTTTCTCTTGTTATTTAATAACTATGAAATTAGAAACCTAGGAAACAAAATACAACACACCAGAAACTTTCCAGAGCCACCCAGGTAAATGCGAGGTGAGGGGATTACTATCTGCTGGCATGCCATGATGCTTGTAAATACTGGTACTCAATCATGACATCCTTAGTCCCCTCAGGTCTCAATAATACAAACCAGATTTCAAAATCAAGGAACAAAAATAAACACCAGAAGTAAGTTTTATACTTTTATTTTAAATAAAAGTACATTTAAAAATAATCAGTCTCAAATGGCAAATTATTACAGCCAATTACTCCTAAGAAATTTTACTCTGAAGCAAAGATTCTCCGCAATCACGTGCCCGACATACTAAGAACAGGCTGCTTGTTCCCAAGACTGTTAATAATACAACCTTAGAAATAGTGCCCTTATTTCTCAGGTACTAGTGTTATTAATGGAATTAACAGATATTTCTGTTAAATTGTAACTTAAAATTAGAGAATCTCATCGAATATACTTTCAGTATAAACTAAACTTTCACCAAGGGCAGCAAAATATTAATGACTGGTTCTTATTTTGTTAAGGTTATTAGCAGAACAGTGTTTAAAATGGACTGAAAGCAACTAACTCACCAAAAACAAGTAGTTGTTTCATACTATATATGTATTAGAACACCAGTAAAGCAATCACAACCATGACTATCTTATAAAGGCAAACTTTTATGGCTAATAGGAAGGAGTCCAGACCAGTCTAGCAGTAACTAAATTGACCACATACCAAACATGAACAAAATTATCCTATTAACAAGGACCAACAAATTCTTAAATTAAGAGACAAATAAATACTTGTAGGCTAGTTTAAGATTACTTAACTGTCACCAAATTAGGAAAGCAGCCAAACACAGCCTGACTGCCACAATACAACTAATTCTGGATACTAAGAATATAGAGCTATTTCTTCATTTGCTTCAAACTACAAAAAATTCTTCCCAATGGTTTAAAACAAGAGAAAGTGGGGCTGGAATAATTAAGAGCACTCACTGGCTGCTCTTCTAGAGGACCCAGGTTCAAATCCTACCACCACAACCTTCTGGAACTCTTAAGTTCCAGAAGATATGCCCTTTTCTGACATCTGTGGGCACATCATACGCATGGTGCACACACAAACACAGGCAAAACACAAACACACAAACACAAAAACGCAGGAGGTAAGGCATAGTTTGCTTTGTGCTGTAGTGACTAAGTTCTCCTACCATACTTTGGTTTCTATACTCAATTCCAGTTTCTTAGAAAAGTCTTATTTTATTATAAACTATGTACAAAATAGTTCTCCCAGCCTTGAACTCTTGTTCTCTACCTCACAAGGCTAGAATTAGACAAGTTGCTTACCACACGCCTGACTATATATTTTAAAATAACCATATTAATCGGAAAAAGGTACTGTGTGACGTATGACAGAAAAGCATTCCAAGCCAACAGGATTGCTTGTTTTTCCACCAAAAGGTTTTATCATCAAATCTTGGCTAAGCAAGTATCGTACAGTAGTACACACTGTTAATGCCTACATAGGGAAGTTGGAGGCAAACAGATCTCTGCAAGAGGTCAGCCAGCCTAATTTGACATCAGCTGGGGAAGTAAGACTGCCTCAAAATCAAATTCAGCCCACCCGTTTCCCCCTCATTCTATCACTGCCCTGTGCACTAAGCACAGGGTGTTTAATGTTAGAAAGTTCTATACCCAATTACCAGTCAACAAAACAAAGACAACATTCACTCTGCTGTAACTGAAGCATAAAAGTTACATGGCAGAAGTTGTTCTTTTTAACATCTTAGGTCAGGTCATGTCTCTTTTAACTGAAGAAAGGTTTTTATCTATAGGAAGAAATATTGTAACAAAATTTTAAGATTTATCATCTATTCTAAGAACTCAGTTAAGTTCTATAGCTAGTTAAGAGCACTTTTAAAAGGAATTACAGATCTTAAACTTAAAGGACATGGATTTTAATGGCTACTACCAAAGAGCAATATATAAAGCCAGGGACAACACAACATAACCATTAACTAAGTTATCAGACACCACAAAATTAAGATAGCTATGAAATGTTGAAAAAATATTTGGGAGGCTGAAGCAAAGGGTTTGAGATTGAGTTGCAGGCCAACCTGAGCTAGAGTTTTGGTAATAATAATAGGCTTCTGCCCCAGCAAAATGTCACCACAATAATGCCCACAATTGTTCTACAGTCTGTGGACCTGACGAACTACCTCTGAAATCAACAGCAAATAATCAGATGAAATCTGACCTTTAATCAGTCAAGTCTGGAAGCATGTTAAGTATTTCCACCGACGTCAGAACCAATACTTTATCATGCTCATATGTGTATCTTACACCAAACAAAACTCTCCAGCTATTATTTGCAGACTATAACATTAACTTAAATGTGTTTCTAAGACACTATTTTCCCCAAATTAATTGGGTTTTAAACAGGTTCTTTCCTGTAGACCAGGTTGACCTCAGCACAAAGATGTCATATGCTTCAAACTTCAATTAAGATTTTAAATTATTGACATTCTAGTGACACTTAAATATGTGAGTTCCTGGCTACCTTTAAGTTGTACTAAGAGTCCAAGAACAATGTCATTCAACCACCATGCTTTTAATCTTTAGATTTAAATTCTATTTACAAACTGTATTAGCCCTATTAGACCCACCACCACTATTTGAAATGCAACGTAAGACCATGCAGTACTCAGTAGTAGTTTAACTTGCTGTAACAGAATGGTATCTTTAGTAATGAACTCAGTTTGAACATGAAAATCAACTATATTCACAGGCATGAAAAATTAAGGATTAAACTGGCTCAGCAATTAAGAGCACTTGCTATTCTTTCAGAAGACCAGATTCCCAGAACCCACAAGGTAGCTCATGCTTGTCTATAACTCTCGGGTTTCTAGGGATTAGGTGCTTTCTTCCGACTGTCACAGGCACCAGGCATGTACATGGTACATATCCATACATGCAGACAAAACACTCATGCACAGAAAATAAAAATCTTTAAAAATTTTAATTACATCATATTTGTGTGTGCATATACATGCACACCAAGTACAGAGGTCAAAGGACCACTATCTTTCCACCATGTGTATCAAGAATGGCACTAATGGCACAATCAGGACTGGAGGACAGCACTGCATCCACGGGGCCATCTAGCCAGCTCTAGTATTTGTCTAAATACTTACAATTAGGGCATCACAACTGAATGTCAATGTTTTTAAAAAATTAACCATTAGAAAAGAGCTGAAGGGGTTCCATGTAATAGTAAAACAATTCTTTGGAGTCAACTCAGAAAAATTGATGCTTTTTGTTATTTTAGGAATTAACAAAGAAAAAAAGTGAAGCCAGGAATACAGAAAAGAAGGTGACTCAACCTTAAGAATAACTATGATTCAATAAGCTGACCTATGGTAAAACACCATCTCCCTGAGCTATGACTTCACTCAGATATGTGCTCTTATTAAATTCAGAAATGTAAGCAAATCATTTGCCACCCTTCCTGCTATAATTGAAGCTCCCTAAGAACTTTGCTGTGCCTACAAGTGAATAAACCAGAGTGAAATAATGCAGTTTGTGCGATGAGCCATCAGTCCGTCCATCCGTCCGCCTGTCTGTCCATCCATCCATCCATCCATCCATCCATCCGAATCCTCCTGGCTAATCACTCCCGCTCACTATATTCTGAGGTGTTCACCCAGGTACTTAAATATAGTGCCCTGACAATACAAACCACCATTATCAATGTTTTTAAACACTAGTCTTTGTTACTGACTCCTAGGTCCTTAGTGTGACAATCCCAGATGTTTTATGGCCCTATTTGTAGGTGAATACACTTAGTTCCAAAAATACCTGTAATGGTTTATGATGATGAAAAGTGACACCAACTATATTTAGGAGGGGCAGCAGGGAGGTTCTCTGCTGCAAAAAGGGAGACCTTAAACTAAAAAATGGCACCAGCTTTCAATGGCAGTATCTTTCTAAGCAGAGGTTAAGTTTGAAACTAAGCTCACTCACTAATTTTACTCAGAAAACAAGCAAAATATACCCTTGGGGAGACATTAAACACAGCCAGGCAGAGTGGCAAACACAGGCAACTTCAGACCTCTGACAGCAGAGGCAGGAGGATAACAAAAGTTCAAAGCTAGCCTAGGCTACGTACAGAGACTGTATCTCAAGAACAAAAAATAAAACAAACAAAACCCATGAAACAAATATGTGAAGGCAGGCACTAAGTACTTGGTGAAATTTACAAATGGTTTAATTATATACCCTAATTTTTTTTAACTCAAAAAAACACACATATAAAAATGGCAGTTTCCAACTTCTTCCAAGTTTCATATTCAATAGATGTGAAAAACCAGTTATCTCTACAGACAGTTTATAGTACATCCGGCAATGAAAATATCCAGGGTAACTCTCCATTAAGAAGAAATATGAGGGAGGCACATTTTCTAGTGGCTGGGATCCTCTTCCAAACCATAAGAAAAAAGGTAGTGGCATGTAACATTTTCTGGTTCCAATAATTTTAATTATTCTGGACATTTGAGAAAATAAACTCATGTTTTAACTAAATACAAAACTATCTGTTGTTTTATTTGTAGATAAAGACTCCTACAAATATCCTCAGTAGGTCCAATGAAGTACTTTTACTATCCACATGGATATTTTGATATTAAATATATACAAATGTTTCTATTACACAAAACAATAGTATTCACAAAAAGCTGCAGAAAACTCATGCGATTAATGAAGGCTGAACTTTATAAATTAAAAACCATTGTCTTCTATACATAATGTACAAAGTCATGCATTTAAGGGTGAACACTATACCTCATAAGAGCACATTTTCACAAAGGCTGCTGCACAAGTATTTGTCAATGCACAATGAACAGAATCTTAGTGAATTAAGCATGATTATTTTAACACACAAGTTGAAACTTGGTATTTCAAAGATTTTCTACAGCTGTAATCTTCAGGAAATGCTCTCATTCTTTTGCATCTCAGTACAGGTGTTCGACCAGGCACAACAAATATAAATATTTTGAAAGAGTATAAACATCTCTATCAATTCAATAAAGTGTAAATAAAACTTTTCTTCTATCTCAATTAAAATCTTTTGCATGAGCTATACCAAAATATGCATGAGTTAAAGCATGAAAAAAAAAGTATGTATATTTCTTTTGCTTTCAAGTTTCAGTAACATTTAAATTTCTTAAAAAACTATGTGTACTGGCCAAGAAAATACAGTAGGGAAGATCTAATGAGCTTATAAAAATGACCTAGTAATTCATTACCTTTCAGGATTTGATTACTTTACCAACTTTACAAAGTGTCCTCTCTAAATGGTGTGAATATTTCTAAAAGCCAAAAAATAAAATCTGATGGTGAAAAAACTTTACATTTCTCTTAAAATACTAAGAATTTTCATGGGCTGGTGATCTCCAACGTGACTGTAGATTTCTTATTATAGAGTTTGCCATGGTACCAAGTTTTTCGTGCATTTCAAATAGCTGGCTTCCAGAGTAACTGTAGAGATCTTCTGAGTCCAGTTGAAGAGCGAGAGCACTAATTTGTGCCACAAGGTTTTTAGACAATGGGGGATCTAGGGTCACGGGATCAATCAAATCTATAAAAGGAAAAACACACACACACACACACATATATGTATATATATATATATATATATTAAATCCATACCAGTTTTAAAAACTGATCTGTATCTCCAATCATACTGAGAGGAAATAAGCTATGAGAAACTTGGTCAAGAGAACACAATGCCAGTAAAATCTACCCATAGCTTGTTACTCTACATAAAATAACTGAACAAAATGTCAACATCCTTATCTATACCTTGATGGACTGAACACTGACACAAAGAAAACCAGTTAGACACAATTAAAATTAAATAGGTATTCCCCTCATGTACTTGGCGTAGGGGAGGGCGGCAGGGGAATATGGTGAATTCATAGTTGTGGTCAAATTAAAATTAAAGCATTGGCCTGGAGAAATGTCTCAGTACTTTTACTAAGTCTATCCTTCCAAAGGACCAGGATTCATTTCCAAGCAGTCACACGGCAAATCACAACTGCTCTAATATTAGTTCCAGAGGAACCAAAGTACACAAATACATACAAGCAAAGTGTATATACTAAAAATAACCTTTTTTAAAAAGATGTACAACCATTAACAAAGTTATGCTTTCCAAGAACACTTGTTCCATATGAAGCTAACATGCTTGACTAGCATACCTGAGGCGAATCTTTCTTCATCCGTGGAGACGGTCTTGCTCTCCACTCCATTTACTGCCTTCTCAGAAATATCAAAAATTGGAATTTCTTCAAGTCCACGAGATTTCATCTTGATTATGCATTTAAAACAGTAACAAACAGAATAAAACATATTTTAAACAGGAATGACATGAAACATGAAATGCCCCATAATCTATATAATCAATTCAGTTAATGCTACTAAAAAATATTTACTAAAACTGGACATATATAGTATCATGGCAGGTGTGGTGGAGCAATTCTGCAATCCCAGCACTCTGGAAACAACCTCTGCTGGATTTTTTTTTTTTTTTTAAAGAGTACAGCCCAGTCTCTAGTGAGTTCTAGGCCAGCCAGTGTGACTTCTGCCCGAAGTGTTTCCTCAAAGAGTTAGAAATTTATTATTTAATATAATATAATTTCTTAGAAAACATAGTATCAATGGCTAGTAAAATTCCCCAAGTTCAGAAATGTGGAAAAGGTTAACCCTTCAGTAGAAATCAGTGGCTGTTATTTTCAAAGATACAGATACCTCCCTGGTAGAGCACTGCTCACTCTGCGTTATGTCCTAATCAAGAGCCAACAGCACAAGAACACCACTATAAGGTATCCCAGGTTCCATGGACAGCTGCTCAAAGAAATTGCTCAAGTTTTCATGACCCAACAATCCTATACAATGGCACAAATGAAATAAAAATATGGCCACATAAAAACCTAAAGGATTTCTTATGAAAACTGAAGGAGAAAAGCAACCCCTAAGCCCATCAAGTTGAGGGATGGGTAAAGAAAATGTAGTATATCCACGGAATCCTATTTGGATATACAGAAAGTCAGATTAACAATAAAACCTATAACCACCAACCGGACTTTGTGTTATTCCAATATTAAACAATGTTCGAAGTAGGTAAGCCTACAGAAAGGAACAAAACAGTGGATGCCCGGGTATGGGGAACGGAAATGGAGAGCAACAGACAGTGAGTTCAGATTTACCTCATTTTGGAGAATTTTCTTAATTCCAAAATTAAATAAATCATAGGAACAGTATATATCCAAGATAATTACTTATTAACAATAAACAGTTATCGATTAATTTCATTTATATGTGAACTAAATTTTATTAGAGCTATTCAGAAATCTACACATAAACATGAAGCATTACAACATATACATTTAAACACATTAAAAAATTATAGCAGCCGGGCGTGGTGGCGCACACCTTTAATCCCAGCACTCGGGAGGCAGAGGCAGGCAGATTTCTGAGTTCGAGGCTAGCCTGGTCTACAGAGTAAGTTCCAGGACAGCCAGGGCTATACAGAGAAACCCTGTCTCGAAAAACAAAACAAAACAAAACAAAATTATAGCTACTCCTAAAGCTCATTAGTAATAGTTAAGAAAATATAATGGGAAGCCAACCATGATGGCACACAATTCTGCTATGAACACCAAGTCATGAGGATCCCTGTGTTTGTGAGTTTCTGGACTGCCAAGTATATATATACTGAGATCCTGTCTCAAAAAGTAAAACAAACCAAAACCGAAAACGATGGGTATGAACCTCCTTTTATAAAGATATTACTTTTAGTAATAATAGCGTTTTTACTGACTTAAGTCACATCATGTGGAGAGAGAGAGAGAGAGAGAGAGAGAGAGAGAGAGAGAGAGAGAGTGAGAGAGAGAGTGTGCGCGCACATACACGTGCATAAGTTTCTGCACAGAACCTTCTTGTGATGTCCAGTTCCAAAGGATCTTACACTCTGGGTTTCCACAGTGTTCTACATGCATATGGTACATATGGGCAACCAAACACACACATACACACTCTTAAAAAGTGAAAATGTTTCAGAAATTCTACCTGTGACATTGCAAATTAGTGGTTTAGTTTCTGGGTTTTGTTTGCTTTTATACAATTAACCTGTCAGCAAAAAAATTTTTTTAAGTATCAAAAATACAAAAATCAAGTAATTTCAAAAGTAGAGTACACACATGGTACACAGACACATGGGCAGGCAAATGACCCATTTTTACCTGTTGCTCATGGTATACCCTGAGGGCCTTTTTTACATTGAACACCTTTGGAGAACGGATAGGCAGGGTTTTTATTTCAGATGCCGTAAGCGTGCTCAAATCGCCAATGGTTTTTATATTCTTGGCTCTGATGAGTTGCCCGAGACCTCTTGCCCTTTTGAAAAGAAGGAAAAACATAATTATGCTTTTACAGATAAATGATCCGTGAGCACTTCTCCACTTAAACTCAAGAGTTTATATACAGTCCACCTAATCCATATAGTGTGATAAGCAACTATCTAGTGAAATACAATTCTCCTCTAGCTTCTAACACTTTAATAACAGCATCAATGATGTATATCTTTGTATACAAAAATATAAGCCCAGCCCAGCCTAGCCCAGCCAGGAGGAATGAGACATGTTTTCACACCAGCTTTCTGTCTGGGAATCAGGTCCTTCATCAGCTGTATGCAGTTTTGGTTTTTTTTTAACCTATCCTATCCTAGACCCTTTTTAATGTGAATTCCTTCTAACTTCTATATGCATGTCTGACAGAGTTCTCTGGAGAATAAGGAGTTTCTTACTAAGGAATTATGTTCTGATTGATCAGTCTAGTTATTAAAGAAATTATCTGTTTCCCAAATGTAACAATTCCCTTAACATTTAGGTCTGAGAATGGAGGGAGATAGCTCAGTGGTTAGGAGCACTTATTTCACTTCCAGGAACACATTTCAACTCTAGTTCTAAGGGATGCTAATACCTTCTTGGCCTCCAGGTATCAGCCTCACATGGTATATAGACATACATGCAGGCAATACACATATAAATTTAAAATATGCTAATTGCATTTCTAACAAGACTGAAATAAGATTAAACTGAAGCACAAACCAAAGACCCTCAATGAGGTCTACCTATACGAAACTACATCATGGCAACCAACCTACTCAGCTCTACAAATTTTGTGGACTAAGCTTCATAAGCTTTCATTTTACAATGATACTTCTATTCCTAAGAGGGTCTACAGTAGGATGAAACACGATACATACCAAAATATGCAAACACTAAGCCTTTATTCATATCAGGATACACGCATGTTTTACTTTTGAAGTAAAAAATGTGTGAGAGGAATAAACGCCAACTAATTTGACACTTAGAAGTTTGACCATTAAGACATTCCCCCTGGGCTGGTGAGATGGCTCAGTGTGTAAGAGCACCCGACTGCTCTTCCAAAGGTCCGGAGTTCAAATCCCAGCAACCACATGGTAACAAGATCTGACACCCTCTTCTGGAGTGTCTGAAGACAGCTACAGTGTACTTACATATAATAAATAAAAAAAAAGACATTCCCCCTAAGCCATGCGTGGCAATTCAATCTTATAATCCCAGTGTGTATGGAGGGAGGAAAGGATCCAAAATCAAGAACACAGAACTTATGTTCTGTATGAACATGGTTCATACAGGTGAACCTCATTAAGGTCTTAGAAATTTAAATCAACAATCCAGTGTGACACTGACCTCAAACTATACATCTGTCAGAGGATGACCTTGAACTGGCCCTAATGCTCCTGAAAAAGCACTTCTGGCTTATGTGGTACTGAGGGCGAAATTTATACACTCATCAATTCTAAACAAGCAGTCTACCAACTGAGCTTCAATCCTAGTCCCAGATTACTCCCATCATTACGATAGAAAATTACAGGAGGCAGAGGCAGGCGATTTCTGAGTACGAGGCCAGTCTGGTCTATAGAGTGAGCTCCAGGACAGTCAGGGCTACACAGAGAAACTCTGTCTCAAAGAAGAAGAAGAAAAAAACAACTATAGAAAATTACAACTACATCTCAGGCAGGCTGTGACCGGGTGATCCTCCTACCTCAGATCCCTTAGCAGCTAAACGCCCCTCCTCAAACTGGGAAATTTTAACAATACTATGCCTCAAAATAAAGGTGAGAAACAAACATATATACCCCTAACACCTACACCTCTTACCACATGTTTGATGTAATCTGAGGTAAAATGATGTCAACTGATGCTGCACAGTTCACCAAAGCTGGGTAAACACTTTCTGTTGGGGATAGCATGGGTTCTTGGGCCATTTCTGTAATCTTAAAATAAATTTCAAGAGCCATTAAGTAGAGGTTACAAGATTGAACATGAAAGTATAAAAATTACATAAAAACCAAAGCACTTCTTACTAAACACTTCTTTGAGCTCTTAAATTTAGAGCTCTGTGATCCTGGGGACAGAAATCCTTTGGCTGAAGTGGTATTATGCTAGACAGAGTAGAGAAAAAAAAAAAAAACACTCAGAACCCCAGACAACTATAATGTTACAAATTAAATTGTACAACTAAATCAACCTTGTAAAACTTTAGGAAATGAAAATGGAATAGAATAAAATATTAATTTACCTGTGGTATTTAGCTGATTGATTAGCCTTAGCCCTCTCCATGAAAAAGCAATATATATCCAAAGCAAAGAAGACTGTTTCTTGATCTTCAAATACAAGTTTAAATAAAAACATATGCATATTTTGAAGACCACAGCTTACCTTAGAGTGTGAAGTAGGTGACGTTTTAACACTCTTTATTATGGGAGAGCTATTTGAAGAGTGAGGTCTAACAACAGAGCAGCGCCTATCAATGTCATCTGCCAATCCTGCTTGGTATATTGGATCTGCAAACGAGACACGTCTAACCTGAAAGTACAAAACAAGTTTTCATTAAGAAGACAACACCTGTCATTAATTGGCACTTTTTACAATTGACTAATGATTAAAAAGATATTAAATTCTTACTTTAGACCCTTACAAACGTTTATGTAAATCAATGAGTTAAATGTAAAACAATTTGGATTAAATGTGTGCACATATCCCCCCCTCAAAAAAAAAGATGACAACACCTTGAGTTTGTGCAAAAGCAAGTCCAAGCTTATTTTACTAGAACCCTCCTGCAAAACTGTTCCATCTTTCAGATATTGCCTAATACTGCAACTCATTCTAATTATATACTAAACTACTTCTTCAGTGATCAAAACTTTAATCAAACCCTTTAAATTAGCAATGTACAATGGATACGAAGGATGTGATGGTGTACACCTTCAATCCTAGCTCAAGAGGCAAAGTCTGAGATCAGCCTGCTCTGCACAGTACAGATTTTCAAGTTCCAGGTCAGTCGGGCTACATAGTGAGACCCTGTCTAAAAACCAAAATACAGGAATGGCAGTGTATACCTGTGATCCCAGCACAGGAGACTAAGGCAGAAAATCACCAAATTGAGGCAGGTCTGGAACTACATAGTGAAACCTCAGTCTCAAAGAACAAAACAAGGGCTCAAGAGACAGCTTAGGTGTTAAAAGCACCGGCTGCTAATGATAGCCAGAGTTCAAATCCTAGCACCAACATTAACAAACCAGTTCTACATAAGTCTCTAACTCCAGCTCCAAACCGATACATTCTGGCCTCACCAGGAGCACCGACTTTTGAATATACAAACATACAGACCAAATAATATTAAATTTCTTTAAAAATTCTGTATAATTTGATTTAGCTAACCAATAAACTATATTATACAGACTATAGATAGTAGTAACTGGCTTCTGGTATATCTTATTAATCGATATAAACTTGTGAATGCAGGCATGTGGCAGTCAGAGGACAACTCTGAAGGGAGTGATTGCTCAGGTGTTGTACAACTAAATTTTGTGAGATGATGCTTCACAATGGCCTGAATTTCCCTAAGTATACTAGGTGTACTAAGCAGCAGACCCCAGATTATGGTTATCTGTCTCCCCAAGACAAAGATTAGGACATGCCACCCAGCCCAGGATTCTTACTTTAAATGTGGGTTCTAGAAATTTTACTGAGGTCCTCATGGCTGCTTTGCAAATGTGAGATCTCCCAAGCTATCTCCTTTGCCCCTGACCTAAACTTTCTGAAGGCAATACAAATATCGTGGCCACAGGGCAACAATTTTGATCCATTTTAACCTCACTGTGGCTAACTTGGCTTCTTCTAAAGGTCTACAATATGTTCACATTGAGCTATTCGCTAAATATGTAACAGAGATCTCCTATAATTATGAATATCATTCCAGATCTTCTAGGACTGATTCTTAAGAATGGGCAATCTGTAAGTATCTACCACAGAAATTAATATTCCCAAGTATAGCCAGGACTACATAGCAAGACCCTGTCTTCAAAGAGAGACAGAGACAGACACTAAATCTAAGCTCCTACCAAACAGTCGTACAATAGTTGTGCTAGTTAAGTTGTACAAGCCTTCTGAAGAATTCAGAATTCTGTCCACAATAAACCTGTTTTCTTAAAAAAACCTGTTTTCCAGGCCCGCCAGAACTGCATAGTGAAGGCCCTTTGTCATAAAAACAAAAGGAAAACAAAAAATAAAATAAAATAAAATAAAAATCAAGAGCTGTTACATCTTCCTAAACAATTTCATCTCTGAAGTCTCAGAAGCCTTGTTTGTTTGGTTTGTTTGTTGTTTTTTATTTTTCTTTTTTTTAGAGACAGGGTTTCTCTGTATAGCCCTGGCTGTCCTGGAACTCACTTTGTAGACCAGGCTGGCCTCGAACTCAGAAATCAGCCTGCCTCTGCCTTCCCGAATGCTGGGATTAAAGGCATGCGCCACCACGCCCGGCGCTGACTGGCTTCTTAAAGCTGGTTCCATGAATTGGATTATAGAAAAGGAAAATCCTAAATGAGAGCTACCCATGTCCCATGTGTACACCTTCTTGAGTGTGAGGTGCAAGATCACCTGAAACCCTTCCTGACCTTTCCATGGTGAGTGGCCATGATGCTAATACCCTGTCCTTTACTAGGTTTCACATAGTGACAACATATTCCAAGCAAACATTAGATTCATTACAATGTCGTTCCTCCTACCTTGTTAACTGGTGAGATCTCATCTTCTTGCGTTCTTTTGAGTCCTCTCTTTAAAATGCTTGTGGATGGAGAAGCCAAAGGTGACCAGACACAGCGTGCCTGCATACCACTAGGACTTTCACTTACTGACCCAAAAGGGTCCAGCTCTAACTTTTCAGGAGATGCAGTATTGCTTTCTGCTGCAAGTTCAGAAGCCACTTGAGGTATCAGAGACTGTGGTAATTCCTCCGTTTTCTCTGAAGTAAAGCAAATTTCCTGCAGAGTATCATTTCCCACTGCAGTTTCATTGTCACTTAATTTTGCTTCATCTAATTTATTAAGTTCAATGGATGTTTCAGTTTTACAATTAACAGTTCTTTCTCCAGCACCCATTTCAATGTCACTAACTAAGCTCTCAGTGTTGATGTCTAGTCTTCCAATCAGTGCTTCTTCAGATTTAGAGGTACTGGCAATCATGTCCATCTCCTTTACCCTGGCATTGTCAATTTCAGTGTTCATCTGGGCTTTTTGACTTTCCATTTCTTTGTTCATTTCCTCACATGAGCCTGAATCAGATTCATTGCTATCCCCCTCTATTTCCCCACTGGCTGGATGCTCAATCTCAACATCCTTGCTTACAGGTGTGGGAGTATCAGAAAGACCCATACTTGAATTAAAGTCCTCAGTGGCTACTCCTTCAGCATTCACTTCAGCTGTGACTGCTTCACATTCATCTTCTTTATTATCTCCCTCTGTTGCCACATCTATTGTTGAAACATCCATTTGGGGACTCTTTTCAGAGACAGCAGCTACAAATGCGTCCTTTAAATCCACAGTTTCAACTCCCTCTGGACTGGACCCAGCTATTACTTTGCATACCTTCCCTACATCGCTGATGTCAAATTCTCTGTTCTCTGAAAGGGGGTTCTGTGAAATGTCTTTGCACTCACTTAAGCATGGGTCCTCTGCAGCGCTGTGTTTTTCACTACATGGCTCTTGGACTTCAGACACTGCTTCACTCCTAGCGTCTATATCGTGAGTCTTCTCTTTCATAGTTACTATTTCAGATGAAAGGGAAGCTTCTTCCAATTCAGGCTCATACTTAACTGAATCCCCAGTAGTACAATTCTCTTCTTTAAGACCCAAATGAGAATTCACAATAGGCTGTTCACCTGCCAACTTTGTTTCAGCATGGTCACTAGCTTCAGGAGTTTCAGGTGCGGTCACAGGTACTTGTATATCTGTCTTTTTTTTCTCTACACTCTTTATAGCATAACTTTCTGAGTTCTTTAACCCAATAAATGACTTTTCCTGGAACTGTGATTTTTCGCCACAGCAGTCACAACTTTTAGATCTCCTGACTCTCCTACTTCTCTTGTGTTGGCATTCAACTACTTGGGTGAATTTTTCAGGAGACAGAGAGCTGTCTGATACCTTCACATTACTATCAGTATCTCGTTTATATAATCTCTTACTGGCATTCCTAGTCCTGAGGTTTGATTCTGGCACAGGTAGACTTACAAATGAACTGTCTACACATTTGCTAGTCTTACTTTTATCCTCTCCTGTAGGTGGAACTTGCAGTGAATCTACAGACCCAGAAGAATCCTGAAGAATAACCTTATTTGTACTTTTTTCAGAAACCTGAGCTGCTGTGTTTATATCAACATCAGGAAGTGCTTGACCATCGTGTGTCTGATTTGCAGTTTTCATAACTTCCTCTTCAGCCATTTTTTCTTCTTGATCTTCAATGTCAACACTGTCACTGCTTTTATTTTTCCATTTCCCTGATCGTTTCTTTCTAGAAACTTCTTCCTTTGCCTCAGAACTATCAGATTCTGAGTTTTCAACACCAGTAATCAAACCCTGAGAAGCTCTTCTTGTTTGATAACGTGTCCGTCCTCTTAAAGGTTTCTCAGATGACTTATCTATATTGTCCAGGGTACCACCTCCTTCAGAACTAACATTCTCAAGGTCTGGTTTTCTTTTATTTTGGTCAATTTCAGCACTAACACTGGGTTCCCCTGGAGTTCTCTCATGTAAAGTATTTCCCTTTTCAGTTAAATTTTCCTGTATAGGTGGCTCAGCAGTTAGTTTTTGCTTGGGCAATTTATCATCTTTGATATGCAGCGGGCTCTTTGAAATTGTTTTTTCTTCTTCCTTTCGTCTTTCCTTTTTTTGCTGACTACTTTCTTTCTCTTGGCTGTCACTGCAAGGATCTGCTGCTTCTGAACGCCGCCTGGAAGACCGTCGGAGTGTTTTTGGATTTGTAGCTAGTGCAGCAGCTTGACTATCTTCATTTACTATTTGTTCTGTTGATGCTACAACTGAGGCTGTACTTTCTTTAGATTCCATATTAATGCCTACATTTCTCTCTTCCGTTAAGTCTTCCAATGAAGCATTTTCTACTGCTGGTTTAGGATCTCCATCTTCATGCTCTAGGGTAGCTTCAAAAGGATGATCGTGGTTTTCTGACACACGTTCTGTTGGACTGAGCAAATCAGGAGAGTTATTTTCGGACGAGTGCTCTTCCTGTTCAGATGTCAGTGAAGGCTTAGACTTTTTAGCAACTGACTGCTCAGCTTTACTCCATCTCCGGCTTGATTTCTTACCTGCATTCGCCAAACGTTCTGAATCAGATTGTGAGTTCATCACTTCTCTTTTCCTTGCTTTTGGTGGCGTGTCAGTGTTAGTTGTATTACCCTGGTTATTTCTCACTGTAACAGTGGAAGACATGTTATTCAAGGGGGATGGACTAAAAGGTCTAGTTTCTGAGCCATCAAATTTCTCCAAAGTAATAAAAGTTTGTCTCCGACTCGTAGGCTGTGGAGGAGTTCCAGAAAAAGTGGCATCAGAAACTGAACTACTGCTGACCACCGAAGTTTCTGTACTAGATGAATATTCAGTAGACATTATCTTTGATGAAATTAATACTTCTTTTCTAGCATCAAAACCAGTGATCAATGGTTCTGGATTGGTTTCAGCAACAGAGCCACCACAATTTGGTAAAGAAGCCTTCTCAGGTTGTTCATCTATTCCACAGTTTCCCGGGGCATCTTGAGGAATGAAAATAGCACTCTCCCTTTGCTCTTCCTAAATAAAAGCACATAGATTACATAAGTAACACCACTTACTTGGAAAATTTAAATATAATACTGTGGTTTTTCTTGGGAAACTTAAGAATAGACTCTGGTACAGGTATTAACATTCAAAATACTGTGAATGTTCCAAAAGTCCCAGTAAAGAACTATTACCATACTTTAAAGTGATGATGCAGTTAAAGCCATGGGAGGCCAAAACTGATGGAAGCCATGGAGATTGAGTTAGCTAAGAGAACTTTAGCTCCATTGCAGCTCAAAGACATCCTGGGTACCTCAGACACTGCTTTAAAGCTTCCAAGTGCAAAAACTTATTTACAATGTATTTTAAATGCATACTTATGTACAATTCTGCTAGTGTATGGTTCAGAGTTAGGAGACTTGTACACATTTAAATAATTAATGAAATAAAGATCTGTATAATTTACAACCTTATAATTCACACAATCTAATAGAAGAATGATTGTAAAGACCCTGAAGTTCAAACACCGCTTATACCTTAATTATCTTGGCATCTTCTTTTGGTTTTTCAGTTAAAGTGAGGCTTTCCCTAAGATAAATAGACAAATTAGATTATTCTTTAATTATATAATTAGAAAATTAGTCATAAAAGATTTATACTTACATTGATTCTTCTTGACTACACTGAGCAGAAAATAAAGTGTCCTGTGAAGCATCCAGATTATTATACAAGGCAGGAATATCACACCTAAGAAAAACATTTATAACAATTCTAAAAACCTGATAATATACATTCCCACCACCAAAATTATTCTATCAAAGTAGACTTAATGAATTATATAAAAGAATATAGGTTTCCCTAAGAAACTACTTTCCTTTCCAATACTCATATAACTCACTAAAGGCAGTTTAGAAGTGACCTCAGTGGGAGAGGATGGGCCTAACCCTGCAGAAACTTGATGCATCAGGGTGGGGGGTATGCTGTGGGGATTGAGGAAGGGGGTGGGGAGGGACTGCCTCTCAGAGGTGAGGTGGTGGGGACGTGGGAAGGGGGCAGCATTTGGGATGTAAATAAGCAATTTGAAAAAATTAGAACGTTTAGAAACACTAGGCATACTTCTAGATAAGATTAAAATATTATGAAATCCCATTATGTATATAGTCCACCATCTACCTTTAAAATTTAGTATACTCAGGCTAGGGATAACAGCTCAGTGGTACAGCACTTGCCTAGCATAACCAATGTCCTAAGTAAGATCTCTTAACCAGACACCAAAAACATAAATGCATGCCCACATGATATTATGGGCATTATCTACATTATCTACAGAGAGCTCAAGTTAAAAAAAAAAAAAAAAAAAGCTCACAAACCGTTTTGTCTTGAGTACTTCTTTCTGGTGCTCAGTTAGAACCCTGGTCTTTGTCTCTTTTCCTTCTGGAGGTATGAAGACAAAGTCAGTAGACTTTTCCTCTTCCAAAAGCTTACCACTCTTTATTTTTGGAGATGAAGATTCTAGTTTCAGCTGTGGATTGTTAAAAAATAAATGTATGAGTTTGCAAATTATTTTCTTATTCTTCTATGTTTCCTAACACTGGCATTATTTTTCAATAGTGATTAGAAGCATGAAATCAATACCTTTCTCATTTGAAGACAAGGTCTCTTTATGCAGTGCAGGTTGGACTAAACTTATGCTTCTCCTGTCTCACCCTACCAACTCTGTTCGCAAGCATGTAAATAAAACCAATACAATATTCACAATAAAAAATTAACTGTCCTTTTCTCTCTCCTAACTCTAATATTGAGAAGCTAAACAGTGAGCCTCTGAGGAGGCCAGGATTATGGAGTTAAGAGGCACATGTTTTACCTGGGCAGCACATCACCGAAAATGATTAAGCTGTATGATAAAAGTTCTAACCAAAACATCGACATTAGTGTCATGCACTATACTGTGTTCTTCAAAAATCCTTTCATCTCTTCTCTTTTCATTTAAGAATGACCATGAGACTAAGATCATACAGATTTGCCATTACTAACAAGAAATCACTCTGGGCTCCTAGATCTACAAGCTACCACTGCCAACTCTAACTATTATCCCACCCAATACCAAAATTTATTTTGACTTTTATAGCTCTTTATTCCAAAGCTAATATTTAAAATTCTAGCAAATTATACTTCTGAAAACGTACTTTGGCCGACAGTTTCACATTTTCTTTTTTATCCTTCGTATGTGCCAAAATGGAATCTCTTTTTCCACTTGATTTTCTTTCCATGCCACTTATCTTGACATTTAATTGTGAATTCTCTGTCTGAGATAAAAATGAACACATTAAATACCTATCTATTATTCTGTTTCTTCTGGTCAGGTTGTCTAATGACTACACAGTTTAAATGGTGTAAATTCCTGACTATTCAAGTCTACTGCACACAAAGAAAGACTGTGCCGATACATATATCTACCTGTGTAGCTTTTACTTTTGTGAACTGAAAACAAAACTTATCAAGTACATCAAATTACTAGACTCAACTGCTCAACATAGAGTTGAAATTTAAGAAAAAAAAAAAAAAATGAAGCTTTCAACATTCCAAAATAAAGGTTAATAAACCATAGGAAGAACACAAATCTAGCACATTTTTCTCTGATACCAGGGTGTACAATTATGATACACAAAATTATGCTGAACACACTAACAAGCTGAACTGTTTTCTCTGTTGAGAATTCTTTTAGACAGAACAAAAATCCCCACCCACAGTAAACCACTGTATGTTTTTTCTTTTGAATCGAAATATAGGTACACACCTGTTCCCTGACTAGAAAGCTTGTTTTCTAAGACACCATTTCACATGGGTTGAAGAAAAGGTGGTGTTACTGAATTCTTTCCTGTTCAAGTTCTGATTACTGCTGCTCACTTACATCAAACTACCCAAATTTAAGTTAAAAAAACAAAAAACTTACTGATTCTGAATATGGTTCACTGGACTCATCCATCATTTCAACGTTTTCCAAACCAGGCAGCAGAAGCAAAATTTTCTGTTTGGCTTGTCTTAATATCGGTCTTTTAAAAAATACATAAATATAGGTAATTCTTAAGTGAAATACACTAGTAGTGTTAGCAATATTACTTTAATTATGAAAGTGGTTCTCATGAATCTCAGGCTGGCCTCAAACTTGTAATTACACCTCTGACTTTGAACTTTCTAACCTACACATATACTACAACACTGGAGAAATTAGACAATATTTGGATCTTTCTCTGTACTTTTCACAGCATTCCCAAACTTCCTCAACTTTCAAACGAAGACACTTCCAGCATGAGAGAGATCACATGTTCAAGGCCAAGCTATACTGTGGGTATGAAATTTGTCTTAAAAACTCAAAACTTATTTAAAAAAAAAAAAAAAGAAAAAGAAAAAGAAAAAGAAAATTCATGAGGGGTTAGTGATGGCTTAGTAGTTAGAAGTTTTACCTCCAAAGAAGTCAGGTACACTCCCCAAGACCCCACATCGTGGCTACAACCATGCATAAATCAATTCCAGAGGATTCAATGCCCTCCCTGACCTCCACAAACAGGCAAGCACATGGTATAAAGACATATATGGGGCTGGTGAGATGGCTCAGCGGGTAAAAGCACTGACTGCTCTTCCAAAGGTCCCGAGTTCAAATCCCAGCAACCACATGGTGGCTCACGACCATCCCTAACAAGATCTGATGCCCTCTTCTGGAGTGTCTGAAG
>NC_034592.1:38767912-38789466 GCF_900095145.1 Mus pahari | reverse complement strand
TAAAAATATATTTAAAAAGAAAAGAAAAGAAAAGAAAAGAAAAGAAAAGAAAAGAAAAGAAAAGAAAAGAAAAGAAAAGAAAAGAAAAGAAAAGAGAGGGGAAGGGGGAAGGGAAGGGGGAGGGGAAGGGAAAGGGGAAGGGAAGGGGAAGGGGAAGGGGAAGGGGAAGGGAAGTCTAACAGCAATCAAGCCAAGTTTAATGGCTTCCACATACTCTAATGATACAACTAAATTCTCTGTGCATTTTATTTGTACCCAAATTCAAGTTTACATAATCACAATTAGAACAAGCAGTTGTAGGAAGTTGTGATGCTAACATACTTTAATTCCTCAGGATAAACCAGAGCTGTCGTTTTAGCAAATGTGGCATTCCACAAAAGAGCACTCTGTTTCCGAATCTGTTTATTCTTGTGAAGAAATATTATGCACAGGAGTGGAGAAAGATGTTCAAGAAGTTCACTGTCATAGGCTCCAAGATAGCTGAACTGTAGACAAGCAACAATTTCTCCTAATAGCTTTTCTAACTAGGAAAAAGAGTGGGGAAAACAAAAGGTACTGTAAATAACAAATTTGTAGAATATGTTACTATTTTCACTGAAATCTGAACCATCTTTAAGCAACATGATGGTCATCATAAGTATGCACTCCTCTTTACACATGAACTAACTATCAGGTAAACTTAGCTTAAGTACCAGTGCTGTAATTTGATTCACAGCTCCTTCTTGTTAACAGGAAAAAAGGTTTCTTATTAATTCCAACAGTAATAATTATCTACACAATTTATTAATACGATATTATAGCCCACATAAAAAGGGATGAGATCTGAGAAAACATGAATTTAAAAAAAAAAACAAAAACACAGCTACTTAAGAATGCATCTATGCCCCATTATTTTATATCCACTAAAAATGAAGCAGGCTGGGCAGTGGTGGCGAACGCCTTTAATCCCAGCACTTAGGAGGCAGACAGAGGCAGGTGGATTTCTGAGTTTGAGGCCAGCCTGGTCTACAGAGTGAGTTCCAGGACAGCCAGAGCTATAAAGAGAAACCCTGTCTCAAAAAAAAAAAAAAAAAAAAGCAATGGGGAGGGTTCTGTGAAAAGCAACACTTGCAACTTGCTTTCAGAAGCCCTTACTTGGTTCCATCCTCAGCACCTGCACTGCCTGTGGCTATAGCCCCATGCGATCTGAAACCCTCCCTGAACTCCATAGAGGAGGATATTTACGTACAATTATACACACATGCAATTTGTTTTAAATGACGGTAAGGAGGGAAGGGGCTGATGGTGTTCCCTTTCCTGGGACCTACATGGTAGGAGAGACCCAACCCCTGCACAAGCCCTCTGATGTCTGACACTATCGCATGCATGCATATGCACACACAGGAAATAGAAGTGTAAAACAATAATAATATAACCACCACCAAAATCAATTATGTGTATAAAAGATTACTGCCTAACCCATACCCTGTCCCCACTGATAATTTTATAGACATTGACTACTTACCTTGTTGTTCAAACTAGTATACACTTTAGGAGCCTCATCCAGCCTGGGAAGAAAGATATAAGACGTTTACATTTTTAAATGCTATCACTACACTACTTATCAAACTAAGTCTCAAAGAGAAGCAATACAAAAATAAGGTAAAATAGTCACGTAGTAGTATAAAGTGTCCCAAGAATAAAATGCCAAATATTACACATGAAGTAAATGTAAGTAATAAAAATTTAGAAAATAAAATTAAATACCCAGGACAGACCCCTAGTGTTCATGGTAACTACTTGCCCACCTTCCCCCCCCCCTTTTTTCTTTTTTTGGTTTTTCGAGACAGGCTTTCTCTGTATTGCCCTGGCTGTCCTGGAACTCACTCTATAGACCAGGCAGGCCTTGAACTCAGAAATTTGCCTGCCTCTGCCTGCCAAGTGCTGGGATTAAAGGCGTGCGCCACCACTGCCAGTTTTTTCTTTATGTAAGGTTCAGAGTGGATCTGAGGGTCTGGTGAGTTGCTATTTTGCCATACCTCCCTATAATTTTTTGATTTTTAAGTGTTCCAGACAACAAAGTGTATAGAAAAACAAAGTTACAAGTTTAAATTACACCCATCAGGGCCCAACAGAGGTACAGTTCACTGCTGGTCATAAGAACATGGGGGCAAGAGCTTGGATCTGCAGCACCTGCTTCTAGAGCCAGGAGCTGGAACTGGGGAGCTCCAAGTTAGTGCGAAGCCCTATCTCAAAAAGCAAGGTAGAGCAGGTTGATGGTGGCATCCATCTTTAATGAAGGCACTCAGAAGGCAGAGGCAGATTCTGAGGCCTGAGTTTGAGGCCAGCCTAGACAGCTAGAGAAAAAACCCTGTTTTGAAAAACAAAAAACCAAAAATAAAGAAGAAGCAAGGTGCAAAGTTAGAAAAAAAATAGCAGTCTGTGACTCCTACATGTATGTGCATATATATGAATATATTTACGGACATATACACATACAAAACACATTAAAAAAATCAATGTAGTTAATTCAACATTAATGAGCTAAAATTACTTACTTTGAGTTTTCATACAGTAAAGCCAGAGGTCTTGTAAAAGTTGCAAATATTTCTCGGATCATAGAGGGCAAGGAAATATGTCCAAATACATTGGAAAGCATGCTAATGATAGAGTTACCAATAGCAAGCAGTGTATCAGAGAATGTTTCCTTGAGGCTTAGAGTGTGGAAAGAATCGATGACTCTCACAATTAGCTTAAATAAAGAAGCCAATTTCCCTAAGGGCTCCTTCTTCTTTCTGGACCAATCTGAAGATCTCTGCGATGCTAAGACATAATTGGGTTGATTAAAACTTAAGTACTTTGATATGTCACTATCACTTTTATGCTTTGCATTTAAATGCTAAACATATCAAATATACATGTTCTTGCTGTTAACTGAAACTTCATATAAACCTTCAAATGATACAGCAAAAATATCAAGAGTATAAATAAAATCCAAATTCAATGGAAAGGAGCTGGCAGATCTCAATTAAGAAATCAAAATAAATAAGAATTTCTAAGAAATTATAAAATACATCTCAATTTATTTTATACCTCAGAATTTCAATAACTCGTTTATAATTACTAAAATACATGACCAAAGTAACAAAGCTAAATTATGAGTTTTTAATAATAAATGTTTTCATTAGAAATTTATATTCCTAGCTCACACACAGTTCCTTAATCCCTGCAAATAATGAGAAAAGAAGTCAGAAAAACTCTAGTACCTCTTTTCTAGACTGGAATATTTATCTTAAAAGTACATATTTTCCTTTATAGTCCCCTCTTAGATAACTACTCTCCAGATTCCAGGTACAAGACAAAAGCCACATTTCTCTTGCTCTGAAAGTCATTCTTGTTTTAAAATTACTTGTTCCTATAAAACAATCAAGACTTGGGAAAACTCAGGTTTAAGGGAATAGTATAACTCATACCTTACTAGACTCATGAACTGAAGTCAAGGAAGGATGCCACTAAAAATAGGTCAGTCATCTCATCTAGAAGCAGTTCCTTCAATCTAAATATACATTTTAAAATAAAAGAATTTCTGCTACTCAGAAACCCTCATACTAAATGTTGAGCCTAAGATACCAGGATATGGCTAAGGTGACAAGGGATGTCAGGAAAACTGTCACAAACACAAAAAGTTGTCTAACCAAATTTGATCGATCTATCAGTAGGTAGGTAGGTAGGTAGGTAGGTAGAGAGCAACAAAGTTCTCTAAATTGGGTAGGCACAAATGCAAAAATCTGACTACACCCAGAAGCTTATCCACAAAAACAGGTAATAGAGATAACATCCAATCCATGTCCTCAGTAAAGGGACCCAGAAACCATGTACCTTAGCAGCAATGAACTGCTCTGGGTTTTTACATCCTAGTCTCAGACAAAAAGGAAACTGTTTCTAGGGAGAATAATTCCAATCTGTAAGAAAAGTACAAGATAAGGCTGAATATTCTGCAAAACTCATAAATCGGAGTAATTTGTCAAAATATTGTAAGACATGTCGTTCTATACTAAGGAGCACTCTTAACAAGTAAAGGCACTTGGTTGTATACATACCCGGTACAAAGGAAGAATTTAGAACAGACTAATGGCTCAGTGCTTACTATACAAGCATGAACACCTAAATCTGTATCCTCAGCATCAACAAAAGGGCCTAAATAAATAAATAAATAAATGGGGGGGCGCTGAGGCTGAGCATCATGTTATAGAATTCTAGACTAGCCAATCAGTGGACTCAAGGGTTACTGAAATCCTGTCTCAAAAAAAAATTGGCAGTAAGAAATAGTCATGGAGAGATGGCTTGGCAGTAAGGAGCACTGACTGCTCTTCCTGAGGTCCTGAGTTGAATTCCCATCAACTACATAGTGGTTTCACAGCCCTTTACAATGGGTTTGGTGCCCTCTTCTGGTATGTCTGAAGATAGTTACAGTGAACCCATAATACAATAAGCAAATCTTTAAAAAAAAAAAAAAAAATGAAAGAAAGAAAAGAATCAAGTCATGGCTCTCAACCTTCCTAATGCTCTCTTTCATACAGTTGCTCATGTTGTGGTAACCCCCCCCAACCATAAAATCATCTTTAATTGTTACTTCAGTGTAGCTGTCATTTTGCTTTTATGGAATATAATGTAGATATTTTTGGAGACAGAGGTTTGCCAATGGTATCATAACCCACAGGTTGAAAACCACTTTAATAGAGGAAGGCACCAGACATAGACCTTTCTCTGAAACCCATACTTGCATATACTACAAATCACACACACACACACACACACACACACCATAAAAATAAACAGAAGCGGGCCGGTGAGATGGCTCAGTGGGTAAGAGCACTCGACTGCTCTTCCGAAGGTCTGGAGTTCAAATCCCAGCAACCACATGGTGGCTCACAACCATCCGTAAGAAGATCTGATGCCCTCTTCTGGAGTGTCTGAGGACAGCTACAGTGTACTTACATATAATAAATAAATAAATAAATCTTTTTAATAAATAAATAAATAAACAAACAGAAGCAATTGTATGGAAAAATAAAACAAAATCCACCATAAGTTGTCACATTGGAATTTATTTTCTATAACTCTAGTAGAAAATATATAATTCTACTCAATAATTATGAGATAAATTTTGTGAGAATGACAACTTAAAACAGTAATTTTATAATGTAACTGATAAGAAATCAACTGATTTCTAATACAGACTAGTTTAATGTAAACAATAACAGTGTGATGACTTCAGAAACCAGAGTGAGTGGGTCCATGGTAGCTCATGACTTTAATCTCAGGAGGGTCACCAACAAATTTTAGAATTTCACAAGCTCTAAAGTTCCAAGATATGCTTAGTCTACCAAGTAAGATACTATCTCCCAAAAGACAGTTTTAAATATAAAACAATTAATCAGTGATTTAGGAAGCTGCATTAACAAGTGATCATGAGTCAGGCTTCCTGAGAACAAGGTATTTGAAGCTAAGGATATGTGGCTCAATTGGTACAGTGCTTGCCTGTCAGGCACAAAACCAACCAATAGTATAGATTAACTCCAGAAATGAATGAAGTATAAATTTAAAAAGCACCGGTACATTTGTTTTGTGGTATTTCTATTATTAAAAAAAAAAAAAAAAACACTGAGGAAATATGGCAAGTTCAAATGAAAGACTAAACAAAAACAAACAAAAATTCTGGCCAAATGCCTCATCTGTAAAGAACTTAAGACAATACTGAGGAAACATTCCAAGCTGTTTAGACTGATGCCTGCATCACGCTTTCAAACAGAAATAAAACACACACACACACACACACACACACACACAAGAATGAAAGAGAAAAAAAACCTGTATACCTTGGAAAATATTATAAAACAAAAACAAACTTGGGGTTTTGTTCCTTTGAGATTGAGTCAGGTTCTGTAGCCGACCGAGACTGACCCAGTACTCTATCCCATCCTATGGAGGTGAACCTCCAAGCCAACTGGCAGAATTTAGGATTGTGCCCAGCCATGACTGTCATTAGAGAATCTAACCAAAAGATGTGTAGACAATTCTAACAGTACTTGCCTACATTGAAAATTTGCTTACTTGATATTAGCAAAATAATCTGGTAAGTTTATAAAGTGAACTAAGAAAAGCCAGCTGTGGGGCTGGAGAGATGGCTCAGCGGTTAAGAGCACTGAATGTGCTTCAAAGGTCCTGAGTTCAAGCACATGGTGGATCACAACCATCTGCAACAAGATCTGATGCCCTCTTCTGGTATGTCTGAAGATAGCTACAGTGTACTTACATATAATAAATAAATCGGTTTTTTTAAAAAAAAAAAAAGCCAACTGTAAGAATTTTCCCTGAAATTTCAGCTATGAAATACCATATTAACAAAGGTAAAGACAATACTTACATTTGGTTTTTGGCTGGTATTTCATATTATATGGTGAAAAGTCGATACAATCAACCATTACAATAATAATATGAGAGATCCTGTCCAAGAATATCAAATCCTAAGAAGAAATTTAAGTATGATAATTAGAAAACTTTACTACAGCCACAGTACTAGACAGTCAAGACACACAAAAACTATTTTTACTGTTTATGCTACAAATACAAGGTCATAAGTACTTCCTAGTTAGACTAGACACTAAACAATGTGCTTCTCAATGACTGTCAACTAGCCTGCAGGAAAAGCTGAGCTGTATGGAGCACAAGGAAGGTACTGTTAAGAAAAGCTCCAGCACTCAGGAGCCAGAAGCAGGCGGATTTCTGATTTCCAGGCCAGCCTGGTCTACAAAGTGAGTTCCAGGACAGCCAGAGCTATACAGAGAAACCCTGTCTCGAAAATCCAAAGAGACGGAGGGAGGGAGAGAGAGAGAGAGAGAGAGAGAGAGAGACACATTCCAAGGTAAGACTTGTGCTTATCTTATACAGAAGTTTCAATAAACTATCTCCAATTTTAAAAAAAGGTACAGGGGTGGGGGAAACTCACTGAAAGAGCTTCATCTTCCAAACTGCACATTATTTTAGAAGAAAGTTCTTCACAGCACAAATTCTCTTCTGCTGTTGCCACCAAAGCAGCACAGCGAGTAAATGCTCTATACAATTCTGACCAAGTTTTAAGTACAGTTTTCATGGTACCCTAGGAAGAAAAAATAAATAAATCTGACAAACTGACACCATACCAACTACATAGCAGGATGAACACATCTCTTAAGTCTGTGAAAAGTGACATACTTCATTTGTCAGAGGGACCTGTTATAACTCTCTACTATGTTCTATATGAAGAGCACCATTAATTACCAAAGGTCAAAAATCAAAGAGGGCCAAAAACCAAATCCTCATTCCAGTCTTCTCTTACCTATCTCCACCCCACAAACACGAATTCAAGAAAAATCAGGGTTGGTACTAACCATATATAATGGCAGTATTTCCAGAAAGGCACAAAGCCATTACACAATCATTGCATATTCTTACCGTGGGAAATGTCTGAGCTGAAAAAATATGGTTTATTGGTAAAGTCAATGCACCATAGATGGCACTAAAATTATGCTCTAAGGCATCACCTTGATTCACTTCATTGGTCTGAAACAAAAAATATAAAGTTAAACAAATTACTAATTCTAATCCTACATGGTAATATAACTCATACTACAACATATTCTAGATGTTGCACTTCTAGCCCTAGATACCAGAAATGAAAATAAACACCTGTGCACAATCAAGATGTCATACTCAAGCATGCTGATCTCGAAACTCAACATTTGGCATTCTCACTGCCATGGGAAGACAGCTGGAAATGATGGGAACACAATTCAAGGTCATGCATTGCTGGCTACCACTATTACCTGAGCAGAAGGCTCTAAAACAGAAAAAGACTTCTAGTCTTCGGAATTCTGACAACATAGATTCCTATTTATTATTAGAGCTAGAAGTACAGCCCAGTTATTATCTGGAGATGTACTTAATGTTAAGTGCTTGACTCTAGCACTTAACATAAAACAATTCATTTTAAAGGGGGAAAAAAACCCGACTTCTCACTGGTCACTGGTGACATAGTACTTTAATCCCACAATTCAGGAGGGAGAGACAAGCCAAGTGTGGTGGCACACACCTTTAATCCCAGCACTTGGGAGGCAGAGGCAAGAGGATTTCTGAGTTCAAGGACAGCCTGGTCTACAAAGTGAGTTCCAGGAGAACCAAGGATACACAGAGAACCCGTCTCAAAAAACCAAAAATAAAAAATAAAAAAAGGAGGGAGAGACAAGTAGATCTCCTAATTCTAGGCCAATCTGACCTACAGATCAGGTTTCAAGACAGCAGGGGAGGGCTACAAAGAAAAACCCTGTCTTGAAATACAAACAAAAACTTCTAATTAATTCTCCTGTTTTTGCCAACTGGTTCATCTAAATTTTATTCTCAGAACAAAGCAAGAAAGAGAGAGATAAACTCCTAAGCTAGAAGTTAAAGCTTATACCAGCAACAACAGCATTTGAAGGCTGAAGTAGGGCTGCTAAGAGTCAGAGGCCAACCTGGGCTACAATGAGTTCCAGGGGAACACCACTATAAAGACAGGCATTTCTTTTTTTTTTTTTTTTTTTTAAAGATTTTATTTATTTATTTTATGTAAGTACACTGTAGCTGTCTTTAGACACTCCAGAAGAGGGAGTCAGATCTTGTTACGGATGGTTATGAGCCACCATGTGGTTGCTGGGATTTGAACTCCGGACCTTTGGAAGAGCAGTTGGGTGCTCTTACCCACTGAGCCATCTCACCAGTCCAAGGCAGGCATTTCAAAACACACAGAACCTCAAATAATCCTGAAAACATTAGTCAGACCAGTAGACTCATAAAAGGCCTCAACCACCATTCAAGGTGAGGATTCATTTGTTTTTTTGTTTTTTGTTTTTTTTTTGAGACAGGGTTTCTCTGTGTAGCTCTGGTTGCTCTATAAAACAGGCTGGCCTCAAACTCAAAAGGCATGTGTCACCACAGCAGAGCTACGGTTAGGATTATAGGAAAGTTCTAGCTAGCTTAAGAAGCCAACTTTTATAAAACTCATCTGTGGAGTTTTCATCCCATGAGTTACTTGTCATCATCAACCTTAAGAATAACCAAAGAAATCTGAAGTGTGTATGTCCCAAAAGCAAACAAAATATACCAAAACAAAACCATTAAAGTTATTTTGTGCTCCCTATCTTACTACTCTAAACCTATAAACACTTAAATGTAAGAAATCCTCAACTCTGACAGGAAGGATAAATGAGGCAACATGGTTGGACTCTGCATATATGCTATTTAAAGTAGTAACAGACAGATGTGGGAAGCACACAACCTATTGAAGTTGAAGACCAACTTTGGGAAGCTAGGACATGAAGCCAGCTTGGCTACAGAATAAGACTGTTTCAAGGGGAAAACAAAACAAAGACCAGGTTATACTGGAACTGTACCAGATAGGGAACAACAAAAGTATTCAAATGATTCAAATACTGGAAGGATGGGGAAGGGGGGGGGGATCACAGGAAATGGGAGACCAGTGCAGGCTACACAGTAAGATACTGGCAGAACATTATCAAATAAAGGCAGGTATTATTGGCACTATTAAAGGGTAAGGAACTGTTTGAAACTACTTCCTGTCACTATGGAAAATGGAATATACTAATCAATCACTAAGTACATAAGAAAAAATAGTATTTCTATTTTTATTTAAATTCAAACTTATGCTCTTTCCAAAGTAGGGGAGAATGGGGACTAGAACTAGCATAGTAGCACACGCCTACTACCTCTTACCACTGTGAGAGCAGTAGCAGGACTGTGGCAAACAGAAGGCCAGCCTGAGCTACATAGTATCCTTTATAAATAAATAGTAGTCCAGACTAGGGTGAGGGAGTCATAGCAGATGTGTCCTACCTGATGAATCACATCAGTCAGTGGAGTGACTATCATACTCCACATTCTCCAGAGATGCTCCTTGTTTACCAACTGCTTTGCATTCTCATTAATCACAGTTAGTACAGAATCGCTAAAAGCCAGTGGTGATGTCGGACCAGAAAGCACACAGCCTACAAGTGTTTCTAGATTAAGAAAAAACCTAAAAAATATGAACAATGTGCATCAGAATGGCCATTTCATCCTTATGAATTATTAATTAAACTCAAACAGGTGTACACAAGAAATGATGAATTTTTAAGTCAGTTTTATTATTTATCCCCCAGCCTCTAACACATGACTTAAAATTTATTATGACACAAGAGCTGGAATTATAACCCAATGGTTAAAAGTACTTGTTAATCCAGAGGATCTGGGTTCAGTTCCTAAGACCTACATTGTCACCAACCACGACTCACAGATCCAAAGGATTTGATACCCTCTCTTCTGGCCTCCACGCATACACATGGGACAGACATACAGGTTGGCCAACACTCACATATAAAATCTTTAAAAAAAAAAAAAAATTTGGGCTGGTGACATGGCTCAGCGGTTAAGAGCGCCGACTGCTCTTCCAAAGGTCCTGAGTTCAAATCCCAGAAACCACATGATGGCTCACAACCATCCATAACAAGATCTGTCGCCCTCTTCAGGAGTGTCTGAAGACAGCTACAGTGTACTTACATATAATAAATTAATTAATTAATTGATTGATTAAAATATTTTTAAAAAAAAAATTGTGGCACAAGACCTAGTGGCAAGCATCTGCAAATCCAGCACCTGGAACTCTGACATAAAGTTCTCCAGTGAGACTTGCCTGAGCTTCAAACCCACATCACAAAACACAAAATGTACAATGGACCATTTTATCTGTAATCTAGCACTCTGAAGGTACAGACAGAACTGCCACAAGTTTAAGGCCAGTTTGGGTTGCATACAGTGAAAACATCTCTAAAGAGGAAAAAAAGTTTTAAAATCAAACTTGTGAAATACAATAAAAAGAATCCCAATCGCCAGGCAGTGGTGGCGCAGGCCTCTAATCCAGGCACTCACTAGACAGAGGAGGCAGCAGGTAAATCTCCGAGTTAGAGGCCAGCCTGGTCTAAAGTGAGTTCCAGGACAGCCAGGGCTACAAAGCAAGCCTGTCTTCAGGGAAAAAGAAGAATGAAAAGAAAGAATCTCATTGGATGCAATCATTGTTCATGAAAAAGTAAAGAGCGCGCGCGCACGCGCGCACGCACACACACACACACACACACACACACACACAATCAGGAATGGGACTGGGATTAGTAACGTAAGCTTTAATCCCAGGAGAGTAGGTAGATAGATCTCTTTGTTCAAGGACAGGCATGGCTGTACACCAGGCTGTCTAACACAGCCAAGATTAGACAGGGATGCAGACATGGTCCAAATAAAAACACCAAAAAACAAACAAAAAGGGCATAGCAACACACATGTTATGCTAGAAGTTAGAAAGTGGGAAGAAGAGAATAAATTCTTATTAGTTTCTTTACATAGCAATCCCGGGCCATCCTGAGACTTAAGAGACCACAACTAGATTTAAAATAAAAAACAAGGTACAGACTTACTTTTCATCTTCTACACATTCTAAAAGATTGTTGTTGAAAATTAACTGGATTAAGAACAATGCTGGAGTTCCCTGCAAAGGGAAAGAAACAAAGTTATAATCCTGAACAAAAAGAACTGTTTTCTGCAGTCACTCAACATGACTTATTTTAGCATTATTTAGGGTATGATGACAAGTTTATTTCTAAACACCACACACAATGCCAGGCATAGTGGCACACACTTGTAATCAAAACACCCAGTAGGTTGAGGTAGCAACAGTCAGTCTTGAGATCAAGACGAGCATGGGATAGAGACCCTATCTTTAAAACAAACAAAACAAGCAAGATATAACCCATAGGATGCTGAAGCAGGGAGGTATATGAGTTTGAGATTTTAGAAGCAAACCTGATCTACAGCAGAGTTAGGCCAACTACAGATGGTCTTAAATTTTTCTTTTAAAAAAAGCAAAATAGATGGCCCAGTGGCTGAGAGTGTTCTGTTCTTATAAAGGATGGACCAGGCTTCAGTTCTCATACCCAAACCAAGTGGCTCACAAACTCCTGTTTAACTCTAGCTCAAGGAGCAAGAGAATATGATTATCTTCTCCTGGTCTCTGCAAGTACTGCACTCACACACAAGACATACTTAAAAGTAAAATGAATAGTAAATATACATATTTTAAAAAAATAAATATCAAATACAGCCCTGTGCTCTGGATCACAGGCCTTCTGTGAGAAATCACAGACGGTGAGGCTTCGGCTGTTACAAACAGAATATAACTGACACACTCGCCTACAATTTGTCACAGTATCAAGCTAATATTATTAAGCTTTCAAATATTTTAGCAGTAGCCAGTAATATTATTCCATACAAACAAACAAAAAACTCTTTCTGGAATCTATTATTCAATCCAGGGGGAAAAAAGTTCATCTACCTACTGGCATAGCACTGCCTTTAATTTTTCACAGCAATCTATTATTTTGCATACAAATTTTTTTAACTTAATCAACCAGATACAGTTAAGTATTTTTTTAAGAACACTAAAAGAACTGTTTTGCTTTGCCAATCTTTATCATGTCACTACACTGCATTTAAGATACTTGCATTAAGAATATCCATATTAGCAACCTGATATGCTGGTGAACCTAGTACTTTCTGAGGAAGTCCTTTAACTGTAATCTCCATGAGAACCTAAAAGGAAAGATTTTACAGTAGTTAGCCATAAAAACCTCAAAACCTTATAATGTCATCTAGATTTTTGGCAATTTACTAGATGTAACCATTACTCATGATTCACTACAGTATTTAATTATATATATATTCACATTATTTTAAAAGTTCAAAAATACAGAATAGACTTCTACCTTACTAGTTTTTGTATTACTATGAGAAGAAAATAACCATCTTCTATAAATGAACCTTGACACTTTCTTTTACATTATTATGAGAAATTCTACAGTTACATATTTACTATAACAGGCCTAGAAACAAACATTTCAATAGCTTGTTAACTACAAATTGACTCTCAGGTTACAAATCCAGAGATGCTTGAGCCTCCTTTAACTGTTCTCCAAACGTCTTCCTGTGCTTGCAATGATGTCAACTACACACTGTGGTATGTGTCGTAATAGTTCTTAGTTAAAGCAAACCAGTTGTTTTGGAAATAATCTGAAGTTGACAGCATTTATTTGAGCCTTGTCTAGAATGCTCTGCAAGCATAAATTCATTTAACTCTTTAAACCAACTGCAACTGTCTTTACAAAGCCATGAACCAAGAAAGCAACTAATCATAATCAGCCGAGTCTCCTCCACAGCCCTTGATACCATCTGCTATACTACTCAGCAGTGTGGTCTAAATGTCAGTCTGAAAAGGCAAGTAAGACTCAGAATTTAACAATGATATTTGTTCACTATATTATAAAAATTACATACCATTTATTTTTTCTATTCCTACTACTTAAATAGAAACTATTTCATTTAATATAAAGTCAATGACAGTGTGCTATTGTTACCTTGCACTCCAGACATTAGAATATGTTTAACTCAAGTTGCATTCCATTTTTTGGAATGCACACTGCAGTGACACTTCCTGCTGCTGCAACAACTGTTTACTATGTAGATTTCAAATGACATTTGAATGGAACTTATAATAAACTGTCAAGTCAAAAGGACTGTGCCAAATCTCATCTGAACAAGTATCAATTGAACTTCAAACTTTAAGACTTTGAGGTGATTTACAAACATATTTACCTGTGTTTTTGATACAGGAAATACCTCTGACTTCACTATGTTTTCCAGAGATTTTAGTAGGAGGGTCAAAACTTCAGAACCTGATCTTTCTTTTCTGTTTCCTATCAAAGAATAAAAGGAAAGATATAATTCTAAACATGTTTTTTAGGTGCCTATTGTCTACTAGAGAGTATAAAGATTGTTTTACAAAGCAAAAGCAACAATCCCTACTAAGTAACACTTTGTAGCCAAGCACTGAACTTGTGCTATGTGTGAAGGTCATGGAACACTGACAGTGCTTACCTGCTTCAGTAACTGACTTCACCAAGCTAATCAGCTCCTTCCAGATAGCACTGACTACTGCGTCTGTCAAGGAAATAGACAGGGTTCAGTTTCTAGTACCTGATTTGTAACTCCAGTTCCAACCAACATGAGCCTTCTTACGACTTCCTTGAGTACAAATATATACATGCAGACAATGATCATACACATAAAATAACTCTTAAAATCAAAGCTTTTCTCCAGTTCCTCATACTAAAGAAGTAACAACCTGAAAGCTAATTTGAGTATTATTTCCTTATAATATTTATAAAGCCACCATTTCAATGTTTCTTAAAAGAAATTAAAATTTTTAAGGACGACACCGGGCAGTGGTGGCACATGCCTTTTATCCCAGCACTACAGAGGTAGAGGCAGACAAATTTCTGAGTTCGAGGACAGCCTGGTCTACAGAGTGAGGTCCAGGACAGCCAGGACTATACAGAAAAACCCTGTCACAAAACACCAAAAAAAAAAAATTTACGGAGGAGTAAACATAACATGGTAACAGCAGGCCAACCATATAATAAAGAATAAATGTTTCTATTTTTCCCACTTTCCTTTTTCCTTCTGTAGGATTTTTTTTAACCTTTTAATGGTGTAATGTAACCAACCACTTTTGCAGAAAGAAAAGCACCATATCCATGCTTGGTGATATTTCTATTCCCTGCACTTAAGGGCAAGGACAAGAGAACTACTGGACATTCCATGCCAGCAGAGCTACGTAGACCAAGATGCTTTCTCTAAAGGATGCAAGTTTCCCCAAGTCTAGACTCCACTACTCTCCCAACTCACACCAACACCCATACCTACCCTTTTATTTACTACAGAATTTAAAAAAAAACAAAAGGAAATGGCTCCTCAGGCATTACTGCAGGTCTGATAAGCAGAGTTCAATCCTGAGACCCCCCCAAATAGTAGACAGAGACAAGTTCTAAAAGTTGTTCTGTCCTCCACATGTCGCATGACAATGCATAAATCCCCAAATACATGTATAATGGGACAAACTAGGTTTCATTTTCCAAGCAGCTAAGGAGCTTTTTATCTACTTATTTCTGGGTGGTAAGCTCTAGAGCTGGATATCAGGTCAGCCTCAAATCACTGACCCATGCCTCAACTTCTGCAGTGCTGGGATGGTTTGCTACCTTACTCATGTCTATTTTAAAAAACAAGGTCTCATTCTGCTATCCAGGGTTGCCTCAATCCTCTTATCTTACAAAAGTAAGACACCATCCAAGGCTTTACATTTCTCTTATTGGGCCCTGAACACAAATTTTAATGCAAAGGCTGAAGATATAAAGTCTAGGCTTGAGTCAGAGCTCTACTAGTCACTTATAAAACTTTATGTGCCGGGCGTGGTGGCACACGCCTTCAATCCCATTACTCGGGAGGCACAGGCAAGCAGATTTCTGAGTTCGAGGCCAGCCTGGTCTACAAAGTGAGTTCCAGGACAGCCAGGGCTACACAGCGAAACCCTGAAAAAAAAAAAAAAAAAAAACTTTTATCTATTATTTATCTCTTTATACAACTAACTTCTTTCTTTTCCTAGACAGCTTTGACATGGCTGGAATGTGCTACATAGACAACACAGGCATCAATTATCACAGAGATTGACCTGCCTCTGCCTCCCCCACGCTGTCAGCCACTCCACTGCAATCTCCCCATTTCTAATAGTTTAATACAAGTAATATCACAAAAAAAAAAAAAAAGAAAGAAATTGTTCTTTCGGTGCACAATCTGGCCAATGAGTTAATTAATACCAAACAAATATTTACAATTTGATCTTCCTTCAAAGCACACCCGGAGGCTCACTGGGTACAGGTACTGCTTCCAATCCTGATAGCCTAAATCCCATTCCCAAGGTGTCCACGGTAGAGAACTTGAGTCCCAAAAAGTTGTCCTCTGACATGCACATGCGCTGTGGCACATGTATGACCACATGCATGCACAAGTACACAAAATAAATACTTAAAGAATAAACTTTTAGCTGGGCATGGTGGTACACGCCTTTAATCGCAGCACTCAGGAGGCAGAGGCAGGCAGATTTCTGAGTCCGAGGCCAGCCTGATCTACAAAGTGAGTTCCAGGACAGCCAGGGCTACACAGAGAAACCCTGCCTCAAAAAAACCAAAAAATAAATAAATAACTAAACAAACTTTTGAATTTTAAAAATTCCCCAGATTTACCTGAGGCATCCTTTCCAACTGAGACAAAGCTATCATGAACAGCAGTGATAAGTGTATGCGCATATTTGGAGAAGAAAGAAGGGCTGCTGATTAGCGGGTGTTCCAGTGGCTCTAAAATGAAAAAGCAAATAGTCACATTTATAAGCAAATTACACACACACACACACAAAATCTTAAATGTATAAAACTATTTTTCCTTAAAAGACTGAAATTCAGCCAGTCGTAATGACTCATGCACTTTAATCCTTTAATCCCAGCACTTGGATTAGAGGCAGAAGCAGGTGGATCTCTTTGTTTTAGGTTAGCAAGGGTAGTTATACAGAAAAACGCTATCTCAAGGAAAAAAAAAAAAACCAAAAAGGAAAAAAACAAGTATTAATCTGCTCATATCAAATACAAGACCATCATTATTAGTGAGTGAAACTGCGGCCTCTCCTCCATTCAACAGTTATGTTTTGGAATGTTTCAAACACATGATATTATTTCAAAATCAAATACCTAAACTCAATACAATCTTGTGTTGCTTGGCAAAACTCAAGACTTCTGGACCCAACAAAAAATGAAGCATCATTTCCAGTCCCAAAAGCTGAATAGAAGGGATTGCAGCCATTCCACCTGTATTTGAACTCAGGTTCCCACGAGGAGTTCCATAAGGAGAAGCACCTTTAAGAGGGAAAGACCAAATTATTCAAGTTATATTTCCAATCAAGATACTATACATTTAAATGCATGATGTAAATTTCTCAAGCATTAATACAAACCTTGAAATTATTACCAAACCACTAAAATAAAGTAATGGTAAGTAATTGCTTCCCAATGCAGAGCTGCAATTTGTTTAAACATGTTTAAAGATCTATTTTTTCCATACAAGCACAGTAGCATGAAGAGCTGGGCTTGATTGTGCCCATTTGCAATCCCAGCATTTGGAGGCAGGATTTCTGTCAGTTCAAGGCCAGTGCGGTCAACCTAATGGGTTCTAGGCTAACCAGAACTACATAGTGAAACAAAGAGTTCAAATTCAAGTCTGGGCTACACAGTAAACCATTGCCACAAATACATGACACCTAATGACAAAGCAAGGTGAAAAGCAAAAAAAGAAAATGAAAAGAAAAATTATTTCCCAACCACCCACAATAATGTAGTTAAAAGTTATCAGTAACAAAGACAATATAGATAAGAATATATTAGTGTCGTGTCCTCTGATCCCAATACTTGAGAGGCAGAGGGTTACCACATGAAGATTAACCTCAAGTCCTAACAAAGCTAGGTTATATGGGATCCTATCTCAAAAAAAACAAAAACAAAAACAAAAAAAACTTTTTGCTTAAAGACTCTCATCTCCAGAGGCATGTAACCACTCCTTCAAAGACTTTTCCAAAAGCATCTCTCACCTTTATGTCCCGCAGTCAGTGGACTTAAGCCAGGAGAAGCAGACCCTCGAGATGAATTGCCTTGAGGTGAAGCAATACTATCAACACTTATTGTACTCTGAATCAGTGGCACACACACCTAACAGATGAAAAGGCAAACAGCAATAATTTCATTGTCAAATTTGTAAAAGCTTCACAAGATATGTATTCTTATTTAGAAGCAACTTCTCCAGACACAGAGCAAGCCAACTTAAAAATTTAAGTCCTGATAAGTTTTCTTTTAAATAACTTTTTATTTTATGTGTATTAATTAATGTGAGGATGTCCCCTAGAACTGGGGTTACAGTTATGAGCTGCCACATGGGTGCTGGTAATTAAACCAGGTCCTCTGGAAAAGCAGCCTGTGTTCTCTCAGCCACTGAGCAATCTCTCCACCCCTAAGATCTACTTGAAGATTTTTTTTTTATCCCAAACATGACCAGTCTCACGGAAGAGGTAGCAAATTAAAACTACCTTGTACAATGTCTATATATAAAACAAATTTTATGGTTAAACTTTCGTCCTATTCCTTATATCCAAATTTACCAAGATCTGGAGATAGAAAGATCTCCGAAGTTAGGAGCATTTGTTATTCTTGCAGATATGGGTTCAGTTCCCCGAACTTATGATAGCTCACAACCATCTAGTTCCAGAAAACTCGATACCCTCTCCTGACCTCCATGAGTACCAGGTAAGAGCATAGTATATTACAGACATAATATGCAGCTATAACACTTATACTCTTAAAATAATTAAGTCTAAAAACTTCTTTTGAAGAGTCCTAAATTCTAGAAAAATATGAAACACTTATTGTCCTAAGTATTTTATTCAACAAATGTTCAACCTGTATTAAATGTTATTGGTTAGTCCATGCATTTAAAACTAAAAAGAAAGCCTCGTAAGGATAGGCATATGCTTTTAAATACTAGCATTCAGGAGGTAGAGGTAGGTGGACTCAAGTTCCTAGACAGCTACAACTACACAGCAAGACTTGGTCTCAAATCAAAACAAAGACAAAAGCAAACAAAAAAAGCAAACAAATGCTGGATGAGTTTTCTACACTTATATTTGTCTGAATTATTTTTTTTTAGTTTATTTATTATATCTAAGTACACTGTAGCTGTTTTTAGACACACCAGAAGAGGGCATCAGATTTCATTACGGATGGTTGTGATCTACCAGGTGGTTTCTGGGATCAGAACTCCGGACCTGGGGCTGGTGAGATGGCTCAGCAGGTAAGAGCACCTGCTCTTCCGAAGGTCCTGAGTTCAAATCCCAGCGACCACATGGTGGCTCACAACCATCCGTAATTTGATCTGGCGCCCTCTTCTGGAGTGTCTGAGGACAGCTACAGTGTACTTACATATAATAAATAAATAAATCTTTAAAAAAAAAAAAAAAAGAACTCCGGACCTTAGAAGAGCAGTCAGTGTTCTTAACTCTGAGCCATCTCTCCAACCCATGCCTGAGTTATTATCTGTGTGTTGGTTAGTTCTCAGGCAAAATCATATACATTAGTTTTGGCAAATAAATTCTGAGTTAGTTACACATGCTACTCCTGTTTTTAACTGTACATTTTCACCCAATAGGTTGGTTTTTCTGCAACCCAGGCCGTCCTTGAATTCAACATACAGCCAAAATGACTGAACATAATTATAATTCATTTGTTTATTGTTTTTCGAGACAGGGTTTCTCTGTGTAGCCCTGGCTATCCCGAAAGTCACTCTGTAGACCAGGCTGGCCTTGAACTCAGAAATTCGCCTACCTCTGCCTCCCGAGTGCTGGGATTAAAGGCTTGCGCCACCACTGCCTGGCTATTCTTTTTCCTCTACTTCTCCAGTACTAGGGTTACACTCCAGTACATTCCCATTTTCCTGGTTCAGAAGTTTGACTCTAGGCTACCAGGCATGCATGCTAAGCAAGGATCCAGTCAATTTACCTGAATCCCCAACCCCTCTAGTTTGGAGGTGTGGAGTAGGGTTCTCTGTGTAATCCTGGCTCACAGCTATCCTGGAGCTCAATTTGTAGATCAGGCCGAGACCTACCTTCCTCTGCCTCACAAATGCCAGGATTAAAGTTGTACACCACCATGCCTAGCTGATTTAAGTTTTTTAATTCTTCTCTGATGTTACAGATTAAACCCCTGGTCAAGAGGCAATGGCAGAGGCAGGCGGTCTCCGAGTTCAAGGCCAGCCAGACTATAGAACCCCATCTTGAAAATGCAAACAAAACAAATACAACCCACATCTACACCAAAAAAAATAAATAAATAAACTCACAGTGGGGCACCATTAAGCATACGCACCACTAAGCAATATATAGCTTTTGTGAAGTCACATTAGAACATATCAAGACAGTTTAAAGCTTACTTCTAAAATCATCCGCTACCAGTCTCATCTATTCACTATGCTCTTCCAACTAATTAGACAACTAGATTAGACTCTTAAGATCTTATGGCAGAATTTGAGGATTTCATTATGTCAATTTTCAACTATGTTATGTCAAACTTGGAAGGCTTCTATCTAAAACACAGGAACTAAGTAAAGCCAGTGATAAAACTCATTGGTAGCTCCCCTACACAGGGTCCCCCAGGACTTCCAAACAAGAATAGTATGGCTGAGGATGTAGCTCAATTGGCATGTGCGAAGCTCTGGTTTTGATCCCTGTGCACGTACAATCCAGCATTTAGGAGAGGAAGGCAGGAGAATCAAAAGGCTATTACTGGCTACAAAGCAAGTCCTAGCCCTGAACAACAAAAATCAACATGGTGGGGCTCATGGCTCACTCATATAATGCCAGTAACTCAAGAGAGCAATGAGAAAAACGGCCTCAAGTTCAAGGCCAACCTGTTTTAAATTGTTGCAATCTGCCTCAATGAAAGGACACCAATAGTGAGCAAAGACTCCAGTATAAGGTATAGCACATTAATGTTAATTAACTGACTGCTAAACACTAAAGTTCATTTTATAGAGTATCTGGGGAGAGAGAGCTCAGCACTCAGAGCACTGGCTACTCTCCCAAAGGTCCAGGGTGTGACTCCCAATGTCCACATAGCACCTCACAACCATCATTCAGTCCCAGGGGTCAACTCTTCTCGACAGCTCTGGCAGGCACAGAAGCAGTGCAGACAGACAGACATGCAGGCAAAACACCCAAAAACATACTAAATGAGATAAATTTTAAAATAAAAAATAAATGCCCTAATAGGTATGTTGGCATTTGATGATCAGAGATTTATAGATACCCTATTTTATTAGGCCACTGGAAAATACTCTGAAAGATATACAAGTTCTTATAACATAAAAGACCTTCATAATACTGATATATATTGCTGAATGGACCCTGATAGAGCGGTCTCATATGAGGCTATGCCAGTGCCTGGCAATTACAGAAGTGGATGCTCACAGTCATCTATTGGATGGAACACAGGGCCCCCAATGGAGAAGCTAGAGAAAATACCCAGGGAGCTGAAGGGGTCTGCAACCCTATAGGTGGAACAACAATATGAACTAACCAGTACCCCCAGAGCTTGTGTCTCTAGCTGCATTATGTAGCAGAAGATAGCCTAGTCGGCCAACATTGGAAAGAGAGGCCCCTAGGTCTTGCAAACTTTATATGCCCCAATACAGCGGAACACCAGGGCGAAGAAGTAGGAGTGAGTGGATAGGGGAGCAGGGCAGGAGAGGGTATAGGGGACTTTCAGGATAGCATTTTAAATGTAAATAAAGAAAATATCTAATAAAAAAAAAAATACTGATATATAATGACCAAACAAAAAAAACCTCTGAGATTAGACTGGTAAGAATTTAAGGACATGAGCCGGGCGTGGTGGCGCATGCCTTTAATCCCAGCACTCGGGAGGCAGAGGCAGGCGGATTTCTGAGTTCGAGGCCAGCCTGGTCTACAGAGTGAGTTC
>NC_034592.1:38758983-38766142 GCF_900095145.1 Mus pahari | reverse complement strand
GAGTTCCAGAACAGCCAAGGATACACAAATAAAACCTGTCCCAAAAAAACCAACAAACAAACACACATGAGCACCATTACCATTAGTCAGCCATGTACCCTATTTTAATGACTGTTAGACTTCAACACAAAAATGAAACTCAATGTTGTGTTTGTCTTGTTTTGTTTATTTGCCAATTCTTGAGATTTTGCTTTCATTTTTATGTGTATGGTGTATATGTTTGGGGGAGTATATGCCATGTCCAGGGCCCTTGGAGCCCATTAGAGATGGAATTATACAAGCAGTTGTAAGCCTCCCAATATGGGTGTGTCTTCTGGAGTAGCAGCAAGCACTCTTAACCACTAGCCCATCTCTCTCCAGCCCTCAAAGCCAATTCTTTAAAAAAAAAAAAAAAAAAAAAATACTTTTACTAAATGTGTTCTTGACTTGGGTGCAGAAAACTAAGGTACAATCTTTGCTCACACATCGTATACAGCAGCAAAGACAGTGTTTAATGGTATGTCCCCTCATCAATGCCATTATCACTTCTATAGGAAGTCTAGATGTTAAGCAACAAAGATACAAACACACACTACCAATCAAACCTAGGATTAAACTATCTAAGCTATCTCCTAGCTGGGTTTTTTGTTTTGTCTATAGATCCTGGAGTTCACTATGTAGATCAGGCTGGCCTCAGGATCCAGAATCTACCTGATTCCACCTCCTGAGAACTAGAATTAGAGGAGTGCACCTCTAATCTATAATATTCAACCTATAATATAAGGCTTAACTTCACTTAGCCTGTTAAATATCTGTAATGATGTTTTTGGCTATTTTCATATATATATGTCAAATACTCCACCCAAGCATTATTATGCTAAGGTGAAGACAAGTCTAAAGGAATCCAGTTTGGAGCACATTAATAGAACTATGAGGATAAAACTAAGTTATTGAAATTTTCAGTCCGTGGCTATCACTGTTTCTTTTCAACTATTGTTTGTATTGCTCCTGATAAATCAGGTTTTCCAAAGTAGTCATAAAATCAGACCTACTGTAGTGACTTTAAAGAGACACATATGACATTTAAATCAGGATAGATAGCCACAAATTTCATTTTGTTTCAACCTCTGAAATAACTTAGGGTAAGTCATATATTAGCAATTTTCAATGTCTCTTAAATTTATTTATATATTTGTTCCCTTAAAGTAAGGTTAATGAGAACATTTTGATATAAAGCCCAAAAAATTCAGAACAGTAAATGATTCCATGCTAAATTTAAAATTTGATTAGTTTGGGCTACCTAGTTAAGTTCAATACCAGCTACATTCCTAGAACCTGCCTCAAAAAAGCAAAACATAAGCTGGGCATGGTGGCGCACGCCTTTAATCCCAGCATTCGGGAGGCTGAGGCAGGCGGATTTCTGAGTTCGAGGCCAGCCTGGTCTACAAAGTTCCAGGACAGCCAGGGCTATACACAGAAACCCTGTCTCGAAAAAAAACAAAACAAAAAAAACAACAAAAAAGCAAAACATGACCAGCAAGATTTCTCAGGCTTGCTGATCATGTTTAACTCTGATGTTATGCTTGATTCCCAGAACCCATGCAATAATGACAAAAGACATGGACTCCACAAAGTAACCATTATCCTCTTATCACGGCACATATGCTCTTTCCCCTCATCACACACACACACACACACACACACACCACATTCAGCACGCAGACATGGATTAATCTTACAAAAATAAATGTTGAAAGGAAGGACTTAAGACTATTTACATACCTGGATTTAAAGCAAAATTATCTATTAAGCTTTTCCAAGCAATGAAAGCGATTTTTTTAATCATGGGTGTCCCACTACGGAAGCCCAGTTCTTCCAGCTGTAACAAAGAATTAATGAAACTCCCACTTCGGTGCAAGGTCTAAGAAAGGAGAAAAGGCATCAGAAAGTTGTTTATTCACTTACTATATGTTCTTGGAAATTCAAAATCTAACCAGTAAACAAAAGCCACATTACTTACAAACAAAAACCTATTTACAGGGGTAATAAAGATATATTAAGATAAACAAGCTGAGGGTCTAGGAAAAGATAACTTGTTCAATAAAGTACTTGCTATTCATTATTAAGGACCAAAGTTCAACAATCCTCAGAAACCAGTTCAAAACATAAGCATGTAAGAGTCCGTCCGAGGCAGACAACTGGCCTTCAAAGTCAGTCTGGCCTACATATAACTCATGATTACATAGTAAGGCTATGTCGCAAAACAACAAACTAGGCAAAGGGGCCAGTGATATGGCTCAGGACTACAAAAGCTTTTGCTTAGCCATACCGAAGACCTAAAACATGGCTGAGCAGTTACTGTGTATTCCTTTAATCCCAGAACTCAGGAGGCAGAGGCAAAGACAGGCCAATCTTTTTGAGTTCAAAGCCAGCCTGGTCTACAGAGGGAGTTCCAGGACAGCCAGGACTGTTACAGAGAAACTCTGTACAAAATTAAATTAAGTAACAAAAAACAACACACACACACCCCCAAAAAAGCCTGAAAACCTGAGTTTGATCTCTAATGGTATTGGAAAAAAACTTCAAAGTTGCCTTGACCTCTGTGCACACATCTACATACCTATGTGCAAGTGAATAAACCAGATAAGTAAACACACTCATATATTTTTAAGGGTAGAAAGAAATAGAGGCAAGCACTTGTGATCCCAGTGCTAAAAAGGTAGTAATGGGCCTACTCAGTGAGCATACAGGAATGAAAGAACTCTGCCTCAAAGGTCTAAGCTGGGCAGACAGTGGCAGATGCTTTAATCCCAGCACAGACACAGCTGGATCTGGCAACCTGGGTTCAATTGCAGGGAACCCCACCCCCAAACCAAGCAGTCCTGATGGGTATCACATCTCACACATAGTCATACAAATAAATGTAGTAAAGAAATGAAAGTGCAAATGACACCTAATGAGCAACACCTGAGGTGGCCTCCACATGCATGTACATATGAGCATACAAGCATGCATACACATAAACTGGACATAGTGGTTCACAGCTACAATCCCAGAATGTGGTGGGCAGATACAGGAGTAAAGCAAACTGCAGGGCTGTGCTTGAGCTATGTGCTGAGTGGTGAGTTCCACAGGAGCTTGTGCAGGACACACTAAAAAGTAAATATTCAGGCATGTTCAAATTATGAAAATTCCAACTAGTTAATTCACTATCCCTTCCAAGATAATTCCAGAATTCCAAGGTAATAATTCACTTACCTTTCCAAGAAGTTTGACAAACAAAGGCCATAGTTTTAACACGTAAGTCTCATTTTTACTCATAAATAGTTTTTGGAGTTCTGAGATTAATTTCTGTGAACAAAGTAAAACATTTATCAAATACTTTAAAAGGCAAAACATCCGCTATCCAAGTCTAAGAACTTTTCATACATTAATTTTTTGAGCCAAATAACCTTTTCCACACAATGAGTATACATCCTCCGAAGAAAGCAAAAACTCCAGGATATTGCAATCTGAAGGGGTTTAAAGTAAAAAGAAACCACTTAGTTCTACCAGTAAGTTTAATGCTCAATTGACCATCCAGATGCTCACCAATTCAGGTCACATTTTTCTTACCAGTATACTTTCCCCTAAAAACTTCAGGCCCATCATTAACTAGAATTCAAATGATACCATAACAATCTTCTCATACTAATAACTCAAAATACTCTTATTCAAATGATACCATAACAATCTTCTCATACTAATAACTCAAAATACTCTTATAGTAACAGATGTCTAAAAGCTCAAGAGCCTCTGTTATGGCTCAGTGGGTGAAAGCCTTTGCCCCTCAGGCCTACATTAACTACTGACTCAATTTGCCCTCTTAGTGGGCATGGTGATGTGTGCCTCTAATCCCATCACTCAGGAGGCAGAGGAAGGCTGATCTGATTCAAGTCTGGTCTACACAGTGAGTTCCCTATTAAGACTGTCTCCAAAAATAAAAGTTGTCCTCTGATCCCACATGCATGAAAGCATGTATAACCTTTCATTCACAATCACACATATAATAATAAATTTTAAAAGGAAATTTAAAAAACATTTTAGCTAATGTATACATTGGTCTATGTGAAAAAAGCACACTAGTATAAAAATTGACCTATTTGAGAAAGTAGTAGAGTCGTCTTTGAAGGGCATCTTGCCCTGGCTAATTCCAATTATGCCTCTAGTAAACTGATTTTAGTCCCTGAATATTTTTTAAGATGAGGTCAACTATGGATGACCTGTTACTTACTATGAAAGACAATCTAGCCTTCAACTCATGGAGATGCTTCCCAAGTTCTGGGATTACATGTGAGTGCTGTCATCTATGAGATGATACATATACTCACTCTACCATACACTGCACTCCTAACACAATGGTGAGGTCATGACATAAAATGCATGGGACCAAAATGACCAAACTAAAGCCCAAAGTAATCACTTTCTTTGACTGCTGTTTTTTGAGTCTATGCTTATTCTCTGAAGGACCACATCACAGCAACAAGAAACTAACATGTGGCTTACCATATAAATCACATCACCAATAAAAACTTCATGGCCAGTAAAGTGCTAGTTACGAAAGCATGAGAACTTAAATTCGACTCCCAGAACACATGTCTGACACAGTTGTGCAAATTTGAAATCCCAAAGCCAGGAAGGTGGAGAAAAAAAGGAACCTTGGGGTGGATCTACAGAAGAGAAGCTGCCCACGGCACTCCCTGAATACTAACTGGGTCACAAACATAAAGGGGTCCTTTGCAATCAATCATGACTTTCGCCCCTAAAATGAGCTGACATCATCATCACATTATTATTATGATCATCATTATTATTATTATACACACAGCCAGTTCTTACACTGGCTTTCAATCACTGCTAAAAGGTCCTAATTTTAACATTTTCTTCATACTATAAATGCCTCATATATCAATCTGGCAAGTTTACACAGTAGCCAATAGTGCTCTTAGAACAATCCACATGAAAACAACAAAACCAAAAAACTGATGTCCAGTAAATATTGCCAAGAATACAAGTTGGTGGGGCTGGTGAGATGGCTCAGTGGGTAAGAGCGCGCGACTGCTCTTCCGAAGGTCCGGAGTTCAAATCCCAGCAACCACATGGTGGCTCACAACCATCCGTAACAAGATCTGATGCCCTCTTCTGGAGTGTCTGAAGACAGCTACAGTGTACTTACATATAATAAATAAATAAATCTTTAAAAAAAAAAAAAAAAAAAAGAATACAAGTTGGTAAACTTAAGACCTGAAACAATAGCCAGAAACTGCATTACATAATTTACATGAGTTTATAAGCATTAAGTGTGTATCTGCAAGCCGGGAGTGGTGGCGCACGCCTTTAATCCCAGCATTAGGGAGGCAGAGGCAGGTGGATTTCTGAGTTCGAAGCCAGCCTGGTCTACAGAGTTCCAGGACAGCCAAGGCTACACAGAGAAACCCTGTCTCAAAACACCCCCCCCCCAAAAAAAAAAAAAAAAAAAGTGTATCTGCTGAGATAATGAATTCAACATAATTCTTCCTTTTTTAAAATATAACCTCTCTTTATTCACTCATTAGAGAAGGGATAAAATATCTAAACTTTAGCAAAAATGTTTCATTTATTATATGAGTAATGTGATTAAACTAATAACTCTTTTCTGCATTTGTTTCTTTTGTTTTGTGCCCAAGGCTTTGTGCATGCTGAACTAACAGTCTACCACTCCTCAGAGGTGGGGGAACTATACCGATGAATTTGGGCTGAATTTTAAGCTCAAGATAGAAATTCCTGAATGCAGAACTCAGCAAACTTACTGTTGGCTTAGAGGGGACTCTGCTAGGCTCCTCCCAGCCTTAGCAACCTGCTGCCATCTCCAGGTGGTGTCACATAAAAAAGGACTGCTAGTGCTCGCTCCCTTGCCCCTCCCTCCTCCCTCTCCCCCTTCTCTGTTCCCAGCGTTCCTAGATGGCCCTTCTCTCTCCCCCCCCTTTTCTGCCCTCCTAGCTCTACTCTTAGCTATTTGCCTCTACCTCTTCTCCAGGTCCTGGCTCTCCTCCTTTCCCCCAAATAAACCTCCCTTATACCAGGTCTGTCGCAGTGTGATTTCTCAGGACACCTTAACTTGAGCCAGTCAGATACCCACACACACACACCAGCCACTGTATTATTTATTTCATGCCACACACAAAAGGAAGGAAATACTTACAGTAGTCATAAGGTGCTCCGTAATCAAGGCTATTTCTTGTTGTTTCTGAAGCAGCAAAGGCATCCCCATCTCTAGCGCAGTGGCTCCCCGCAAATGTACTTTTTGTGCTGAGTGAACAACTAATGGTATGACCAATTTGGCCCACCTCACAGACTCTTCTCCCATTTGAACTGGGGCTTGTTCAATTAGCCTACAATGGAGAAACCAATGACTAAATTAAACTTAAAACATGAGATCAAACTAAACTATCAAGAAGCAAGGGCAGGTGAGGCACATCTATAAATCCAACTGTTCAAGAGGCTAAGATCACAAGGTTTAAAGGCCTACTTCACCTACACCGTGAGCCAAGTCCAACCTTAGGCAATTTGATGAGATTCAGTCTCCAATTTTTTATTTATTTTTTATTTTTTTAAGACATATGGTTTGGGGCACAGCTTAGTGGTAGAGTATTTATTACCTATTATGCTCAATTCTCTCACACTTCTCTCACACTACAAAAGAAATTAACAGAAAAATGAGCATCACAGAAATATGCATAACATGACCCAATTATTTGAGAATGTATACATGCATGTGTACAGAAAAATAAGTCAGACACAGCATCAGTATACAGTTAAAGTAAACAGTTGGACAACTGCAAGAAACCTGTGAAAACTAAAACTAAGCAAGTGTGCAGTCAGCATGTCTGTAAGGTACAAAGATGCTCCTGGCTAGGCTCACTTAGGAGTGAGTACGTTTGATTTTGAAAGTCTTAATCTACAATTTTTAGAACCAACTCATAGTGTTCCATCTTGTTACCTTTCTCTTGCTTAACTTGGTCTACAGGATAATCACATCTGTTTTGTTTTTTTTTTTTTAATTTATTTTTTTTAAAGATTTATTTATTTATTATATGTAAGTACACTGTAGCTGTCTTCAGACACTCCAGAAGGAGTCAGATCTCGTTATGGATGGTTGTGA
>NC_034592.1:38748168-38758813 GCF_900095145.1 Mus pahari | reverse complement strand
GGAGTCAGATCTTGTTAGGGATGGTTATGAGCCACCATGTGGTTGCTGGAATTTGAACTCAGGACCTTCGGAAGAGCAGTTGGGTGCTCTTACCCACTGAGCCATCTCACCAGCCCTTTTATTTTATGTATATGAGTACACTGTCGTTGTCTTCAGACACACCAGAAAAGGGCATCAGATCCCATTGTAGATGGTTATGAGCCACCATGTGGTTGCTGGGAATTGAACTCAGGTTCAATGTTCTTAACTGCTGAGCCATCTCTTCGGCCCTCACTTCTGGTTTTTTTAAACATTACTGTTTTAAACATTTGTGTGTGTGTGTGTATGTGTACCAGTGTGACTGTCTACACACTCATAGTGTTTAGGTCAGAGAACTTGAAGGAAAAGTGTCTTTCCTATTCATATGGACTTTAGGAATTCAACTCAGGTTGTCAGGCTTAGAAGCAAATGCCAGCCCTGTTGCTTAACATCTATCTCATCATTAAATACACAAGCCCCAAAGTTCCAAAGCTTGATTATTCTAATTTATACAAGAACCAACTGCATACCTTATAATAACATTTAATGCTTCAAAATCAACCACAGCAGAATGTATCTCTCCTTTACTTAGTATTGCTTCCAATGAATCAATAATACTGGATACCTAAATGACAAAAACACATACAAATCAGATGAGCCACAACTGTCTTTTGGGCATATAATTCAGATGTCCCAAAACTAGACTCACCATTTTGCTAACAAGTTCAGTAGGAAACGTCTGTTTGGATATTACCCACAGTGCCCTGGTACACACATTTTTGTCTGAACTCTTAATGATACCATTCAAGGTTAAAAGCAGTTCTTGAGTATTTGCCTCTGAAAAACAAGCAATTTCATTTATGTAATATAGTTAAAATCTTTAAAATGTCAACTACAAAAGTAAAATAAAAGTAACAAAGGTAGATGGGGATGTTCAGAAAGTGCAGATGATCACAAAACCTACAGAGATGCTGACCAATATCACTTCTTGCAAAAAATAAACAATCCTGACCAAAGGGGAAGCAGTTATAAACTGCAAACCCTTTTTTATCTTACACAACTCAATTAACTATTGTCATCTTAGGATGCTGAGACTTATACACAAAAGAAAAAACTGCAACTCTACTGAGCGAAGGAAAGAGTAACAACTTTATGATATCCCCTTATTACCTACCCCTCAGCTCCTCTAATAGTGATCTTGTAGGGTTCTTTTACAATTGCAAACTACAGAACAGTAGTACTACTTAGCAGTACTTAGTAGGACTACTATACTTTATTACCACTTCCAAAATAACAATAATATTATATTAATAACTCTTCATTTCAACAAGTTCCTTAGGGGGTATGACTGCCACATCAACCATAAATCAGACAGACATATATTAACTTCCAATTTACTGTGTTCTACTAAAAAGACTGAGCCAGTAAAGGGCCTTGCTATCTAGCCTAGTAATTCCGGTCCCCAGAACCCACATGGTAGACATGACTCTTATACCTCAGTGTAGGTGCACATGCTCCAAATTAATACCTTAAGGAGGGAGGGGAACAATTTATCCACAGATAACAGTACTTTAACCGTTTTAAACTATAAAGTCAATAGATATTAACAGCATTAATCAGTTTCCCTACCTGACAATCCTGAGGTAATTCTGGGATTATATAAACAAAATCCCAAGGCTTGCAGAGCAGCACTGCTCAGTTCTGAGTTCTGACTGGAAATGTGAACCTACAAAACATAGTACATTGACAGCAGACAAACACAAGTTTCTAGAGTTAAAGCCAGTTGCAACCCAAAATCATCGCATTTTAATCCAATCAATCAGCCAACCTTTTGGGGATTAAGTGAAAAAAGATAGGGAATCTTGGCAAAGGAGGAGGAAACTATAAAAAGATCACCTGAAAGGGACTGGTAAGATAGCGGTAGTTACCCTTGCAGAATATCTATGTTTGGTTCCCAGTGCACACACACAGCAGCTCACAACCTGTCTACCTCCAATTTCTACTGTTCTGACACCCTCTTCTGGTTTCTGTGGTCACTGCACACATGTGGTACACAGACAGACATGCAGGTAAACACCCATACACATAAAAAACAAAACAAAAATCAACTGAAAGAACATTTTTAAGAAAAGAAAAAAGATTTTTCCCATATCCATGCAAACACAAAGAAAAGGCCAACAGATGAAAAATGTTAAAATTATTAGACAGGGAACAGTGGCAACATGGTTCTACAAGGAATAAGCAAAGTCTCAAATGCAGAATGGACACCCTAGTTTTAGAATGGAATGATGCCTTCTTCCTCTAAGACTAGGAAAGAGAAGCAAGCTGCAATGTAGCAATTCTCAAGTATACTAAATATTAGGCACTTTCTCTTGGGTCTTAAAAAATGCTCAGAAGTTTGGGACTGGGGCTATACTTCGGTTGGTACAGTGCTTGTCTAGCATGCATGAAGCCCTGGGTTCAATCCCCAGCACGGCATAAATGCAAAGTGGTGGCACATGCCTGTGATCCCAGCACTTGGGAGGCAGGAGGATCAGAAGTTCAAGGTCATCCTCAGCTATATGGGAAGTCCAAGGCAAGCCTGGACTAGAGACCCTGTCAAAAAAAATAGTAATAATTTCAATAAGGCTGGGATAGTCAGTTCAATCTTTTCATTCTAAAAGCAAGAATATTAAAAGGTGTTGACGGCAGGTTATAAAGTCACTAAGTAGTCAGATGAGGCTAAGAATACACTCAGTCTGATATTAACTATTACAATTAAACAAGGAAAACAAGTTAACTAATTTTTTAAAGTGTTCCAAACAAGCAAAATTAGCAAAAATGAATGTAAATAAAAATAAATAACACGTACTGTGGGGTATGTCAGTGCCAGCCTATAATCCCAATTGGAAGGCAGAGGCAAGATTGTCACCTAGCTAAGCTAACTGGTGAAAAAAATCCCTCGGCCCCAACCAAAAAAAAAAAAAAAAAAAAAAAAGTATATGAATACTGTCTTATCGAAAGAGAAGACTAAGATAGTTGCCATTTTAGGACAAATTACTCAGAACTAACTTCCAAAACACAGATTTTATTGTTTTTATAAGACACAAGCTTTGAACTGACAACCCTAGGCACTTTAGGCAAATAAACCAATTTCCTAACCTGCAAAGTGGGGCTTTAAAGAGCAGACTTGGTCTATGGATGTAGCTTAGTGGTACATACATGAACTGAAGTGAGAGAACACATATAAGGTAACTGAGCACCTGGTGAACCATATGTAATCATTTGAGATAATAGTCTCATCAATATAACTGATGATATTTTGTCTTCAGGGCATTAACAATGCACTGGATAATGATGCTCCATCATCCACAGTGAAAAACCATTTTATCAGAAAAGCTAGTCAGGGTTGCTCCTGGAATCCCAGATTTGGAAGGCTAAGAAAAGATTTCAAAGGGCTCAGTCTAGTGGGTTCAGACTGAGGCAGGGCGAAGTCATCAAGAAAGGAACACAGACCTTTAAAACCGTGTACAGCCGAGAAAGGTTTTTCTCGATTTCTGCAATGACTTCTTTTCCTTCTTCTCCAGTCATACGACTTTAAAGGAAATAGAACATACGCTTAGTCGAAAGCATAAACATAAAATATATTGTCATCACTTTAAGGATTACTTTCAGGGTTGGAGAGATGAGCCGGTGGTAAGAACAGAGAGGCTCTGACAGAAGACTGGTGTTCAATCCCCAGCACCCTGTCATGGCTCACAACCACCTGTAGCTCCAGTTCCAGAGCCATCCAACACCTGGAGCCGCAGGGACTCTTAACTCTCAACTGGTTTTTTGTTTTAAGTGTTTAAAGATTACTTTCAAGGTCTTGGAATTAACCTCTCTCTTTAAAATGTTTCAAGGTATATAGAAAAAAGTTATGTTACACCACATATAAGTGGTAACTTGCCTCAAAGCTTTTTGGACTCGACAACGTATTCTTTTTTTCTTTTCCTTTTTTTTTTTTCTTTTTTTTGTAATTTTTTACATGAGAAAAGGAAATGGGAATCCCTTTTCCCTAATCATTCTCTAGCTTAGAAAATACGAAAGCTTAACAAAAATCGAGAAATTTTTCTAAAGCCTTTCAAATTAAGTTAAAACGGGGTTCCTGGCTCTGCTTTTATTTATTTATTTACTTATTTATTTTTAAAGCCAATTCTGGGGCCGGTTTGCTGGCTCGCGCACCTGTAATCTCAACCACTCCGGCAGAAGCACAAGTTCGAGGCCGGGGTCGGGGAGGGAGGCAAGCACTGGAGCGAGCCTGAGTCAAAGACCCTAATAACTAAACCCACTAACTCGGGATCGCCAACTTTCCCACGGCGTCCGAGGCGCGCAGGGCGAAGCCCCTGCTCTCCCAACGCCTCTCGGCTCCAAACTTTTCTTTCAAGGCTCCCCGTGTGCGGGCCAGACCCGCGCTCCTCCCCGAAGCAGCCCTCGGACGCGGCCGCGGCGCCCCGCGACGTCACTCGGCAGGCAATGTGGCCCGGTGCGCCCCGAAGCTGCCCGCGTCCGCCGGGTCCCCACGGCTGCACCCCCCACCCCCGGCTCCCGCCCCGGGGCTCGTCCGCCGCCGGGCCCGCCTCACCTGGTCAGAGTTAGGTAGGCGTCCGTCTGCTCTCCGGGAGGCACCGAGGGGTCTTCCCAAGTCTCCAGGAGCGGCTGCAGGGGGCTGCGACCTGGGGCCGTCATGTCGGCCGCCACCCTGCAGCGAGGCCGGAAGACACCCGGTGACCGGTGGTGTGGCACGGCCCGCGCGGCGCCCTCACCTGCACGCCGGGCCCGCGCGCTCGCAGGCCGGCCTCCCGCCCGCCGGGCCGCCGGGCTCCCGCCGGCCGCCGCTTCCCCGGGCAGCACGGCCGCGAGGGGGCAGAGGCGGCGCCGGCCGGGCCGAGCCGAGCCGAGCCGAGCGGAGCGGAGCCTCCCGCTCCTCACTCCCCCACCCCCACGCGGGAAGTCCGCTCCGCCGCGCTCCGCCGTTCTCCGCCGCTCTCCGCCCCGGGGGCCCCGCCGGCCGCTCCCCCGGCTCGCGCTTATTTACTCACGCGTGCAGCCCGCTCCTCCACGACCAAGATGGCGGCGGCGGGGGGCGGGCCCAGCGGCGCGCGGGAGCCGGGCAGGCCTGGCGGGAGAGGCTCGAGCCAATCCAACGGGCGGTGGCGCGCCGGGCTGCTCGATGGCCTGCTGCCCGCCCCCGCCCCCCGGAGCACCTCGGGGGGCGTGTATCGCCTCCAGCCCCGGGGGGCTAGGGACGGGTGATGTAAATTACTGCCCCACTCCACCTGACTCCATCTCCTGGCTCAGCCGACCAAGTTTGCAAAACTCCCCCAAATCCAGTGCTTCCCAGAGGAGCCCACAAAATTGGATTGAGAGTGAATGGCAGGCTGTTGGGCTTGGTTTGTTACTGTTGTTGTTGTTGGGTGCTGTTTTCTAGAGGTCCACTAGAAAACAAACCTTGCTTAACCCAGCTCTCTCTGCCTCTAAGCCCCAGCCCAGTGGGTAAGTCGGAGGTGCGTCAAAAGCCACGCATTCAAGAATGGGGACTAGTTGGTCTGTGACCTTAGGAAATTTACTTCTCAGCTTCTGAGAGTGGGGACTAGAGGCAGCACATTTCTTTGTGGAAAAAAGTGTAGTTAAGAGGCCAATGGCGTGCATAACAAAGGCCTGGAAATGGGCGGTATTGGTGTGCAGATTTCAAAATACCGCCCTTCAGCCTTGAGAGTCCTCAGATAAAGGCAACTGCCTTAAATCTGCTTGCTTCCATTCGACCCCAGGTGTAGAGGGTGACGGTGGCCCTGAGATACACAGGTGCCGCGGAAACGACAGTAAACCCTTAAACAACGTGGTAATCTTTAAAAATCGTTTCACGTGCCTCTCAGCACGCTCCACAGCCCCCAGGATTGTTTCAAGCACAGGTCAAGGAAGCAGGACCTAGTGGCCCATGCCTTTACTCCCAACACTTAAAACTGGCGAGGCAGACAGTTAAGAGAGTTCCAGGACAATCAGAGCTACATAATGAAACCCTGTCTTTAAAAAACAAAAAACAAACCAGGGCCACCCAGAGCCAGGCTCTGTTAGAGAATTTGCCTAGCACACTGAAGCCCTAGGTTCCAACCTCAAGTCTGCCGCTTGTTCTGAACAACCCAACCTAACTTTTCCCTGTGAAAAGCCCATATTTTAAATCCCCCTCCCTTTTTTTTTTTTTTTTCAAGAATTATGGGTCAGTTAAGCACGGTAGTACACACCTGTTTCTCGGCACTCAGAAGGCTGAGGTAGGAGAGAGTTCCAGCTCACACTAATTTACAAAGCAGGCCCCTGTCAGAAAAAGTAAAAACAAATATTGACAAACCTTCAGCTTCATTCAGTGGGATTTGAAATCAGTGGAATCTTTCCCTCCTTTACCCCACCACCACCCACATTCCTTCCATTGAGATTTAAATTCTGATCCTCGGTGCTCAAACTCAGAGATCCTCCAGCCTCCAACTCCCCAGTCCTGGGATTAAAGGTGCGCACCACCACACCCAGCTCTTGACCTCCTAAAATGACTTAAATTTCTGCTGGTTGGTCAGAAGTACTTGGAGCAACAGTGTTACTTTTATAAATCCTTAAGATCCACAAACACTCTTGCCAGGCCAGTGCGTTCTCTGCTCTTTAGTGTTTTCTATCTCGTAGAAAAGGGTGAAAGATTAGAGTCAAAACAAATTCCCTTACCCACACAGACTACCTGCAAAATTACTAGAAAATTAAATCAACACAAATTTGTAATCCCAACACTTACAAGTCTGAGGCAGTAAGCTTGCTATGAGTTCCAGGCCAACCTGGGCTACATAATGAGTACCAGACCAGTCAGAGCTACATAGCCAGCCCTTTTTTCTTTCTTTCTTTCTTTCTTTTTTGTTGTTGTTTTTTTTTTTTTTTTTTTTTGTTTGTTTGTTGGGGGGTGTGTTTGGTTGGTTGGTTTGGTTTTTTTTGTTGTTTTTTTTTTTTTTTTGGTTTTGCCTCTTCAAAACAAGGCAGGTGTGGTGGTGCATGCCTTTCATCCCAGCACTTAGAAGGCAGAAGCAGGAGGCTCTCTGACTCTAAGTTTAAAGCCAACCTGATATACATAGGAAGCTTCTAGAGACTCAGAGCTACATAGAAAGACTCTTTAAAAACATAAACAGAGCCGGTCATGGTGGCATACGCCTTTAATCCCAGCACTCGGGAGGCAGAGGCAGGCAGATTTCTGAGTTCCCAGGACAGCCAGGGCTATACAGAGAAACCCTGTCTCGAAAAAAAAAAAAAAAACATAAAGTGGCCGCCGGGCAGTGGTGGCACACGCCTTTATTCCCAGCACTTGGGAGGCAGAGGCAGGCAGATTTCTGAGTTCGAGGTCAGCCTGGTCTACAGAGTGAGTTCCAGAACAGCCAGGGCTACACAGAGAAACCCTGTCTCAAAAAATAAAATAAAATAAAATGAAAAATAAACCGGCTTGGTGGTGCACACCTTTAGTCCCAGCACTCTGAAGGCAGAAACAGGCAGATCAGCATGAGTTCAAGGTCAGCAGTCTACTGAGTGAGTTCCAGGCGAGCCAGGACTACACAAACCCTGTCTTGAAAAACCAATATTTTTTTTAATTATATATACACATAAAATTAAATGTTAATAAAATTGAACATATAGCAGGAAGAGTCAGAGCCAGGCATAGTGGAGCTCCGTGCCTAGAATCTCAGCACTTGTGAGAAAGATCAAGAATCCGTCCTCGCCGAAGAATGGTGGCGCACTCCTTTAATCCCAGCACTTGGGAGGCAGAGGCAGGCGGATTTCTGAGTTTGAGGCCAGCCTGGTCTACAAAGTGAGTTCCAGGACAGCCAGGGCTACACAGAGAAACCCTATCTGGAAAAACCAAAAGAAAAAAAAAAGAATCCATCCTCATGGGCTGGACAGATGGCTCAGGGGTAAAGAGCACTGACTGTTCTTCCACAGGTCCTGAGTTCAATTCCCAGCAACCACATGGTGGCTCACAACCATATGTAATGAGATCCTATGCCCTCTTCTGATGTGTCTGAAGAAAGCTACAGTGTACTCATAAACATAAAATAATTAATTTTTTAAAAAAATTTCATCTTCATCTACACAGTCAGTTTGAGGCCAACTTGGCCTACAGGAGACTCCCACCTCTAAAACAAACAACAAAAATAACGCCCAGAACAAGACTGACTATCCCATTACTGCGCTTAGTTTGCAAATTGTAGTTGCTCGCTTTACAAAGTAGCAAGTTCCTTCCGGCTTTTTCTATGTCTTTAGTTTGGGCCCACCTTTCTCTCCTCTGTATCTCTGTATCTCTCTGCTTGCACCCTCCCCTCACCCTGCCCCAGTCTTCACCCTTCTACGTTCACATCATATACATTCTACCTCCCCACACACACACCCCAAGCCTATTTTACCCCTTCTTGTTTCTTACCCTCTATACACACCCACTCCTACATAAATACACAGAAACATTAAAAGCAGGCATGAGGATATATATATGCCTTTAATCCCAGTACTCCGAAAGCAGAAGCAGATAGGTTGGCATAACTTTGAGGCCAGCCTGGTCTACTCAGTGAATTCCAGACCAGCTGGGGCTACCTAAGGAGATCCTGTGTCAAGGAGGGGAAAAATAAAAATAAAAAATAAAAAATAAAACCTACTAAAAACACAAGCTGTTAATTTTTTTTTTTTTTTTTTTTTTTTTTCGAGACAGGGTTTCTCTGTATAGTTCTGGCTGTCCTGGAACTCACTTTGTAGACCAGGCTGGCCTTGAACTCAGGAATCTGCCTGCCTCTGCCTCCCGAGTGCTGGGATTGAAGGCGTACACCACCACGCCAGCTAATTCTTCAGGCTTTCACCCCAAAACACTAGAAACAAAAGCAAAATTAGACAAGGGGAAAGTGTTAAATTTCAAACCTAGGACAAGTGGCTGAGGTGCCTATTTAATATATTAATTAGAACTTGACCTCCAGTTTCTCCCAGCATCCCTCAGTTCTTAGCTATTCTAGAGTATGGTTGGCATACATAACTCTCTACCCTGAACTTTCCATTCCAGGGACTAAACTGCCCTTCCCTATATAATCCAGATGTTTTGGCTACCTGTCCACTTTCTGCACCTTTGTCCTCATGCGGCTGTATTTTGTCCCCCTCTCTCCCCACCCCTTCCCTCTCCTCACATGGTTCACTGTCATGACCACTCTGGACTCTCCCAGGTGTATCTGCCTTTGGCTATGTCTCCCTTATATCTATAAAGAATTTTCTCCTCCACCATTCCTAGGAGCAGTCACATCCTTTCCTTTCCTCTTTATTTGTTGTTGTTGTTGTTTGTTTGTTTTGTTTTGTTTTCCACTCAGAAGCTCATCAAAATGAAAGACAGCCAGCTGGGCAATCAGGGGCAAGCAAGCCTGAAATCCCAGCATGTGGGGCAGGGGGTGACAAGTGGTCTGGAAAGAGCAGCCCCAAGCTAGCCAGGGCTTCACACAGAGAGTCTGTGTCAAACAGGCAAAGGAGATGGAAAAGGCTTCCGCACAGCAAAGGACACAAAAGAGTAAAGAGGCAACCTACAGACTAGAAGAAAGCATTTGAAACTATACATCTGATACAGGACCCACAGCCAAAACACCCAAGGAACTCCTACACAACAACTAGACGAAAAATCAATCCCTCTCTCCACAGAAGATAAACAAATAATGGGCATATTTTAAAATGTGAGAGTAGTGGCACCCACCTTTAATCCCAATACTTGGGAGGCAGAGGCAATGGCTTTAAGTTCAAGACCAGCTTGGTCTACATACTGAGTTCCAGGACAGCTAGGGCTACATAGCAAGACTATCTAAAAACAAAAAAAAAAAAACCCAAAAATAAATAAATAATGTTCAAACCCACTCAGCACATTCATATCCCAGTACCCTTTGAACTTCCTTTTTGGCTCTTTCTGGGTGTTCAAAATGTCAAAGGAGGGACGTGGTAGGTTCTCTGGAGAGAAATTCTGCATTTCCCTGTATCTTGGTTGCTCATAACAACTTCTAGAAGAAAGCACTTAACTGGAGGCTTCCTTACAGTTTCAGAGGGTTGGTCCATGACCATCAACATCATGGCGGGGAGCACGGGGCAGGCAGGCAGGCAGGCAGGCAGGCAGGCAGGCAGGCACTGGAACAGTAGCTGAGAACATACATTTGATCAGCAAGTTGCAGCAGAGAGCCAAGCCTGGGTCTGATGTCATATCAATGCCCACTTCCAATCAGACATCTCCAACAAGGTCACATCTCCTAATTGATCCCAAACAATTCACTAACTAGGGACCAAGAAGTCAAATATATAAGCCTACGGGGGCCATTTCATCAAACCATAGACCTGTCTAGTAGGAACTGAGATCAAATGTACTAACAACACAAGAGGCAAAATTTTGTATATCGTGTCTGTGAAGGGAATCAAGGAATGGCTAGACAGACTTCCAGCTGCTGGTATGGGTAACATGGTGATAGTTATAGTTAAGAAAGACAAACCAGCCAGGCGTGGTGGCGCACGCCTTTAATCCCAGCACTCGGGAGGCAGAGGCAGGCAGATTTCTGAGTTCGAGGCCAGCCTGGTCTACAAAGTG
>NC_034592.1:38744400-38748013 GCF_900095145.1 Mus pahari | reverse complement strand
AAAAAAAAAAAAAAAAAAAGACAAACCAGAGCTGAGAAAAAAAGGTTCACCAGGCAGTGGTGATTCAACCATAGAAGTCATATGAAGAATAGATGGCTGTGGCTTTAGAAGAATTTCAGGGGTCACACACAACAATAATGAAGAGTTCTACCATCTCAGTTCCAGTTGCAAAGGCATGTGCAGACTTGTGCACAGAATTGCATCCAATGTAGGTGGCATTGCATGGTAATCCAGTATATTTGTTAAATATAATTTAAAACTCTTTTCAATAGTCAGACATGGTGGCACACACCTTTACTTCCAGCTCTTGAGAGTCAGAGGCAGGCAGATCTTGGTGAATGTGAGACCAGCCTGGTCTACAGAGCAAGTTCCAGGACAGCCAGGAAAATTTTATAGAGGAAACCTGTCTCAAAAAAGACAAATAAGCCGGGCAGCGGTGGCGCACACCTTGAATCCCAGCACTTGGGAGGCAGAGGCAGGCAGATTTCTGAGTTCGAGGCCAGCCTGATCTACAGAGTGAGTTCCAGGACAGCCAGGGCTACACAGAGGAACCCTGTCTCAAACAAAACAAAACAAGAAAAGAAAAGAAAGAAAAGAAAAGAAAAGAAAAGAAAAGAAAAGAAAAGAAAAGAAAGCCACACCACACACTTGTCAGAATGGCTATGTTAGAAAAGATAAAGAGGGCTGGGAGAGATGCTTAAGAGTGTTCACTGCTCTTACAGAGCACTCATGCACTGCAGCTTTAGACAGGGATCCTAAACCCTCTTCAGTCTCTGTAGGCACCCACACACACACATGGGCATCCATACACAAACAAAGACACGCACACACATAAATAAAAGTCAATCTTTAAAAGGGGGGCTATAGATAGCTACAATGATTAGAGAGAATAGTATGGAAATTCCTGAAAATTTTTAAATGGAACTGCGTATGATCCAGCAATCACAGTCCTGGGTATATGCCCAAAGGAAGTGAAATCAGTATGCAGAAGAGAAATCCGCACACCTCTCCTCACTGCAGCACTATTTACAACATCCAAGCAATGGAAACAGCCTAAGCATCAGTCAATGGATGAAGGAATAAAGGAAATGTGGTGGTCCATTCGCTCATAGAGAACTCTACACCCATACTCAAGGATATCTTCTGAGCTTCTCTATTTTCGTCATAAATCTCATGCTAAGACTACATTAAAATATTTTTAAAGAGCTTTGGATTTTTGTCTTGTTTTGTTTGTTCTGAGACAGGGTTTCTCTGTGTAGTCCTGGCTGTCCTGGAACTTACTCTGTAGACCAGGCTGTCCTCAAACTCAAAAATCCGCCTGCCTCTGCCTCCCAAGTGCTGGGATTAAAGGTGTGCGCCATCACTGCCCATTTTGGATTTTTTTTTTTAATGTACATCCGTGTGTATGTATGCAGAGGCAGTTGTGAGCCACCATGTGCATGCTGGGAATCAGACCTAGTCACCTGGAGAAGAAGCTAGTCCTCTTAGCCAGTGAACCATCTCTCCAGTCCCTTGTGTTAAGGCTTGATTCTCGGGTGGTAATAGGCTTCAATCAGACCCCTGAACAAAGCTTTCTTTTCTCTTTACGTGTCCCTGTGATTCTTCCTGGCCCGCTGAATCCATACATTTCAAAGTACTAGAGAAGGTGTATAGGCATAGTGATACAGGATAGAGAAAGAGTTCCTACCAGCTTAGGGACACCCACAGTGCTCCCTGGATTCTAGGCACTTGTCTAACTAGCTGCCAGACCTCTTTGACACTGCGGGCAAGAGCTAGTCCTCTGTCTATCTCACTTAAAATAAACTTAATAAATCCTTATCTTGGCATCATTAAGATAAAAGACAATATGGTACACATATGCAATTTGGATAGTAACCAGCCATAAAAAAAAAAAAAAAGACACTTTATTTTTGCCAATCACATTGATGGCCCCAGAGATGATCATATGTCATACATGAAATAAACTCCGAAAAACAAGCAGCTCATTCATACTCATATATCAAATCTAAATGGAACCCAGAAGCAAAGAGAGAAACTGAGAGGCTGAGAGGTAGTATGAGGTAAGTATGAGAAGAAGATGATGATCAAAGCCCCAATCGCAGGCTCCTGTATGAGGAGCAGGGGGGGTTGTTGTTGTTGTTTTGCTTTGCTCTTTACTTTTGGGCTCTGTTGTACATTAGAAAATGAAAGAGAGGAAGGGGACCTAGCGGTCCACTCTAAAGCAGAACACTTGCTTACCATTCCCCATTCACTAGATTTCATTCCTATCGTTAAAGAGGATAAAAGGCTTTAGGGGAACAATGAAGTGGACCTAAGCTTATACATTTCAAATATGCTAGGAATGCCTAATTTCATTTTCTCCCTTTTTGAGATAGGGTCTATATATATATATATATATATATATATATATATATATCCCAAGCTTGCCTCTTCATCAGCTTCTTGAGTGCTGGGATTTCAGCATGCACTCATGCTGTAATCCGAGAAAGACATGATGTTGTGTGACAGAACTTTTCCTGAGGAGACACAGCACACACGGCGACTCACCCCAGATAAGGAGGCTACAACAAACCGCCAAAGTCCCACTTGGTAAACCACTGACTTTTGCTGGGATTACAGGAGTATGTTTAGATGATCAAGCTCACTTCTGCATTATGAAAACCCATCAGACCCTAAGCCCAAAACCACACCATTTCCTGAGCTGGCCCCAAGATCGGTTCACAAAATCCTACCAATCCTAGGCCACCCTGGAAAGCTCCAACCCCACAAGAAACGCTACAGAAAGCCTGCCTCCTACTCTGGTTTCTGCCACCTTTTGTGTCCTTCCCAAAACATCTCTTGTGAGGGTTGTAGTGCAGTGTGACTTTGTGGCATTCCTTGGCTCCCAACTGCCAGGTTACTTTTCCCCTTCAGGTCTGTCACACTTGTATTAGGGAAACCTTTTCCACTCAAAGCTGGAACACTTACACCGTGGATGAGTGGTTTCTTGCAAGAGTTGGCGTGACTCAAAGAAAGCCGAATCACTGAAGCCCACCCAAGCATGGGTGACAGTTCACAAAAGCTGGGAACTTGGAGCACACTGCCCAGCCTCCAGGCAGCCCAACAGATTAGAGCCTGTCTCTCCAGGTAACCCAGTCAGTCTGAGAGATTCTAGGCAGCTGATCTGATCTGTGAGTAGCTCTCAGCAGTCTTTGTTGGTTTGGTTTGGTTTGGTTTGGTTTGGTTTGGTTTGGTTTGGTTTGGTTTGATTGGTTGTTTGTTTGTTTGTTTGCTTTGAAATAGGGTCTCACTATATAGCTCTGGTTATCCTAGAACTCACTATATAGACCAGCTTGGCACTGAACTCACAGAGATGCGTGTGGTTCTACCTCCCAAGTATAAGGATTTTTTTCCAGCACAAAGGCATCAAACCTCACACAGATTTATTGGGGAGAGACACAGAGGGAGAGGCAGCTAAGGGGAGGGCTTTTATGGATTTTTTGGAGCATGTATAGTGAACTAGTTGAAAAGTACAGCAATCCGGGAAGTATTGTTTGGTGGGAACAGGGATTTCTGACTAAGTCATGGGAGTGGGGATTTTCTTTCATTCTTTCTTTCTTTCTTTTTTTTTTTT
>NC_034592.1:38741025-38744115 GCF_900095145.1 Mus pahari | reverse complement strand
CCTGGAACTCACTCTGTAGACCAGGCTGGCCTCGAACTCAGAAATCCGCCTGCCTCTGCCTCCCAAGTGCTGGGATTAAAGGCGTGCGCCACCACCGCCTGGCAGGGTTGGGGATTTTCAAGTCTCAGAAGCTACCTGTTAAGTCACAGGCAAGGTATTCTTACCAAGTGCAGGGATTAAAAGGCTACCCCACTATACCAGGCTTCTTAGCAGTTTTTATGCCTTATATATGATGGTAGAAGGAGAGAGCTAGAGAGTCTGGTCAGTTTCAGGGACTTCCTGAAGCTTTTAAGTTGTTTATTTTCTGAGCTTGATGAACTGCTCTGCAGAGTAGGATGTTTCACGCCCCCTAACAAACAGTGGTTCTCAATCTTCCTAATGTGGTAACTCTTCAATACAGTTCATGTTGTGGTGATCCTAACCACAAAATTATTTTCATTGCTTTTTCATAACTGTAATCTTGCTACTATTATGAGTCATAATGTAAATATCTGTGGCCCCATGGTCTTAGGCAACCCCTGAAAAAAGGTCATTCAACTCCCAAAGGGGCTATAGCCTATAGGTGGAGAACCACTGCTTTAGAACATTCTGTGCCTTAAGGAGCTTTCCTCATTGGTATAATGTTTTATCTTAGAGGAAGTTGCTACACAAGAATCATCTGTTTGCACACATGTACATACACACACACACATGTACATTCCCTCCAGCACACAATTAAATATTAAAAGAGAAATTTTCTTAGTCAATGTTCTGTTGTTGTGATGAGCCACTATGACCAAGGCAACTCTTATAAAGGAAAGCATTTAGTTGGGGCTGGCTTACAGTTTCAGAGGCTTAGTCCATTATCTTTATGGCAGAAAGCTTGACTGTGCACAAGCAGACCTGATAGTTGAGAGTTCAGCATCTGGATCTGCAGGTGGCAGGAAGAGAGAGACACTGGGACTTGCTTGGACTTTTGAAACCCATCATCTACCTCTGAGACGTGCTTCCTCTAACAAGGCACACCTACTCCAACGACATTCTTCCCAAATAGTGACGACCAAGCCGTCAAATCTATGAGCCTGTGAGGGCCATTCTTACTCAAACCACCACAGAAATAAAGGAAGAGGTAGAATGTTATAATAATTTCCTACGGGTTCTAATACTCATGTGTCCAGTGGTGTCCAGGAATGGATCTTTTTGTCAATAAAATGACTAGTAAATCAATTTTTAAAAAGCAAGTAATATAAGAGTGCGGGAGGCTGGTAGCATCTGCCTAACATCCATGGAGTTCTGGGCTTAGTTCCCCAAACTGCATAAGCCAGCACAGTGGGCCGCACTTGCATTATTTCTAACTTAAGATAGTAGAAGCAGGAGAAGGTTATGGTTGCTCTTAGTAAAAGGTCAGCCTGTGCTACATGAAATTATGTAGTTAACATTTAAGGAAAAAAAAAAAAAAGAGTTCTAGAAGAGAACCAGGCCTAGTGGCACAGGCCTGACTGGGCTACAGAGCAAATTCAAGACCAGCATGAACAACTGAGAGAGAGATTGTTTCAAAATACAAAAGGTCAAAGAGTCCTGGGGAAGTCATTCGATACCTAGCATAGCGTGCACCCTGGATTCAGAATCAGACAGTTCTGAAAGACAAAACATTATCCAACATAGTAACTATTCTATTCTACTGGCTATCTTGAAAGAAAGTCACACACTGAGCTGGTTTCTAACTTTTAATTCTCTCTCTGTCTCTCTCTGTCTCTGTCTCTGTCTCTCTGTCTCTGTGTGTGTGTGTGTGTGTGTGTGTGTGTGTGTGTGTGTGTGTGTTATGCACACAACTCTGTGTGCGTATACATGTATACTTGTGTGGAGACCAGCGGAAGATAAGAATCATTCTTCTTCTATCCACCTCTGCTTTACTCCTTTGAAGCAGGGTCCCTTCATGAACATGGAGTTAGTATTTGTTGGCTATGCAGGCAGCCAGCAAAATCCAGGAGGCATCCTCTGGTCGCTCTGATGCTGTTGTGTAACAGTTTCCTCAGATTGAAACATTCCACCCTGCAGGAAGCTCCTTAAACAAGAAGGTAAATAATTCAAAAGAGCCTCAGGAAGTTCTGAAAACTGATCAGGTTCCCTAGGCTCCCCTCTGGCAGAATAAAACATGAAAGCAGAAAGCCCTTCTCAGACTATTGAGGGAAGATGCAAAGACTTTCAGACAAGCCAACCCGCAAAAAAGAATCTGAGACCAGATCGACCACCTGGAAGAAGCAGAAAACAGCCAAGCTGCCTGCAGAGGGGTAGGCCTGGAACGCACTCTGCAACCCACTGACCTGCCTGCAGGCTGTGCGTCCTGCTCCAAGTTCCCAGTTTTCTGAGCTGACAACCATGCTGGGGTGGGCTTTTGGTGATGTAGCTATCATTGAGTCATTTCTTCTTCTGGAAGTAACCCCTCACCCACGTCCTTGATAGCAACCCCAACAAAACTCATTTGTAGTGAGAATTGTGGTTTCTTGTAAAACCCAGTTAGGTTATGTGAATGCGTTTTTTGTTTTAATCCCAGGTATGGGACATGGGGCTGCTTCCGTTTGCCCACATACATTGACTATGATTGTCTTGTGTTCTAGGAGGGTAAGATAGGTTTATTCTGGGGACTCTGGAGAGGGAATAAATGCCCGAGAGGGTCCAGAGGTTCTCTGAATAAGGGGACAAAGAGAAGGAGGAGGAAGAGGAGGAGAAGGAGAAGGAAGAGAAGAAAGAAGAGGAGGAGGAGGAGGAGGAGGAGGAGGAGGAGGAGATGGCGGCAGCGGCGGTTGTGGTGGGAGCTGCTATTCCTGGTTGCTGTTGTGGTTTCTCTAGTGTTCTGAGCAAAGAGAGAAGTTGTAGATATCCTGCCCACGAAGAAGTTGTAGATATCCTGCCATGCTTCCCACCATGATGACAACGGACTGAAACTCTGAACCGTAAGCCAACTCCCAACTAAATGTTTTCCTTTATAAGAGTTGCTGTGGCTGGGTGTGGTGGCTCATGCCTTTAATCCCAGCACTTGGGAGGCAGAGGCAGGCGGATTTCTGAGTTCGAGGCCAGCCTGGTCTACAGAGTGAGTTCCAGGACAGCCAG
>NC_034592.1:38739594-38741000 GCF_900095145.1 Mus pahari | reverse complement strand
AAAAAAAAAAAAAAGAGTTGCTGTGGTCATGGTGTCTTTTTACAGCAGTAGAACCCCAACTAAGACATGGTACCTCCAGTCGAAGCATGTTGATTTGGCTGATTGAATCCAAGGCCTTGCACTAGGATTGAGTTCAGATCCTTTGTACCATTGGATTTGTATGTTTGTCAAGGGCTACAGAACCGTCCTCACATAGAGGGTATAGGGAGTCAGGCTCCCCAGACAAAGTCAGAGAAGGGGAAGCCCTGCTGGTAAAGGGAGTGATCCATATTGTGCACAGATCAGGGGAGCTATTCATCTGGACATGGTGGGTGGTGACCTTAATTAGCAGGGTTTCCCCACAGCCAATGAATTGGCTGGATGGTTAGGAACTTGAAAAGAGCATGATTGTAAAATTGGTAAGGAAGACATCAGGAGAAGTATGTGGATAGATCTCTCAAAATGGGCAAAGGATGTGAAGATATTTGTGTCCCATGTAAATGCTCATCAAAAGGTGATTTTAGCTAAAGAGAAGTTCAACAATTAATTAAGTTGACAGGATAACCTGTTCTGAGGACAGTCAACCTCTTTCCTGTCATTATCCAGTGGGCTCATGGTGACAGAGATGGGCACTATCCATGGATTCAACAGCATAGACTTCTGTTCACCAAGGTTGACCTGGCTATGGCCTCTGCTGAGGACCAGATCTGCCAACAGCAGAGACCAACACTAAGTCCCAGATATGGTACCATTCTTGGGGGTGATCAGCCAGTGACCTGGACACAGGTTGACAACATTGGACCACTTCCTCCATTGAAAGGACAATACTTTACCCTTACTGGAGTAGATACATATTCTGGCTATGGATTTGCCTTTCCTGCATATAATGTTTCTGCCAAAACCATCATCCATGGACTTACAGAATGCCTTATTCATCATCAACGTATTCTACAGAGTATTGCTTCTGATCAAGAAACACACTTCACAGCCAGAGAACTGTGAAAGTGAGCTCACAAGCATGGAATTCCCCAACATCCTTAAGCAGCTGGCCAGGTAGAAAAATGAAATGGCCTTTTGACGTCACACTTATAGTTCCAGTTAGGTAGCAGCAGCCTGGAGGGCTGGGGCAGAGTTCTCCGGAAGGTGGTATATACTTGAATCCAATATATTTGTCTAATACATGGTACAGTTTCTACCATAGCCAGGATCTACAAGACGAGGAATCAAGGGGTAGAAAAGAGAATTTAAAAAGAGAGAGAGAAAGAAAGAGAGAGAGAGAGAGAGAGAGAGAAGAGAAGAGAAGAGAAGAGAAGAGAGACTGAAATCATGTGACTTAAAGGAAAGAAAATATTACTGTATTCAAGAAAAGTCTAAAGTCCCCACAGTGTGCCTTCAAGCACAGGTACCATTCTTGTTTGTTTTTGTTT
>NC_034592.1:38728172-38739183 GCF_900095145.1 Mus pahari | reverse complement strand
AGTGCTGGGATTAAAGGCGTGCGCCACCACGCCCGGCTGGTACCATTCTTCTTAGAGCCACTTTGGCATCTTAATTTCTGCTTCTGCCTTTCCACTCTCTAGACCAGTGGCTCTCAACATGTGCATTGCAATCCATTGGTGCTCTGCCTATCAGATACCCTGTGTACCAGATGCTGACATTGCACTTTATAACAGTAGAAAAATTACAGTTATCAACTAGCAATGAAATAATTGTATGGCTGGTGGTCATCACAACATGAGAAACTGTATTAAAGGGTCACAGAATTAAAAGGATTGAGAACCATTTTTTTTCTAGACTGCTTTTACCCAGCAGCAGTCAAAATGCAAGCCCCTGGGAGCGTGAGTGTCCAGGCCCTACCCGTAGACCACTCTATGGCCATAATGGCCATTTCCACCCCCTCCAGACAAAGGCAGCCAAGCTCCAAGTACCATTCTAAAGGTTTGGGGGAAAAAAAGGCCAAGATCAGGCCACAGAGAACTTCACCAATCCGTGAGCTTGTCCCAAAAATCAGGCCATAAAATTCCACTAATTGCAGACCACCCTGGAACACTCCATCCCAAGAAACCCTATAGAAAGCCCGTCTCCTGCTCAGCTCTTTGCAGTTTCTCCATCTAACTGAGGCAGCCACCATCTTGTGGTGTGTTGCGTGTGAGGTTTGTTCTGTGGTGTGACTCTGTGGTATTCCTTGGCCTCTGGACTGCCAGGATAGCTCTTCCCTCAGAGCAGCAACTCTTCCACGGGGGAAACCTTTTCCCTCGGAGCTGTAACACTTACAAATGTTACAAATTATACAAGAGAGATCTCCAGAAAATTGTGGACAACTGGCAAACTTTTGGTCTTCAAATATAGGTTAATACATATATGGCTTTTAGTGACATTCAAGCACATTTTCTTAAACTGGGAAGGATGGGCATGTTCAATGACAGTGTCCGAGGGCTTAAAATTCATCATCCCACCAATTGCCAACTAATCCTCTGCAGCTTTAAGCTGTAATAGTATAGAATGTATGCAAGCACATCAAAGAACTCAAGCTCAGCAAAGCATCCCAAAGCAGGATGCTAAATTAGATATACAAAATGCCAATAATGCAGACATCTTTGGCACTAGTGATGAAGAAAGGGTATTAAAATGCCCTTTCTACTCATTATATGGTGTTTTGACCAAGAGGACTTTACTGAGGAACTCTGAAGGAAGTTGTGAGCAAATAGTCCACCTGCCTAGCATGCACAGCACCCTGTGTTTAGTATCCAGCTTGGGTTTTCAAGCATGATGGTACAATCCTGTACTTTCAGTATTTGGAAGGCTGAGCAGAAATCAAGAGTTGAAAGTTATCCTTGGCTGCAAAGTAAGCTTGAGGCAAACCTGGGCTACCGGAGACACCGCCTCAACAAAACAGAAACCAAACTGATTTATTTGGAGATTAAGGACACTAGACAACATTTAAACAAAAATAACCACACCATTTTTATCTAGAGGTCAAACACAGATAGATATGAATATAACCTCCAAATCCTGTCTCTTTAGGTAAGCTTTAACCATTTACGGAAAGTTATACAAGAATTTGAAGGTAAATTCTCCTGTGATGTAAATATATTGGAATAGCTTCCCGCCTCGGCTGAACATGATGGGAGGGCGACCGAGTAGCTCCTTCGCGGAAGCCTTCCCTGGCCTGCTGTTCTCCCTGTGGCATTAGTAAGTACTCCATGCTGAGAGCCATTTTCGCATTATTTCTTTATATGCTATTGAGATGGATATCGTTCACCTAAGACTAAATGAGTGATGTGCTAGGCCTTGAACCTGGGGCCTCTTGTATACTAGGTAAGCATTTTACCAACTAAATTGCTGCCGATTTTAACCTCACATTCCTCGTGGTGAATATCTTACATGCCTTCTTGGGTTTCTTTTTCCATACATTTCTTTAATTGTGTGAATGGATGCCCCTTCTCCCTTGGAAACAGTCCTGGCAGAAGATAAGTGCGTGGCTTGTTCAAAAACTTCACCTACTTTTACTTCTCTACCAGATTCTCAATCAACTTCTTTGTCCAGTTCTGAGGTTGAAGCTGCTTGGTCTCAAATCTGGGTCAAATGGCTAACTGAGGTGACCATTATTAACATATCAAAGTGGGCCTGGCTACCAGGTCCTCCCAGCATCCCTCTGTCACTACCAGATACAGGGCACTCTTGGCTGACATACCCTGCCCCCTACCCTAAAATCCTCCAACCTAGAGGCTGGGTTGCCTTTTTTCCAGCTGCCCTTCCCTATATAATCCGGCCATTTTGGTAAATTGGTGCTGTCATCTACCCTTTATCTTCTTGGCCTCTTGTCACTTGTCTCTTCCCATCCCTGTCTCCTCACATGGCTCAGAATCATGTCCACTGTGGACTCTCGCAGGTGTCTCTATCTCTGGCTATGCTTTTATCTACATTAAAACCTCTCCTCCACCATACCTAGGAGCAGTCGTTTTCTTTCCTTTTTTCCTTTATTTTCTTTTTCGTTCATTTGATGACAAAACCCGGGATAAGTCATGTCCTTAATCCACTTTTATTTCTTTGTTTTTCACTTGTTATCTGGAATTTACTTTGTTGTCCATTCACTGCTATCGTTTGCGCAGAACCTCTATACTAATAGTGAGATCACACGCTGGCTGCAACCTATGTAGCAATAAGCATGACTGACAATGTCTGTGTGGCTGGTGATGCTGATGCTGCACTCGGACAGGCATGATGCAGCACCCATGGCTCCTCTCCCTGCTACTCTCAGGCTTACAATTACAGGCAGAGCGCATTGTCATGTAACCCTTCTGACTTACTCCTTCTGAGTAAATACTCTGTCCCCAGCACTCCTGTGAGATCTAGAATGGCACATTTTAGCTTCCCATAGTAATAAGACATAGGATTAAAGTTCTAAGCAGTTAGGAGAGTATCATTCTTTTCATAAATCCCTCTTAGAAGAAAGATAAAGGAAAAAAAATGTGGCTATCTTGTACAAATGTTGCGGAAAAAAACAGCAAAAGCAATTCCAAAATATACTTACTATCCAAAAGCATATGACTCATGGAAGCAAGTATATAAAACTACAACAGCTGAATATCCATCCCCAAGAGCCGGGCATGTAGCTGTTCCATTCTCAGCACCACAGAAAACAGGGTGTGGTAGTGATCACCTGTAATCTGTACTGTACTGTACTAACCCTCTCCTAACTTCAAGAGCCCATGTTCAGGAACTGTCTGATAGCTATCTTTAGTTGATAATTTATTCAGTGTCTGACAGGGACTGAGTCCATAACTGGGGAACATGGAACCTCTGTTTCAGGTCCTCGCACTTGGATTTGAAGGTGAGATGACTGAATTCTCATTCCTTAATCATGTTTTCTACTTTCTCCTAAATACTGAGGATATACCAGGAAGTTCTGTGACTCTCCAGAGACAGGAATGCCTGGCCCTTTAACAAGTTTGTCTCCAGATTAGAGAGTTCCAGCCAGTCTGTCCTTGCTGGCCTCTCGCTAGCACAGAGTTCAGGTCCCTTCTAGTCTTTCTGGAGGACCTCTGAGCCATTTCCTCTTGCTCCTCCAACTGTAAGTCCTTCTGCTCCAAGCTTAGTCAACTCTTTAAGCATAGTCCTCTCAAAATGCGCTCATTTGCCAAATAAGAGGGGTTCTTAAGAATTTCCTCAGGACTGGGAAGATGACTCAGTAGTTAAGAGCACTTGTTACTCTTGCAGAGGACCTGGGTTCACTCCCCCAGTGTTCATGTAGTGGCGGCTCACAACCTTGCAGTTCCAGGACTAGGCATGTATGTGGTGCACAGATGCACATGCAGACAAAACATTCATGCATATAAAATAAAATAAATAAATCTAAAAAAAATTTTTTTTTTAAAGGAAAGAATTTCTTCAACTGGGGTGGAAAACAGTCCTTCAAACCAACTTCCTTGTCATTATGCCATTCAACTTATTCATTAGAGTAGTGGTGTAAAATTGGCCAGAATTTGTGTCCGGCTTTTTCCACCTAGGTCTGCAAAGCACATGATTCCTACAATAAATCGCCCAGCAATCAGATATCTGTTTTCTCATTATAGAACACGGGGCTCATTTGTCCAGAGGACAGTAAGGTCTACCAACAAGTAAATTTTAAAAAACTCATAAAATGGTTTAATATTCAAGCTGGAACAAACCTCCAAGCTTACCTACCATTTTGCTCACCATCCAGGAAGCTATTGGCTGGCTTCAGATTTTCATGTGGCATGGTATAATCAACACCTTTTGTCTGTGAGGGTCTTTCGGCACCACCGTCAACAGAATAATGAACAGGGTCATGAATTAATTGGGTCATGTGAGGATTTGAATTAGAATAACCCCAATAGGTTCATGTATTTGAAAACTTGGTCCCCAGTTGGTGGGACTGTTTGGGAAGAATGAGGAAGTGTGGCCATGTTGGAGGAGTGTGTCACTGGGAGTAGGCTTGGAGTTTTCAAAGGTCTATGCCATTTTCTCTCTCTTCCTCTCTTTCTCTCTGCCTCCAGCTTGTGGATCAGGGTTAGCTACTGCCTCAAAGCTATGCCTGCCTGCCTGCCTGCCTGCCACCATGGTCCCTGTCATACTCTCTGAAACTGTAAAGAAGTCCCCAGGTAAAAGCCTTCCTTTATAAGCTGCCTTGTTCATGATGTCCCTTTACAGCAATGGACAACTTGGAGATGTTATGATGCATGAAGCAAACACCCACTTTAGAAACAAACCTGTGTCTCCAGGCCTCTATCACCCAGCAAGGGTCAAGGTCAAGTCCTTTCCGAAGTGTTCTTTTGGCATCTGGCTCCCTTGGGGCCTTTAGTAACAGTCGTAGGAACTTCTGGTGACGCTGGATCTTCTGACAGTGTTCCATTCAAGACAGCACCGCAGGCCACCTGTCATAAGCACGTTACTCCAGAAATACAAAAGAGCACATCTATATTTTCCCACAGTATCAGAATCTATTGGATAACAATACATTCACAAGGTTCAGTGATTTGCCATAGAATACTGCCTTCCTTGGTGATCTGGCTGAGGCGAATGTAGGCTTTCATTCTGTTTGTTCTTGTCTCTGTTTTGTGTGTGTTAGTTAGGTAGGTAGTTAGGTAGGTAGGTAGGTAGTTCATTAGTTAGATTATTTGAGACAGAGGTTTCTCCTGTGTAGCCTCTGCTGTCGTAGAACTTGCTCTATAGACCAGGCTAGCCTCAACATCCACCTCTCTCTAACTCCCAAGTGCTGGGATCAAAATTGTGCACAACTTCCTGCTTCTTTCATTTCAGTTTTAATTAATGATATCGACTCTCATATCACACAGAGCACAGCACTCAATATAAGTACATCTCTCTATATGTATGCATTTATGTGCCTTACAAAATGATAAAAAAAATAAGTTAAAGACACTGCAACAGAGTTCAACTGTTGGGGCCTCCACTGGCAACTCTCCCTCCAAGCATGGTATTGCGCCTCTTGCAGACACGCTAAGAGTTGCTCTCCGGACGTCCCAGAACACAGCGTTCTCATCACCGCCCACTGTCAACGCCCACTCGTCGCCCGGACCAACCACTGATGTCACCGCCCTCTCATTGGACCTGCCTTCTGGACACAGCTCCGCTGAGGATCGGACTGCGCGCCACTGGGAGATTGAGACAATGCGACATTGAGAGACGCAGAGAGACATGCGGGAGAGGGTTGGGTTCTCCCCTGTGTAATTAATAAATAATGTTCTTCCTTGCAGCTCATCCCTATTTTAGGAAGTTTAGCTCTTCAGTACGAACCCAGTCCAAGGTGTTTTCTGCCCACGCAGACACGGCGCCTGTGGCGTGACGCAGAAAAACACATTCAACAAGTTTCTGAAGTTTGCTCTACAGTCTGGATTCACAAGGTAAGGAACCAGACCTGTGTGGGAGGGAACTGCTACTGGGACTCTCAGAATGATAGGCTCCTAGGCACCACCATACTGCTTGCTTATATCTTCTATCTGCTCAGCGCCACTCAGTTTGCACTAGTACTATTCCATGCTGACTGCATAATGGTCCATATTGAATATTTTCCTATTCAAGTAACTGTGCTGTCTTTGTCTTCTGAGTAGACCAGACTGATAGATATAAAACATTATGTATACCAGCCCTCCATGTTTGGACTATAAATTGTGATTACTTCTTAGGGCTTCCATTGCTGTGGAGAGACACCATGAACAAGGCAACTCTTATAAAGGACAGCATTTAACCTGGCTTACAGGTTCAGGGTTCAGTCCATCATCATCATGGTGGGAAGCATGGCAGCATCCAAGCAGGAATGGCACTGGAGGAGCTGAGAATTCTACATCTTCATCCATAGGCAGCTGAGAGAAGACTGGCTTTCAGGCAGCTAGGAGGAGGGTGTAGTGGAAATTTCTGGTTGTGTCATGTGACGCAGACTCATGTGATGTTTTGCTGAAGCAAGGCGTGTGAGAAGACACATGATGTTTGTAGAGAATATAAGTAGAACCCAGCAGACATTCATAGCTAGTGTGCAAATGCTTTGTTGGTCTCACATCTTCTCTGATCTTCACTTCTTTGAGAGAGACATGGCAGAGAGCCAGACTTTCTGGTTAGTTCTGGTCACTCCTGCTGACTGATGCCAATTCAGCGGAGGCCTGGTTGTTTCTGCTGGATCACGCAGCTGCTGCTTATTTGTGTTTGAACTGGACTGTTGGTATCCTGACACTATTGAACTGAACTGCTGGCCTGCAGATGTGGCCCAGTATGTGGGGGCCTGCTTGTTTGTTTATTTGTTTATTTATTTATTTATTTATTTAGTTAGTTAGTTCTGGTGGGTGCCACCAGCATGTGCAGTTGGAGCCTTGGAGCCGGGGTCAAAACTTCAAGAAGCCATTGTTCCTGCTGCAGGGAGGAGAGTCTGGGTGCTAACAAGGTGGCAGACAGGGAGCTGAATGTGGACAGCCTCATCGTGCCTGCTGGAGGGCTCAGGAAGGAAGATGCAGGAATATTCCCCAGAGCGGTCATCTGCGTCCACCATGTCGCAGGTCAGGCAGCGAGTCCTCCTGCAGTACTTTGACACCTCTCATCCAGCGGTGGCCAACGATGTCAATGCCACTGCTGTTCAAAGAGCAGGCTTCAGAGCAACAAATTCTTAAAAAGATGGAGAAACTCACACTTTCACAATTGGGAGACTCCAGGATGAACTTTATGAAAAGTGATCTGACAAGGGTTCCCACACTGCCCTTTGGGAATCAAATGGGAGGTCATTTTCCATAAAGCACCATAACTACATAACAGCCCATTTGGATGGACTGGCCTTCCCAAGGCACGCCCTGGGCCAAGCATATTCAAACCACCACAGCTTGTAAGAATTCGAACCTTCATTGTCACACTATGCTCATTTTCAGGCTGATTATACCTCATTTGGGGGCATGATATAATACTTTGCTTCATTTAATTGTCTCAATTGTCTCTGTATGTCAGGCTCTAACAGAGGCAGTGTGTGGATGTGGTTCATGGAAGAATGTCACTGTTTTTTATGAAGCTTTCACTGAGGTGGGGGAGCAAAAGGAAGGAAAATGTGTTAAATGATAAATAGGGATCGATGCTAAGGTTAAAGAAAATAGGAAAGGGGATATACACTTTTGCAGAGAAGGAGCTGAAATAAAAGACCCACCAAGACTTTCATGGGATTTGTAATGGGAAACTGAGCAGAGGCAGAAGTAATGTTGGGATCAGTCATTTCTGTGAATGCGGCAGGGCTAGTCAGTGGTCAGCACACCCTCTGTGAGACGTTTCTGCCCAATTGGAGGGGTGATCATCTGTTGCTTGTCTGATCATGGAAGTAGTCATAATCATGGTCTCTTTCTTCCACTCTCTCCCAACTTGGTTTCTAGGCTTTTTATTAACTCCCTTTCTCAGTTCCAGCTACCATAATGTGGTCGTTTGAGTATGTCTGGCCCATGAGAAGTGGCACTATTAAGAGCCCTTGTATGAGTAGGTTGTGGTTGGAGGAAGTGTGTTGCTCTGTAGACAGGCTTTGAGGTCTCCTATGCTCAAGCTCTACCTAGTGCAGAAGAGAGTCTCCTCCTGGCTGCCTGTAGATCAGAGTCTCCTCCTGGCTGCCCTTCAGATCAAGATGCAGAACTCTTGGCTCCTCCAGCACCAAGTCCGCCTGCATGATGCCCTGCTTCCCACTACAACAATAAAGAACTGAACCTCTGAAACTGTAAGCCAGTTCCAATTAAATGTTTGCCTTTATAAGAGTTGCCTTGGTCATGGTAGCTCTTCACAGCAATGAAACCCTAAATCACATAGCTAGTTTATAACTTATGCCTCTAGGTTAATTATCCCATACTCCTGCTTCTACCCTGCCCTCCCATTCCCCATTGTATTTAACCCTTCCTGTTCCATTATTCCCCTTTCTCTCTTTGATATCACTGGCCTTCCATACCCCTTTATACTACCAACATTCTATATATTCCCTTCCCTTGAAGACTCCCACTGCCCCCACCTTTGGGCCTTTACTACTATACTGCCTCCTATGGGTACTTCAATTTAAATATACATATCCACAAGGCAATATCCACATATAAGTGAGACTACATGGAATTTTTCTTTCTGGGTTTAGATTACTACACTCAGAGTGATTATTTTCAACTCCATCCATTTACTTGTGAATTGAATAATTTTATTTTTATCCCCCCCCTCGCAGCTCTGAATGTTTGCTACTCTTAAAGATTTTTCTTTTTCTTTTTCTTTTTCTTTTTCTTTTTCTTTTTCTTTTCTTTTCTTTTCTTTTCTTTTCTTTCTTTCTTTCTTTTTTCTTTTCTTTTTTTCTTCTTCTGTATTTAGACTAAGAAATAGAAGCTCTCAGTGAGGACAGCCTACATCTCTTGCATCTCTTGACAATCTATTCCTGGTGTTTTTTTTCTTTGGTTCCATTCTCTTGGCCAGAAGTTTAGCAAATCCTGTAGCTTCCTCCTAACTATCTTAGTTCTCTGTTTCTTCAGAGCAATAGATGGGTATTTGTGTTGCAGAGCATGCTGGGTAACAAGATACTGAAGCTTTGGGGGTTCGGTCCTGAGCTTCTTACCTTCTTATTTTCGACAACACGCTGGCTGTTGGACATCATCTTTAGAGAGATGGAGAAGTTTCAGATTCTGCTAGTCCTATGGGGACCCCAGCCACAGGGGCATCTGTCAGCAATGTAGTGATCTTCCTTTTATTTTTCACAATAACCAAGTTTGGAAACCTCAGCTTGGCATCTGCATCCTCCAATAGACTTGTGATTCCTCTCTCTTGGTGTATAACAAGAATGTCCCCACTCAACATCAGATGCACTGTGGGTCAGGATACTTTGCTTCCGGGCAAGGCCTTGTTTGTCATTCCCACCACGGAATCAGACCTCACAACCTTCCACTCCCCACCCAGAGCTGCCTCAGCTACTTCTGTGGCCGTGCACACAGATGGCAGCTGGGAAGGAGATAGCTAACTTCATCTTGACACAAGTCGGAGATGTTATGAAAAACCCCTTGCCTCTCTAAGACAGTCTTTCACCACGTAGCCTGGTTGTCCTTGCACATACTCTGTAGACCAGGGTGGCCTCAAACTCACCGAGATCCTTTTGCCTCTCTGCCCACGGAGTACTAGGATTAAAGGTATGTACAACCATGTCCAGCTTTAAAACTGTTTTTAGATTTATTTTGTTTGATTTCTATGTAAGTTTTGCTCACATATATATTTGTATATCATATAAATCTTGGAACGGGACTGATGAAGAGATCTGAAATGCCGTGTGAGTGCTGGGAATTGAACTTGGGTCCTCTTAACCACTGACCAATCTCCACAACCCTCTTTAAAATTAAAAAAAAAATTCTTTTATTCATGTGAGTATTTTGTTCCAATGTATGTCTGTATATCAAGCATCCTGGAACTAGAGTTATGTTTCTTTCTAAGATTACTATTTCTTTTTTCTTTTTTCTTTTCTTTTTTTTTTTTTGGTTTTTCGAGACAGGGTTTCTCTGTGTAGCCCTGGGTGTCCTGGAACTCACTCTGTAGACCAGGCTGGCCTCGAACTCAGANATCCGCCTGCCTCTGCCTCCCGAGTGCTGGGATTAAAGGCGTGCGCCACCATACCTGGCAGATTATTATTTCTAAAATGTATTGTTCTTTGGTGATATTTTGGTTTGTTTGTTTGTTTGTTTGTTTGGGACTTTTGAGTCTCACAGTTTCTCTGTGTAGTCCTGGCTGTCCTGGAACTTTCTCTGTAGAACAGATTGACCTCAAACTCAGAAATCATCTTTTCTCTACCTGCCTCTACCTCCCAAGTGCTGGGATTAAAGGCATGTGTAACACGGTGCCTAGCTTTTAATTTTGTTTATGTGTTCTTTGTTTGTTTTTCATCCCTGCAGGTATCTGTGCACCTTGTGTATATGCCTTGTGTCCTAAAAGGCCAGAGGAGGACATCAGATCCTCTGGAACTGGAGTTGCAGATGACTGTGGGCTGCCATGTGATTGCTGGGAATTGAATCCAGGTCCTTTGGAAGAACAGCCAGTACTCTTAATCATTGAACCGTATTTCCTGCTCCTAATCACTTCAAAAAATATTTATTATTTTAAATTATGTATATGTCTATATGTAGACATATGCACATAAATGTGAGTGCCTACAGAAATACTGGATCCCCTGGAACTGGAGTTACATGTGACTGTGACCCATCTGACATAGATACTCTGCAAGAGGAGTATATGCCTTTAACTTGCTGAACTGCCTCTCCAGTCCTGGAATATCTAATCTCTTAGTGGACATGCTCATCGTGTTAAATGAGACTCACAGGAGGCTGTTGCAGCTTGAGCTCCTGTACTCGGACTCTTGGACCAATAGACCGAACCATATGGAGTTACTCATACTGATTCTGCGGTTTGTCTGATCCTCCAAGGAATCCGTTGAGAGATAAAAGCCAAATTACCAACCAAAGTGCATTCTTGGTTTTTTTTTTTTTT
>NC_034592.1:38712826-38728157 GCF_900095145.1 Mus pahari | reverse complement strand
AGAGAGATCTCGCCTCCCCATGTCCTCAGCTCAGTACTTTTGTTGGGCTTGAAGCAACCAACCAAGCAACCAACCGGCACAGAGCCCGAGATGGAGAGAGAGAGAGAGAGAGAGAGAGAGAGAGAGAGAGAACACATTCAAACTTCTAAAAAAAGAAAGGTTCACCAAGCAGGGATGGTGTACACCAGCCCTTGGGAGGCAGCAGAGGCAGGTAAAATCTCTATGAGTTCAAGGATAGTCTGGTCTACAAAATGAGTTCTAGGACAGTCAGGGCTGTTAGAGAACCCCTGTCTTGGAAAAAGGAAGGAAGGGAGGGAGGGAGGGAGGGAGGGAGGGAGGGGGGACAGAAGATTCTATTTTAATTAGTCTCTGATTTGCATGTCTATGTCTAGGCTTATGTCCCTATAAAAGTCAAGAGCTACAAAATATTTATGTCCAAGAGTATTTATTACAGCAATATTTATGAAAACAACCTTAAATCCTAATATAAATTTAGCTTAAATAAAGCAGGGAACAATCATATTTACAACTACTCAAAGTCCCATTTTGTAGAAAACTCAGCGATCTTGGGAACTGCTTGAGCTATAAAATGTCAAGGTTAAAAATATCAGGTTACAAAACTATACATAAGGCAGAATGCCAACATTCAAATGCAAATCATGGAGTTACATATATACATATACTACAAGTAGAAAAACAAATGAAAGACAAACATTACTTATTTTTGTGTAGTATAATTATGAGTTTTTGGTTTTTTTTTTTTAAACTCATTGGAGTTCTCTGTATTTGTCAGTTTTCCCCATAATTAGATATTGCTTTCACATTTGGAAAAATAATAAATACATGTTAATAATAAAAATACAAAAGAGAACAAATGAGGTCCAAGAGCTACAAATATAAATATTGTACTGGATGTTTTGAATATCTTTTTTTAAAAAACAATTTTTTTATAGATGGCTAAACCTTCCAGGTAAGAACTTTTTATTTCCAGTAGTACTTGTATTTTTGGCTTGACTAGATTTCGATGCAGGATCCACTGTGACGTATTTAATCTGGAAGCCTCCAGCTGTGACAGATGCATCACTCAGAAACTTCAAGGTCATGACATTTCCTGGGTGGGGAGGCACACAAAGAACAGGGAGGTTACTCCAGAGTGATTTGTTCCACAATTCATCTCACAGAAGAACAGATAATGATGTAAACGAGTCCCGGAGTGCAGACATGCCTTCTCACGGGATGTAGTGTCTGTAGTTGCCCTGTACAGAGGAGCCAGTGAGGGAGTTTTATATTTAACTTTGGGCCTCTTGTCTCATGTGGGAGAAGTCTTTTCTGTTTTAGAAGATTCTCCAGGGCTCGGCTCTCCTGCACCCTTCTGCCTCTCCAAATGAAATGAAATAAACACAGTTTTAAGATGCGGTGCCTGGCCGGGCGTGGTGGCGCACGCCTTTAATCCCTGCACTCGGGAGGCAGAGGCAGGCGGATTTCTGAGTTCGAGGTCAGCCTGGTCTACAAAGTGAGTTCCAGGACAGCCAGGGCTATACAGAGAAACCCTGTCTCGAAAAACCAAAAAAAGAAAGATGCGGTGCCTGCCTAGCATGTTGAGATTCTGGATTTGATCCATACCATCAAAGAGTTAAAGCAATGATTCTTAAGGACTGGTCCACAGAAATAGAAGAACTTGCGGTGTGGATGGGCTATTTTCTAACTGATGGGGAGCAGCAAATTTTCCATTGTTAAGAAGCAAGCTTAAGGCAATGTGTGGTGGCCTCTACCAGTCTGACCAGCTAGGGTTATAGAGTGAGAGTGTGTCTATAACAAAATGATAATGAAAATGAAATGATAGTAATAATAAATTGATCAATAAATTAATATACATATTTTTAAAAAGAAAGCCAAAAAATAAACCTAAAGGCCTACTTCCTATTATGGAATTAAAATGCACCTTAACATGTTGACGAGAAAGTGCCAAAATAATACATAAGAATATTTCAGGAGGAACGATTTAATAGAAATTATTATTGTGTGTATGGATGTGTTGTTGACATTTGTGAGCGTGAGAGCTTGCCATAGTGTGCACGTGAGGTCAGAGGTCAACCTCGTGGAGGTGAATCTTCCTTTCCACTTTTACCTGCAGAGGCATTTTATAAAAATTGTTATTTTATTTTTATATTTACTTCCATTATGTTACATGTGCAGGAGCGCTTTGTCTGCATGTATGTATATGTGTGCAGCACATAAAAGTCTGGTCTCTTCAAAGTCAGAAGAGGGCATCAGAGCCTCTGGAACTGGATTTGGGGATGCTGGTAGGCCACCGTGTGAATTCTGGGAACTGAAGCCGGGACTCTGCAGGAACCACAAGTGCTCTTAACCTCTGAGCCATCCTGGTAGCCCTGGAAGCCTTTCTTAACTTAGATCCTCAATCCATAATTAAAAAAACAAAACAAGCATATATATTACATGTCATTATAGATATGACCTTGAGTCAAAAGACTAGGTGATCGTTGCCAAAGCCAAGGAGGTGATATTGTCTGGCTGAGCTTAGCTCAAGTCCAGGCCACCTGGCTACAGACTTCATGTTCCATTTGTCACACTGTATTTTTCTGACACTGGAAGATTTATCTGATTATATATATATATAATTTGTACTGTAAATGAAGCCCTGGTTGGCTAGGCATGCCTTGAACCATTCAGACTGAGACTGGAGGATCAGGATTTTGGTTTTGATTTTTCAGCTACATAGATTTTAAATCCAATCTTAGTTGGGACTCTGTTTCAAACTTTGTAGGTGGTAGCCCTGAGACTGTACATAGCCTAGGCTAGCCTTAAATCCCTGTGTGGTCCTCCTGCCTCTGCATCCACACCCAGCTCTGCTGTTGGTTTTTTGAAGAAAAACCTTCAGGCCCCAACTCCCTAGTAGAGCCCTAAAGCCAATCTCATTTCAGATGTTCTGTTAACATAGAGTCTGCCCTGGAGAAAAGAGAGATAAGAGGTTTATTTATAGTGGGTTTCCCTGGACCGCAGCAATAACAAATTAATAAGCTTTCAACAGTAATCATTCAAGGACAGAGTAGAGAGCTTCGCAGCTTGTAAAAAATGACACCTCAGAACTCCGCGGCAAGACTGGGTGTGACAGGCACCGAGAAGCACTTGGCACTGCCTTGGCTGGGCCCTGAGCTGTGTGCTGTTCTTAGGTGAGAAGCACTGTGATAATTTTACGACTTGGAGAGAAAACAGAAGCTATCAGAATGCCAAGTGCCGGCGCTGGAAAGAGAAAGAAAACAAAGATTTCCCAGAAAATGACGGTTTTAGCTAAAAAAAAAAAAAAAAAAAAAAAAAAAAAAGCAGTTTAAACTTAAAGAGTAGTGTTGCCTATTGTGATTAATTTAGGTTACTAGGGGCATCTTTTGAGGACATTATTTCTTAGAACATAGTATATGAGATAACTTCAGGGTGTATGTATGTGTGTGTGTGTGTGTGTGTGTGTCAGCAAGCATTGCCTGGTATTTCTAGCCTTTTGAGATTTACTGCATAAATTAGCATACAAAAAGAATCCTGTGGTGGCCAAACAGGAAACCTTTGAAACCTTTTTATCAAGGCTTGGCCCCCCAGTAGTTCCTGTTTTTGTTTTGTTGTTGTTGTTGTTGTTTTGTGGTTCTGTTTTGTTTTATCCAAGACAGGGTTTCTCTGTGTAGCCCTGGCTGTCCAGAAACTCAATGTGTAGACCAGGCTGGCCTGATCTGCCTCCTGAGGGCTGGAATCAAAGCCATAACTGCCTGGTTTAACAACTTCTCTTTTCTTATGCAATGGCTGCTGAAAGTACTGGGATGTACTGGGAAAGGGATGTTGTAACTGGGAAAGAAATGTGATACTAAGAATGCATTCGTTTACTACAGTGGGTGCTGTGTTTACTTGACAATTCATTCCAGTCTTTTATGAACGAGAATTTTCTGCCATTGTCATCATCGTCATCATCATCATCATCTGTACTGGGAGTCAAACCTAAGGCCACCGCATATGTAAAGCAAGGACTCCGCTACTGAGCGCATTGCCAGTCTTTACACATTTATTTATTTATTTATTTATTTTGGTTTTTCGAGACAGGGTTTCTCTGTATAGCCCTGATTGTCCTGGAACTCGCTTTGTAGACCAGGCTGGCCTCGAACTCAGAAATCCACCTGCCTCTGCCTCCCAAGGGCTGGGACTAAAGGCGTGCGCCACCAACGCCCGGTCTTTACACATTTATTACCACTCTGGATCCTTGTGCCAACAGCAGCTCTAAGGGACTGGTGGATTCTCGATGCCTGCCAACGAGAGCTGTCCACACACATCATTCTGATCACAGAGTTGGCCAAAGTCTTAACAATAAAAACTGACACTATTGCAAGCTAATGAACTGTCTCGAGTTTCAGTTCTCTCAAGTGTAAAGGGCAAAGGAATGGTAATAACTTTGAGGACGCCGAGGAAAAGCAAATGGAAATTTTGCAGTGACTTGGGTATTACCTGTGCTAATGATGTCTTCTGGAAGTTCATCGCCGCAGTATCTGAAAGGGAATTTTTTAAGAAAAGAGCAGTCACACACACAAAGAAGCACACAGCTGTTGATTTGGCTCATATTTATAACTAAACACTCTATTCCCCACAAATAATGGCTCACTTTTCTCTAATTACAAGAAACTTATTTTTCAGACGGGGTCCCACTCATGTAGCCCTGATTGGCCTGGAACTCACTCACTATGTAGACCGAGAACTGCTGGCCTCTGCCTCCCAATGAATCAATTTAATTTTAATTTTTTATTTTTTATTTATTTATTTTTTTATTCTTTGAGACAGGGTTACTCCGTGTACCCTGGTTGTTCTGGAACTCGTTCTATAGATCAGACTGGCCTCAAACTCAGAGATCCACCTATCACCCGAGTGCTAGGATTGAAGGCATGCACCACCACTGTCTGGCTATCTTTAATTTCTTATTTATTTATTTTTTTTAACATGAGTTGGTGGCAGAAGAATCAAGCTCAAAGTCATTCTCAGTTATATAATGAGTTTGAGGCTAGCTTGGGCTACAGAAGACTTCCCCTGTAACCAAAATGAGAGCGAGGGAGGGAGGGACTGACTTGAACATTTTAACAGAAATTTCATTCCCCGAGTCTTTAGTCACGTGAGGGGTTGAATAACCAGACAATGAGGTTTTATAACAACAATCAAAGGCAGCTGTCAGTGCTTCTGTAATTAGTATAGGTACAGCCTGCTAAGAAAAAAAAAAAATCCTTTCTTGGCACGTTATATGAAAGCCAGGTGTGAAGAAGTATGCCCGTATACCCAGCACTTTGGAGGTGGAGGCAGGAGGATCAGGGGTTCAAGGCCTGCCTGAACTACATAATGAGCTTAAGGCTAGCCTGCAGTCCCAGGTCTGCAGACAGAGGGGAGGAGGGGGCTGGAGAGATGGCTCAGGGGTTAAGAGCACTGACTGCTCTTCCAGAGGTCCTGAGTTCAATTCCTAGTAATCACAGGTGGCTCACAACCATCTGTAATGGGATCCGATGCCCTCTTCTGGTGTGTCTGACAGCTACGGTGTACTCGTATACATAAAATAAATAAATCTTAAAAAAAAGAAAGAGGAGAGGAAGGTTGGGGAGGAAGAAGAGGAGAGGGAGGTGGGAGGAAAGGGGAGGAGAGGGAAAAAGGATTACTTTCTGCTGGGGAGAGTAGAGATAACGCACAATTATCACAGGAACACTTGGAGCGAAAGCTAAAGGAGGGTCAGATGAATACCGGAAGTTCTCTGACCGTGCTGGGTGGGCAAACAGCTCCTACCTTCCTACAAAGCCGTGGACGTCATCGTAACTGTCATAGATTTCTACATAATCAGCCAAGCAGCCTGGGTCATGTTCAAGGTCAAAGTCCAAAAAGCTCAGGTGAATGCGCTGACCGTACTTGAGCCGGATGTGCCAGTAGCAGACCTGGTTGTCATCATACTCATTTGGGAAGCCCGGGGATTTAAAAATTCGCTTTGGATCTGTGAAGACACCGCCACACTCCTTTGCTGAAATAGGAAAAGAAAGTTCACTTAGACCTTATATATTATTTTTATATGAAATACTAAAGAAATCACAATACATGATCTATAATATGTTGTATAATCTTGTAGCTGGTAATAATTTCTAAATTTTCTTTAAACTTAAAAATTTTATTCTCTTTCTCTCTCTCTCTCTCTCTCTCTCTCTCTCTCTGTGTGTGTGTGTGTGTGCTTTTGTATGTTTGTTAGCATGAGTTCTGGGAGTTTCATCTCAGCACCTAAGAGGCAAATTTCTGTGAGTTCAAGGCCAACCTGTCTTCATAGGAAATTTCAGGTAAGTCATTGTTGTGTAAAAAGACTGTCTCAAAAAATAAAAACCCTATCATCATCAACAACAGAAAGTTCCTTCTGGATCTTGAATTCAGGTCACTCTAATAGCCGTGTTATCTCTCCAACTTGAAAACTTTGTCTAAAAATACTCTTTTTCAAAAAAAAAAAAAAAAAAAAAAGGAAATTTCATTTGTAGCTCAGGTTAGCCTTAAAGTCTCAATTTTCTTGCCTCAGTCCATGGAGTGCTAGGATTCAGCCCTGTGTTACCAGGTCAAGCAAGAATACATTCAATAAGTAGCTATTAATATTGTTATATGTCTTTTAAAGACAAGGTCTCATATAGCCCAAGCTAGCCTTGAACTTGCTATGTAGCCAACACGGTTTTTGAGCCTTGATCTTCCTACCTATATCTTCCACTTGGTGGATTATAGGCCTGTACAACCAGGCCTGGCTTATTACTTTAATTGGTAAAGATAACATTCGTACATATTGACAATGGTGATGCACTCTAGAAACAGAGGTAGGCGAACCTCTGTGAGTTTGAAGCCAGTGTAGTAGTCTATATAGTGAATTCAAGGCCAACCAGGGATACACAGTGACACTCTGGAGAAAGAGGGAGGAGGAGGGAGGAAGGGAGGGAAGAAAGGAAGGAGGAAGGGAGGAAGGAGAGAGGGAGGAAGGAAGAGAGGGAGGGAGGAAGGGGAAGAAAGGAGGAGGGAGGGAGGAAGAAGGAAGGAAATGAGGAAGGAAGAGTGGAAGGGAGGGAGGGAAGGAAGGAGGAAGGGAGAAAGGGATTGAAGGAGAGATAAGAGAGAGGGAGAGGGAGAGAGGGGGAGAGGGAGAGAGGGAGAGAGAGAGACAGAGAGAGAGAAAGAGAGAGACTTTTTTTTTTCTGCACAGTGAAATTCTGTCTTAAAAACCAAAGCACTCATACATGAGGCTAGCCTGCATCATTTCACACATCCTAACCTGAATGAGTAACCGTATTCTTGAACACTTGCATGAACACGCCTGGCTTCAGAAGTGAAGAACGGGCTTTGGGATCCCTGGAACTAGAGTTATGGAGGGTTGTGAGCCACAATGTGGGTGCTAGGAATGAAAACTGACCCTGTGCAAGGGCAGCAAGTGCTCTTAGCCTCTGAGCCAACTTTCCAGCCCCCACCTCCGCAAACGTACAGCGCCTATTCTAGCTCGTTTCCATCAGCTCTAACTCGGTGATTTTAATGAAGATTGCTCAACTTTTCTGATATTAGTTTTTTATTCCAATGCGTTCTGACAAGCTATTTTCCTCGTAGCGGGTTAGGGAGCTCTCTGTCCCTCAAGCTGTTCCCCACCATATATAATCAACACACCAAGTCTAGAGAAACTGGGTGTCCTGAGAACTGGGAAAGAGCCACTCTCCCAGGATTCTGTGCACATATTCCCAGAATAAGTACTTAGCTGCCAGAGAAGAGGCAGCAATTTATAAAGATTTATGAACTAAGATGATATCCGTATTAGATGACAATGGATTCTGGAAGATCCCTTTCATTAACACAGCTTCATTTATCCTATGATTTGGCTTTGTTGTGTATTTTTGAGACAGGGTCTCCCTATACAGCTTTGGATGGTTGGGGATTCACTATGTAGACCAGGCTAACATCAAATTCAGAGATCTGCCAGCTTCTGTCTCCCAACGGCTGAGATTAAAGACATATGCTACCAAACCTGGCTTCACTCTAGACTCTGGCAATAATTAACAATAACAGTAGTATAGTACAGGCTAGGACTAAAAGCGTTGTGGTGTATACAAATTGATTTGGTCCAGGTATGGTGCCACACACCTTCAATCCCAGCACTCTGTGAGTTCGAGGTCAACCTGGTCTACATAGTGAGTTTCAGGCCAGCCAGGGGTGAACAATGAGACCCTGTCTAAAAAACAAAGACAAACCAAAACAAAACAAACGAAACCCCCAAAACAGCAACAGCAGTTACAAAAACAAAACCCAAACAAAACAAAACAAAACAAGGAACCAAAATGATTTGTTGGTCATAGTCCTGTGATAAATGCCTTGTACTTTGTTTTGAATGAATGTATTGTTAGTGTACAGGCAAATCCACTGGCCTACTCTCAGAGACCTAGCAGCTGTTAATGTCATGACCTGCCTCCACCACCAGGTCTGGGAGGGAGGAAGGGTGTGGGGGGGGGGGGGGGGGGAAGGGATGGATGGGGAGGCCCTACCCTCCACTGAAGCTCTCTCTGTGTTCTCAGTGTCCTCCGCCCATCTCTGCACACACACACACACACACACACACACACACACACCCCTCTTCCTGTTCTCATGGTTCTGTTCCCTGTCTGTCTGTCTGTCTGTTCACATGTCCACTTGTCTGCCTTTATCCTTTCCCCAGGTCCTCACTCTCCTTCCTTCCTCCAACAAACCTCTTTTACACCAGATCTGTAGCATGGTGTGATTTCTCAGGAGTACACCTTGGCATGGGCCTGCCAAAGATACCCACTCACTGCATAACATGTAGTGTCCAGCTCTAAGAAAAATTCTACTTGGAATCCACTTAATTTTGTGCTATATGTTGCTTATGGACATGCAAGGCTGCTCTGTGATAGTCAGTACTATTAAGCAAGACTGCGACAGCAGCCTAGATTGTGGCTATCATCCTCCTACTATGATATGGAATTTCATATAAGGTAGATCCAACACTTCATCACATCAGTGTACTAGCAAATGCCAGAAAGTCTCTGTGATGTAGTAAATAACATTGTTATGTTGTCTGGGAGAATATATCTGAAAATAAGAGTCTGCTTTTTAACCCTAAGAACATAAACAAAGAATAATTCTTACTCTTTAGTGGGAATATGAAGGCGGGAACACACTTCAGGTCCCTGAATAGCAAGAAAGGACCTATGAATGGTGGGTATAATATTGTCATCACCATCACCACATTTACTCATTTTTAGATGGAAAAGCTGTTTTCTTTCGTCATCTCTTGGTAGGTAACAGCTTTGCTGCTGTTGTTTATGTAACTACTTTTGCAAGCACAGAATTATCATTTTAAAGAACAAACCGTGTGGGTTGTAGCAATAGGCATCCCACCGCTCGCTCCTGTTGAGCCGGATTCCATAATCGATGATACCCGTTTTCCCAAATCCACAGTTGGGCCCAGGTTTCACAATGGGGTATCCGACTCTACCCTTGGCCATCCATCCAGCAGCACAGACATGAAATCCTGAAAGAGGAAGAGAAGCTTAGGGATTCATTTAGTAGGAAAAGACGACCACTCCCTACCGTGAGTTTCTCAAGGGGCCAAACCTTGAGAAATAGGAAAACCTTGCAATTGTAGTACTCTGGAAGCTGAGGCAGAAGGATTTTAAGATCAAAGTCAGACTTGGCTACACAGTGAGGTGGAATACCAAGCCTTGGACCTTAGGTTAATACTTGGGCACCACCAACAAAACACTAAACCGAAGTCTGAATACAAATAAAACATATCTTTTTTTTTTCTTTCTGCTTTGTTTTGTTTTGTGTTTTGTTTTCAAGACCAGGGTTTCTCTGAATATTCCTGGCTGTCCTGGAACTTGATTTGTAGAGCAGGCTGGCTTTGAATTCACAGAGATCCACCTGCCTCTGCCTCCTGTGTCCTAGGATTCAAGCCACCATGCCTGGCTCACCATTTTTTCTTGAGACATGATTTCCTATCATCCAGGCTGGCCTTAAATGCTGTGTTTGTTAAGGCTGACCTTGAACTCCTAGTGCTACCAGGGTGGCAGGCATGCAGCCACCATGCCTAGCTATAAAATTTGAATTCTGACTTTTACTAGCTAGTGGTTCTATTTGAAAACAAAAACGAATGCAGATAGATTAGAATTGAGGGCCATGTCTGAGTCTGAGTACCATTGGTTTCAGGTCGTTTGGGCAGTTGTCTGAGAAGCTAGGTGTGCATTTAAATGAAAACCTTCAGCCATCCATCTGTGCACCCAACCAACTGGGAATGATAATTGCTTCCTTACAGAACTGCGTCTGAGATGAGCTGTAGCTCAGTGGCAGGGCACTGGCCTCAGATGGTCGATACCCTAAATCCAATCTCTGCCAGACAAAAAAGTACATCTGAACGTGTCCAGGTGCCTTTCTTGTCATTAGTTTCTCAGTGCTGTATTTACATGGTGCTCATATTACGGTAGATACTAGAAGCAATCTCTGACTTAAAATATGCAGGGTATTCATGCCCATAATATCTTTACTCGGGCGTCTGAGGCAGGAGGACCACAAGTTTGAGACCAGCAAGACTTTGTCTCAAAAACACAAAAATACACAAATAAAAGTCACAGAAGCAAGCAAATAAACACAAAGGAGACGTGAATGCTGGTGGATGGCTGCAAGCCTGAGCCCGTGCAGCAGGGTGTGGCCCTGGGTTTGATCCATAGGACTTGAACATCCTTGGCTACTGCTTATCAGTGGAGATCTTGGACACGATCCCTTTCTGCTGCCGTGGGGTAATTTACTGCTGCGTGTTTGTCTTGCTTGAACAAAGTATAAAACTAGTGTAGGCTCTGCCAGAGGCGTCACAGGGGAGAAGGTAGCTAGCTTTTTTTTTTTTTTTTTTTAAAGATTTATTTGTTTATTATATGTAAGTACACTGTAGCTGTTTTCAGACACTCCAGAAGAGGGTGTCAGATCTTGTTAGGGATGGTTATGAGCCACCATGTGGTTGCTGGGATTTGAACTCTGGACCTTCGGAAGAGCAGTTGGGTGCTCTTACCCACTGAGCCATCTCACCAGCCCGGTAGCTAGCTTTTTAAATAAGAAGCAAATCATAGTAGCCAGGTGTGGTGGTCCATGCCTTTAATCTCAGCACTTGGGAGGCAGAGATAGATGGGATAGCTCTGAGTTCAAGGCTAGCCTGCTCTACAGTCAAGTTTCAGACTGGGGCTATATAGTGTGACTACGTTTGTAGTCCCAAGATTTGGGAGGCTCAGGAGGAACTAGCCTCGGTTGTCGAGTGAATTTGAGATCAGCATGGGCAAACAGACAAATAAACAACATATACAAAAGCAAAAATCAAGCCAGCCCAAATAAGAGCAATAGTTAATTGCTGGAGTATTTTGGCATTAGCATCTTCCCGGTTTCTCTTTCCTACCGCTATAAAACCCACCTCACTGCTTTTAATCTTACAGCACAGTGGTACAAATGTGTGGTGGTGTGTCCCTGTTGTCCCAGCCAGAGGTTAGCTGAGGGTTGACGAAGATCACAAGTTTGAGGCCAGCCTGGGCTATAGAGTGGGACTCTTATTTTGAAAAAAATAAACAAATTAAAAATAAGAGAAAAGTTTCTTAAATTTTAACTTTTCTAGTACTGTGGGAGGCTCCGAAGTCCTTGTGCTCACAGATAAGCACCAGGGGAACCGGGAATGTTAAACACACCGGGCTGTCTCTTCAAAGGGAGGGATGTGTAACCTATTTTCTGCCTAGAGGTCTGGGAACAGACGTGGTTAATAGCCTGGTGACCTTTGCACTAGCTGCGTGGCTGAGACTACAGACCCTGTTGTGAACTTGTCAACCTATAGACCCCATCTTTATGGAAAATACCACATGTACTTTACAAAGAATTTCCATGTAGTCATGTTTTATTGTGCACACAGAATTGAGTTAACCGTCATCAATTGTGATGTACTTAAATATGCCTAAAGCAAACTTGGGGTCAGACTCCTGAAGTCTAAACCAACAGCAGCTACTGAGTCCCGTTGAACCAAACAACCTTCTTGCCTCCCTCGGATCTTTACTCTGCTGGCTGGGGTGGTCAGAGACCCTGCACTACTACTAGGGAAATTGATTTGTAAAATTGCATGCTTTAATAGCGGAGGAAACCAACATTAACATGCCAAGAGAGACAGGACAACATTTAAAGGAGTACCAATTACAGTAACATTAGCACACAGTGTTTCAATGATACCAAGGTAACTGGGGTAGTGTTGTCCTTTGGTGTTTACTTTTAGACCACAGACCCTCTATCTGCCTCTTTCTCTCTCTAAGAAATCTTGAGGACAGAGAATTAAGAAGCATGCTGTGCTGTGACCTCGTAGCCCCCTCCCCTTCATAGCTGTGGTCCTGCTAGAACTTGGCTCAGTGCTGTGTCAGGAGTCACATGGACTAAGCGGGGTTAAATCACGAGTGGAGCTTCCGGCACGCCCTAGAAATCTATAACCGTCTGAAACCTCCCTTTGTTCCTAGGACTCAAAGACCTTTTCCATCAAGGTCCATGGCAAACTATACATGTTGGGTATCTCACCTGCTCTCCCTCTTGAAGCCCTCTGCTAATGAAACCCCTCTCCAGGTTTTTAAAGCAGGTCTCCTCGACCGCTCTCCCCATGTCTTTCTTTGTCTCTCTCTGGTAAAGGCCTCATCTTACTTCTTGTTCTCCCGATCTTCATGTCCCAGTCACGTTTCTCTGCTGCCCCTGGTGGTGTTGGGAGGCTCTCTCTCCTAACAAAGCTCCTTTTGATGGGGAATTTCATGTCCGCTCCTCACCCAAACTCCCTGTAACTCCACCATGACTTGTATTTTCTTAATTCTCACTGGACGGTGCCCAACCCTCGTGAGATGCTCTTACCAGGAACTTCTGACTCTAGGCAGAAGGAATGAGGGAAGCCCAGATATTCTCATCACATAGAGAACGGTCGCAAAGGGCTCAAGAGAAAAATTCTCATAAGAGTTATGGAAAAGGTGGATTTCCCCCACAAGTCCCAGAAAATGAATAATAAGAAAAACTACTATGAAACCAGTTACCAATTTTTCTGGCTGCTTCTAGTTGCTTGTAGGTTGCGAGACGACCACCTTCAAATTCACATACGGCCTTGGCTTCTGCGTAGGTGAGCTTGTATCTGCCAGCCCGAGCTTCTCTGTGGTATACGCCTGCTGCTTGTTCTGTGTATTATAGAACATCATCAATGCACTATTATCCATTCTTGTGGAACAAAGGAAATTTTGCTCCAGCGGGAGGATTACGTCAGATACATGTTCTTGGCAAAGAAATTTCTAGGTCAGCTGCCACGGTAGTTTAGTTTTTATTGTTAGAAAGCTTTGCGGGGGTGGGGGGAAGAATGAGGGAGAATTTTAGGGGGATATAGGTTGGACACGTAAAGACTGGAGTTTAAATAGTTTCTGACAGCATGAAAAATTTAAATATAGCATCATATTGTATTTCTAGACTAACCACAAGTAATACAGTCTTATTTATTTATTTATTTATTTATTTATTTATTTATTTTGGTTTTTTGAGTCGGAGTTTCTCTGTGTAGCCCTGGCTGTCCTGGAACTCAGAAATCCGCCTGCCTCTGCCTCCCAAGTGCTGGGACTAAAGGCATGCGATACCACTGCCCGGCTAAGTAATACAGTCTTGGTATTCCTTTGGCTTTAAGAAGAGCCAGAAAAACTGGGCAATGGTGGTGCCTACTTTGATCCCAGCTTAGGGAGGCAAGGGTCAATGGAATTTTTTTTTTTTTTTTTTTGTGAGTTCAAGGCCAGCCTGGTCTACAGAGCTAGCTCCAGGATAGTCAGGGCTACACAAAGAAACCCTGTCTCAAAACAAAAAAAAAAAAAAAAAAGCCATAAAAGTGCTTGGATAGGCTCATAGTAGATGAAGCTTAGAAGCTTAGAAGGTAAAAATAAGCCAGTGGAAAATGGAAGCTCTCAAAGAGGGAGGACATGGCCTATCTGATTAAGACAATGTAGCTGAAGATTTGGTAAAGAACTTAAACACTGTGGGAAAATCTGATAGAGCCCTCAGCGAGCAAGTACTAAGCACTAAGGAAAGAGATGTGACCATGCCTGAGAAAAACCCTGGCTCCCCTCTAACCTCTTTCCCTGACTTGTTTGTTCATGTGTTGTTCCCAGCATAGTTTAGGCGATGGCAAGTCACACACACACCCTGCCTTCCAGTGGGTCACTGTTTCAGTGAATTGTTTGGGACTGCAGTGATGTCTCCATAGAAACAGTGTGAAGAGACTCCCCAGACGATGGTCACGAGTTTATCTCCAATAGTGCCGATAGAACCACCCAGTTGTCCAGATTCCTACTAAGCTTTTGTATACTGATCTATCCAGTCGGCCCCCGTGGAGATGCTTCCAGGGAGTTCCTGAGTGCCTCAGCACATAAGACGCAGATCCAGAAACATGTCCTGATTCAACTCACTCTTTTCTTTTCTTTTCCTCAAACTAACACCGACTCTGCCACGGCGTGACGGGAAATGGTGTTGGCCGTGCTTCATGCTTTTCTGGACTCAAAGGATCCAGCTCTCCTAAATCAGATGGTAAAAGCCCATTGCTGCCTATTTTGAAGCAGGGTCTCGCGTGCCAGGCTGGCCCCTAATTGGCTTTGCAGCTGATGAAGTCCTTGAGCTCTGGGATCACAGGCATATAATACGGTTTTATTTGGTACCCGGGAACCCGAGCAGGGCTTTTATGCATGCTAGACAAGCACTCTACCAACTGAAGCTACGTTCCATGTTTATGGACCAGAGCATGCTAGCAACATCAGCTCATCACCACTGGAGATCATTTCCACCTTGTAATGACTTGTGGTCCAGGTTCCTTCATGAGGCAAAGCCTCTACACAGTCATTAATTTCCTCATTCCCTGAAGCATGCAACCCGATGAAATTTCCTAGGTACTGTGGACCAGACCCTGCTGTCCCCTCAAAGAATTTAGACATGAATGAGCAGGTAACTAAAGTATAGTTATCTTTTTAAAGTTAATTTTTAAATTTATGTGTATGCATGTTTTTTTTTTTTTTTCCTCTGCATGTTTGTCTGTGCCTGAGGAGTCCGAAAGAGGGTATTGAATCTGCTGGGATTAGAGTTACAGGGGGTTGTGACCCTGACAGGAGGATTTTCAGAGGAATCCCCATTCTCTGAAAGATCAACCAATGCTCTTTAACCACAGGCATCTCTCCAGCCCTGCTTTCCTTCCTTCCTTCCCTCCCCCTCCCCCTCCCCCTCC
>NC_034592.1:38709644-38712791 GCF_900095145.1 Mus pahari | reverse complement strand
TCTTTCTTTCTTTCTTTCTTTCTTTCTTTCTTTCTTTCTTTCTTTCTTTCTTTCTTTCACATAGGGTCTTGGTATATAGCCCAGGCTGGTCTAGAACTTGTGATTCTCCTGTGTCAGCCCTTTAAGTAGGAAAATTAAAGCCACCGGGACTTGGAGAGGTAGCTCAGCAGTTAAGAGCACTGGCTGCTCTTTCAGAGGCTGAGGAGATTGCCAGCACCCACATGTCAGCTCACAACTGTCGGTAACTCCAGTTCCAAAGGATCCAACGCCCTCACAAAGACACAAACACAGACAAAACACCAATGCACAGGAAATTAAAAGATGCATGTCACCACACTGAACTAAGTATCTTTATCCGAGACACTATGCCTTTTGCTAAAGAAAAAGGATGCATGCTTAATTTAATTATTTATTATGAACATTGTTAATTTAAAAAGTTGAAATCTATCCGCATTTCAAGAATTTAGAGTAAAAACTTTTTAAGCAAAAAAAAATCGCACACATTATTTTAATGGATGACAACTCTTCTTCAAACTGCTTTTCTTAATATTTTACTCCAAACTTGAAATGCATTTCTGGGGAGAGGGTAACAAGGAGTCATAGAAAATAATTTCAAACTGTCTTACCAGTAATTAAAAACAAGCAGGTGGCTGGAGAGATGGCTCAGCGGTTAAGAGCACTGACTGCTCTTCCAGAGGCCCTGAGTTCAATTCCCAGCAACCACATGGTGGCTCATAACCATCTGTAATGGGATCCGATGCTCTCTTCTGGTGAGTCTGAAGACAGCGACAGTGTACTCATATATATAAAATGAATAAATAAATCTTAAAAAAAAAAACACAAGCAGGCAAGTAAAACTGTTGGAAGCTGGTGGCCCGCGTCTGGGTAACGTGATACTGACAGAAGTCACAGACTCAGGGGCTGGGGAGATGGCTCAGTGGTTAAGAGCACTGACTGTTCTTCCGAAGGTCCTGAGCTCAAATCCCAGCAACCACATGGTGGCTCACAACCATCCCTAATGAGATCCAATGCCCTCTTCTGGGGTGTCTGAAGACAGCTACAGTGTACTTACATAAAATAAATAAATAAATCTTTAAAAAAAAAAAAGAAAAAGAAAAAAAAGAAGTCACAGACTTCAGGGGCCATAATTTCAGTTTGTTAAATGTTTCTATTCTATCTTGCCAAAAGAGCAATCATACAGGACTCTCAATATTTGACTACTTAATTAATGCAGTTAATGAAATAATTTATGACGAGGTCTCACTTGTAGCCTATGCTTACCATGAACTCTCTATTGTCCTCCTTCAGCCTCTGGAGTCTTGGTGATTACAGACCTTGCTCAAGAACAGGTCTATATGAAATTGCTTTGATTGTTTGCTCTTTTTTTGTTTTTGTTTTTGTTTTGTTTTGTTTTTGTTTTTTGTTTTTTTGTTTTTTGAGACGGGGTTTCTCTGTGTAGCCCGGGTTGTCCTGGAACTCACTCTGTAGACTAGGCTGGTATCGAACTCAGAAATCTGCCTGCTTCTGACTCCCAAGTGCTGGGATTAAAGACATGTGCCACCACCACCTGGCTTTTTGAGACAATGTAATTTTCTAGCTCTGGCTGACCTGGAACTCATTATGTAGACCAGGTTGGCCTTGAACTCACAGAGAGCCACCTGCCTCTTAAGTACTGGCATTAAAGACATGCACCCGCATACTTGAATCTGCCCTGATAATTACAAACAAAGTATTTTACGTATGTATTTGTTAACTTTGCTTGTTAATTTATTTTGAGGCAAGTTTTTGCTGTGTATTCCAGGCTAGCCTGGAACTGCCAAGTACTAGGAGTACAAAATCAGGACCATTATTGTTTTAAAGTAGTATCTGTTATTTAAAACATATTTATAGATTTAGAATTTTCAGTTATCAAGACAAAACTTAATACAATGAAACTCTAACTTTTAAAAGATACATGTATCTAAAACAATATTTTTCTCTTCTGCCATTTAATTTTTAAAACTGAAAAAGGGTTTTTTTGTTTGTTTGTTTTGTTTTGTTTATTGTTGTTTTTTGGTTTTGGCAAATGACAACAGTGGACTATAGGCTCTGCCACATGCTGCTTTTTTGGGGAGGAGTTAAGTAACCTTGCAGACATCACTACTTGAGCCTCAGTTTCCTCATCTAGCAAATGGGAGCAATGATAACTGTAGCCTCTATTAGGACCTTATATAGTATGCAGTTTTCCTGCCTCTTACAGACTCAGGAGGAAGATGGAAAATAATTGATCTCTGTCTTCAGTGTGCCAGACCCACATTGACTGATTTCTTCTGTGTCTGTTCCTTTCTCGTTGAGTTGCAATTATAGAAATGAAAGTCACAGAATTCAAATGTCCTGTTCTTCGCAGTTGTTACCGGATCCTTCCCTTTGAATCCAGCTCTCTTTTCTCCCTGAACAGTTTCTAATATTACATTGACCCAACCAACTGTAACCAATTTATGCTGGGCTGACTGGTCAGTAATTTGTCCCAGATTGAAGCATTTGACAGGGTCTCAAACCTCTGTGGTGTGTTCCTCACAAAGGCGGGGCTCGCTTCCCTCCCCACCTTCAGGGCAGAACTGCTTCTCACTCAGGCTTACATTTTTGTAGCATACACATTCAAACCATTACAAAAACAATGACTTGAAATCACCCTGTCCCAGGAGAATGTGACAGCCTTTCAAGATCTCCCCACATGACTTTAATTCCTACCTGCTTTACGGTATTTCTCCATTTCTGACAAACGTGTACGTATTACCCCAGGTGGATTGCATGCACACATCTACCAAATTTCAGAGCCCGTCTTGAACAAATGGTCACACTGCGACTAGTTTCGGCTCAAGTTGGAACAAGAGGCGGCAGGGCTGCACATTTCAAATCCAGCTTGCTAATGAGACCCTCATGGCTGCAGTTTCTACCACAGAGAACACTGCTGTAAGGGAAAAATAGTCTACAGCCATGTGTTGCCTAGCAAGCAAAAACCAAGATCTAGGTTGATTTTGCTTTGTCTGTTTTTTGTTTTTTTTTTTTTAGTTTGTTTGTTTTTTTAATTATTATTCTGTATAAGAATAAGATGATCCCTCCAACAAGCAATCAAAATAAATTTCTCTACTAAATACAATAATGAAC
>NC_034592.1:38704048-38709399 GCF_900095145.1 Mus pahari | reverse complement strand
AAATCTTTAAAAAAAAAAAAGAAAAAGAAAAAAAAGAAGTCACAGACTTCAGGGGCCATAATTTCAGTTTGTTAAATGTTTCTATTCTATCTTGCCAAAAGAGCAATCATACAGGACTCTCAATATTTGACTACTTAATTAATGCAGTTAATGAAATAATTTATGACGAGGTCTCACTTGTAGCCTATGCTTACCATGAACTCTCTATTGTCCTCCTTCAGCCTCTGGAGTCTTGGTGATTACAGACCTTGCTCAAGAACAGGTCTATATGAAATTGCTTTGATTGTTTGCTCTTTTTTTGTTTTTGTTTTTGTTTTGTTTTGTTTTTGTTTTTTGTTTTTTTGTTTTTTGAGACGGGGTTTCTCTGTGTAGCCCGGGTTGTCCTGGAACTCACTCTGTAGACTAGGCTGGTATCGAACTCAGAAATCTGCCTGCTTCTGACTCCCAAGTGCTGGGATTAAAGACATGTGCCACCACCACCTGGCTTTTTGAGACAATGTAATTTTCTAGCTCTGGCTGACCTGGAACTCATTATGTAGACCAGGTTGGCCTTGAACTCACAGAGAGCCACCTGCCTCTTAAGTACTGGCATTAAAGACATGCACCCGCATACTTGAATCTGCCCTGATAATTACAAACAAAGTATTTTACGTATGTATTTGTTAACTTTGCTTGTTAATTTATTTTGAGGCAAGTTTTTGCTGTGTATTCCAGGCTAGCCTGGAACTGCCAAGTACTAGGAGTACAAAATCAGGACCATTATTGTTTTAAAGTAGTATCTGTTATTTAAAACATATTTATAGATTTAGAATTTTCAGTTATCAAGACAAAACTTAATACAATGAAACTCTAACTTTTAAAAGATACATGTATCTAAAACAATATTTTTCTCTTCTGCCATTTAATTTTTAAAACTGAAAAAGGGTTTTTTTGTTTGTTTGTTTTGTTTTGTTTATTGTTGTTTTTTGGTTTTGGCAAATGACAACAGTGGACTATAGGCTCTGCCACATGCTGCTTTTTTGGGGAGGAGTTAAGTAACCTTGCAGACATCACTACTTGAGCCTCAGTTTCCTCATCTAGCAAATGGGAGCAATGATAACTGTAGCCTCTATTAGGACCTTATATAGTATGCAGTTTTCCTGCCTCTTACAGACTCAGGAGGAAGATGGAAAATAATTGATCTCTGTCTTCAGTGTGCCAGACCCACATTGACTGATTTCTTCTGTGTCTGTTCCTTTCTCGTTGAGTTGCAATTATAGAAATGAAAGTCACAGAATTCAAATGTCCTGTTCTTCGCAGTTGTTACCGGATCCTTCCCTTTGAATCCAGCTCTCTTTTCTCCCTGAACAGTTTCTAATATTACATTGACCCAACCAACTGTAACCAATTTATGCTGGGCTGACTGGTCAGTAATTTGTCCCAGATTGAAGCATTTGACAGGGTCTCAAACCTCTGTGGTGTGTTCCTCACAAAGGCGGGGCTCGCTTCCCTCCCCACCTTCAGGGCAGAACTGCTTCTCACTCAGGCTTACATTTTTGTAGCATACACATTCAAACCATTACAAAAACAATGACTTGAAATCACCCTGTCCCAGGAGAATGTGACAGCCTTTCAAGATCTCCCCACATGACTTTAATTCCTACCTGCTTTACGGTATTTCTCCATTTCTGACAAACGTGTACGTATTACCCCAGGTGGATTGCATGCACACATCTACCAAATTTCAGAGCCCGTCTTGAACAAATGGTCACACTGCGACTAGTTTCGGCTCAAGTTGGAACAAGAGGCGGCAGGGCTGCACATTTCAAATCCAGCTTGCTAATGAGACCCTCATGGCTGCAGTTTCTACCACAGAGAACACTGCTGTAAGGGAAAAATAGTCTACAGCCATGTGTTGCCTAGCAAGCAAAAACCAAGATCTAGGTTGATTTTGCTTTGTCTGTTTTTTGTTTTTTTTTTTTAGTTTGTTTGTTTTTTTAATTATTATTCTGTATAAGAATAAGATGATCCCTCCAACAAGCAATCAAAATAAATTTCTCTACTAAATACAATAATGAACAAAATGTAGCATCCAACTTGAGTTATAAGGATTCTAGTGTTGTTCTGAGTGCTATAATGGGAATTTTGAGCTTTCTGTGTTAATATTCATTTGTTGGTCTTTTGTTCATCTTCAGCGGTTAGCCCAAGGCATTCTTTACACTTAACAAAAACAGCAGAAAGAACGTTCCCCCATTTAACCAAAGATCTAGGAAAGTACTTCCATGACAAAAAGAACCAAACCTGAAGAACATATTACAGAGGACAAAGCATTTTCATCTTCTTTCCTGGACCAACAACACTCTAGAACTTGCTAGAACAGTTGAAAGAAAAGTTAAGCGGTGCCCTGTAGCTCAGAGTCCACAGAGTCCAGAGACGCTGCAGGTCAGCATGCATCATCTCACCTGAAACCTTACTGCCAATGCAGTGGAAAAACAAAACAGTTATAGTAGTGTTTTAGTTCCATAAAGAAATACCCACCAGTCAGCGACCACATCTGCTTTGAAATCTTGAAATATATTTTTACAATGCTAGCACATCTTAACCTCTTTTGTTGTTGTTGTTGTTGAACAATACATTGTCTAAAAAGATAGCCTTAAATTTTAAAGGAAAACTTTCTTTGTTTAATGGCATGCCAGTCACTGTCTCTCCTAAAGTATTTTCTGTGAAAACACCAGCTTTGAACACACTAGAATTTTTCAGTCCTTCCATTCAGTTCTCTATGGTGTCAATGGATCGATATTCCCAACATGAAGCTCGCGAGTGAAGTTTCTTACCAAGCCATATGGAGTTATGAAAGATCCCATTCTTGAATCCCCATCCGTGAGCCTCTTCCCACAGCAAGACGCATAAGCATAGGAAGACGACCATCTCTCTTCGGTTGCAGAGCCGGTTACAATGTCGGGGCTGCCCACAAGAAATTCTCAGAGCAGCGACTGGAATGCGGCTGAAACATCTGGTTTCCACATCTTTTAAATAGTTTTTTTCGGCTGTGAGGTCAGCACGTATTCTCCAATGGCACTTTCCGTTGCGGAGTTACACAATTAGTTCAGTGTCTGAAGCAAGCCCTCTGACTCATTTGCATTGGCAACCAGAACGGAGGGCGCGGGATGAGCATCTACGTTTTAAAGTCTCTTTCTCAGAAACAAGGTCGTTTATTTCTGTCACTCACCAACACTTTTCAGTTAGAAAAAGTTTGTGGCGTTTGGTGCAAATTCAGAAGTAGTTAAAAAAAAAAAAAAAAAAAAAAAAAAAAGCCGAACTCCAGCAGGATTCTCTGAGAAATCCTGAAGGTCCTGTTTGAATTGTTAATTTGGGGGTCTGTGATTTGACCCTAATCTTCGTGGTCTTGTGATAGTATCACTTTAGTTTTGCTAAACATTGCCAAATAAGTCTGTAAAGAAGATTTATAACAAATGTAGCTTGGCAAACCCAGCAAGGCAGGACCCCCCCCCCCACACACACACATGCCCCCCCCCCCCAATACACCAGTTTTGAGAAAAGGACATTCTTGGAATATCCAAATATCTTGCTATATTAACACATGGCGTATTTTAGGTAGTTAGATACTAGCAGGTTTGAAGGACTGGGGGAAGGGCAGTGGGGGGGGGACGGCTAGACCCCTCCCTTACAGTCACAGCCTGCATGAAAATAGGCTGGAGCTCTTCACTACTGGTCAGAAGAATAGGATTTGGGTCATATTTCTGGTCCTGGGGGTAGACATGACATCCTGAACTGCCTAGAAAGTCAGTCATTAATGGGTAACTAAGCCTGACTCTAGGAAATTTAAGATTACTATGTAGCAAGTTTACTATGTAGCAAGAGGCTTGTCCGATACAGACCAGCCAGGCCCAATGGTACAGGGCTGTAATTGCAGCCTGCCTGACCTACAAAAGGTCTCTTTCCAGAGATGCTTATGTGCCCACCCACTCAGCCTGTTCTCATGTCTGTCACCCTGGGCAACTTAGTGAGACTCTGTCTCAGAATAAGGAGAGAGAGAGAGAGAGAGAGAGAGAGAGAGAGAGAGAGAGAGAGAGAGAGAGAGAGAGAGCCAGCTCTGTGGTAGAGCATGCCTGTAACGTGTAAGGTCCTAGGTCCAATCGTCAGTACCAGGCAGGCACAGATATACCATACCATCCTCCTTCCTGTCAGAATCCACGCAAACAAGCTCATCAATCAATTGAACACCACAAGACCTCTCAGAAAAAAGCATCTGTAAAAAAGAAAAAAAAAAAAAAGCCCCAAAGCAAACAAAACAAAAAGCTCCCCCTCACCGGTGGACTGTGGTAGTAGTGTCTCTGGACCTTTTGCCTATTGGGTACTATTTCTTCTGTTGTGGTTTTTTTTTTTTTTTTTTCTTGGAGATAGGATCTCCATCTAGGTAGCCCTGATTGTCCTAGAACTTGCTATATAGATGAAGGGCTTGAACTCCTAGAGGTCAACCTGCCTCTGCCTCCTGAGTGCTGAGATTAAAGGTGTGTGTCACTGGGGCAGCTGTGCCACCATAGTGGGCTCCCTTTCACCCTCGTGGGTGTATTGTATTCGCTAGTGAATTCTGCCTATTGTACACATGCTGGTAGTAAATTCTGCCTATTGTACACATGCTGGTGCGTCTCCTGAGTTCCTTTGCCGTAGCTCACAAGTTGCAGAAAGAAGTTACCAGTCAATGACTCTGGTGACAGGTAGATGATGATGAAGTCAATGCAAGTATGGCCCAACCTCCCTAGATCAATTGAACTTGTTCGAAAATTATCAAAGTATGAGGTGATGTTCTGGGAAGGTCACCAGGCCTTCTGGCCTCCCAAATTCTCCTTCCCCACAAAAATGCAAGACGCTTAGGTGACATGTCTGCTCACATCTCACTGTTATAAAGGCATTTCCTGATGTTGGTTGATAGGCACTTTATGTAGCTTTCCTTTTTCTCTCTTGCTGGTCAGTCTTTGCTACTTAGCTTCTCTATTTAAAAAAAATTTTAGAGTGTGTGTGTGTGTGTGTGTGTGTGTGTGTTGCCTCATGAATGCCCATGCACCATGTGCATGAAGTGCCTGAAGAAGTCAGAAGACAGCATCAGATTCCCTGGAACTTGGATAACACATGGTTGTGAGCCATCTTCGTTCTGGGAACTAAACCTGGGTCCTCTGTAAGAGCAGTAAGTGGTCTTAACCACTGAGCCATCTCTCTAGCCCCAGCTTCTCTCCTCTCTCCTCTCTCCTCTCCCCTTCCTTCCTTCCTTCCTTCCTTCCTTCCTTCCTTCCTTCCTTCCTTCCTTCCTTCCTTTCTCTTTCTTTCTTTCTTTCTTTCTTTCTTTCTTTCTT
>NC_034592.1:38701310-38703973 GCF_900095145.1 Mus pahari | reverse complement strand
TTTCTTTCTTTCTTTCTTTCTTTCTTTCTTTCTTTCTTTCTTTCTTTCTTTCTTTCTTCCTTCCTTCCTTCCTTCCTTCCTTCCTTCCTTCCTTCTTTCCTTCCTTCCTTCCTTTGGTTGGTTGTTTGTTTTTGTTTGAGACAGGGCATCTGTGTATCCTTGACTGTCATGGAACTCACTCTGTAGACCAGGCTGGCCTTGAACTCAGTGATCTGCCTGCCTCTGCCTCTGGAGTGCTAGGATTAAAAGCATATACCACCATGTCTGGTTATGGAGACATCTTTTTTAGTGAATGAACATCACAGGCTTATCCTGGTCTCTTCTTTCTTCAAAAGGGCATCTGTGGGGTAAAAAACTTACTGGACTCTTATCAAGCTACACCCGTAGCTACCAGAATTTAAAATGTTTGACTTTGTGACATAGCAGATGAGAGTGGGGGGGAAAAGCTCACCAATTAGTTTGAGTGTAAATTTGATGCCCGTGTGGGAGAGGCTATGGAAAACCAAGGCACGGTCAGTGAGAATTGGATGAGTAGGTCGTTGTCTCTGGAAAATGTAATCACAGGGGTATTTTTAGTTTGTGGCTTAAGGAGAAAATGCAGCCTGACTTCTGCACTGCTGCAGGAGTGTCACAGCCTCCCTGTCACCGTCACTTTCTTTGGTCCTGTCATTTCAGCATCTCTCTCAAATATCTCCTCTCCCCACTTACCAAAACTCCTTTCAGGAAAGCATCTGCAAGTAAATAGCAATTCATACCCTCTAGGGCTCTCTGCATTGTAAAGATGCTCCGAGGACAGAGGGTTCAAGTAGTTTTACCGTGAAAAACTTCGTGCAGTGCTCTGTTGATTTCTCGCCTTCCCCTCACAATGGCAATACAGAACATAAATCTTTCTCTTACCTCTGGACAGTATTTGACCTCCCTGTCCCTCTTCTACCATTGAGGGAACAGGAAACAAGGACTAAGTCTGCCATGGTGGTAACATATAATCCCAGTATTTGGAAGGTAAGAGGCAGAGGGATGCCAAGCTCCAGGCGAGCATGAGCACTACGGCTAGACTCTGTCGCAAGCAGCCAAACAAGCAATACGTAAGGATGTGGGCTCTGGTTTTGAGAATGTGCTCAATTCCTTTGTGGAAGAAATGATGAATAGGGTTATATATGGAGAAGCTGTAGGTGGATAACTGGAGCTAGGGAGGGGAGTAGAGGAACGTTGCCAACCCACTTAATATGGAAACTGCCTAAGAAATACCCAGCTCCTGGGACACACTACTCAGGCTCCTTTTCTGGGGAGCTAACAGAAATACAACATAAGACAAAAAAAAAAAAAAAGAAAGAAAAAGAAATACAACATAAAACATCCTCTCAAGGCCAGGAGACATTACCAGTTCAATCCTTCTGCATCTGCCATGACTGGCTGGAAACCCAGCCAGGCTGCCTTTTGTATATAGGAAGCTGTCTTCTGGCTTCTTTTCTATATGAGTCTAGCACTCATAAGCCCGTAAAGCTACTGGATACTTGAAGGCCTAGAGTGGCAGTTCTCAACCTGTGGGCTGCAATCATCAGAAAACGTATTTCTAATGGCCTTAGGAACCCCAACCATAATTTTTTTTTGTTTCTACTTCATGATTATAATTTTGCTCCTGAGCAGCATCTCGGTTCCTAAGACCATTGGAAATGTGTGATTTTCTGATGGTCATGACCCACAGGTTGAGAACCAGTGTCCTAGAGGGTAGTGAGGTGCATACACAAGTAAGTACTCAGAATCCTCCCAGCTGATACAGTGGCCCAGTGCTATCACTCTTGCAAAATATTTGAAGGAGAAGATAGATAGATAGATAGATAGATAGATAGATAGATAGATAGATAAGTTAAAGCAGAATCCAGACATTTGGCAGAAAGTGAGGAGATATTTTGAATCCTTTTTCCACATGGGCACTCTCAGCTGGGCAGTGTGTCGTGAGCACTCTGTATGTCTTAGCTAACAGGTCACTATCACCGTGGCTCCCTCATGCCCAACTGCATCCTTTGCATACACAAGTCCCATTGCAGCAAGATATGCATGGTAGTGCTTGCCTATAGGACCTCTCTTACCTCTGAACAGTATTTAACAACCTTGCTCCTCTTCACTTGGGAAGCAGAAGCTGGAGACTCAAGAGCCATCAAGGATTTTCAGGTTATCTTTGGCTACGTAGCAAATTCAAGACCAGTCTAGGCTACATAAGACTATGCCTACAAAAGAAGAAGGAGAAGAAGGAAGAGGAGGAGGAAGAAGAGGGAGAGAAGGAGGAGGAGGAGGAAGAGAAGGAAGGAAAAAGAAGAGAAAGAAGGAGGAGGAAGAGGAGGAGGAGAAGGAGAAGAAGAGGCATCAGCAGCCAGGCTTGGCAGTATTTGTATCAGTCCCAGTCCTCAGGAGGCAGAGACAAGCAGATGTCATGAGTTTGAGATCAGCCTGGTCTACAGAGTAAGTTTCAGGACAGCCAGGGCTACATAGAGAGACCCTATCTCAATATGAGAGGGAGTCCTGTACTTCTTTGTTGCTATGATAAATGCCCTGACAAAAAACATAAGGGAGGCCGGGCGTGGTGGCGCACACCTTTAATCCCAGCACTCGGGAGGCAGAGGCAGGCGGATTTCTGAGTTCAAGGCCAGCTTGGTCTACAAAGT
>NC_034592.1:38691600-38701241 GCF_900095145.1 Mus pahari | reverse complement strand
AAAAAAAAAAAAAAAAAAAAAAAAAAAACCATAAGGGAGAAGCACTTACTTGTTTGGGCTCATAGTTCAAGGAGTCAGGGTGGGGAAGCTGCAGTGGCAGGAGCTTGAGGCAGCTGTTCATGCTGTACCCACAGTCCACAGTGAGCCCCAGCACCCCAGGATCTGATCTCTTTGAAAATAGAATTAATCTACAAAGTGAGTTCCAGGACAGCTAGGGCTAGACAGAGAAACCCTGTCTCAAAAACCAAGGGGGAAACAACAACAACAAAAACAAAAACAAAAAAGAAAATAGAATTAAGTCATGTGGTATTAGTCTCAAGTGAAGCCCTGATTCTAGAAGGTCGATGTCATGACACAAAGGGGAAATTGGGACACAGGTCACATACCGGAAGGAAGCTATGAAAAAGGAAGGTATGAAAAGGGACAGGACATCGTGGATGGTACCTCCAGACTTGGTACTGTCACAACAGATGTGACAAAAGCACAGAAGGGAGGGAGGGAGGGAGGGAGGCAGGCAGGCAGGCAGGCAGGCAGGAAGGAAGGAAGGAAGTAAGGAAGGAAGGAAAGACTTCCTTTGAATATAGTTCCAGGATGCATACAGTCGTGGTGGCAGAAGCTTGAGGCAGCTGATCAATCATCTTGTGTCCTTAGTCCAGGATCGCAGCTCAGGGAATGGTGACTTCTGTTCATGTGGGTCTACCACTTCAATTACTCTATGCTAGATAATCCCTCTCTGGCTTGCCTCTTTGTGATTCTAGATCGTGTTAGTTTCCTAACTCACCTTTTCTTCCTAAACAGAAGTGAACACACCCTCAGAATCAGAGCTGACTCTGGGTATGGTGGTGCACACCTTTAACACCAACACTGGAGAGGCAGAGGCAGAGGCAGAGGGGCAGAGGGGCAGAGGGGCAGAGGGGCAGAGGGGCAGAGGGGCAGGGGGGCAGGGGGGCAGGGGGGCAGAGGCAGAGGCAGTCTTTGTGGCTTGTTCTAGAGAGTGAGAACTTATTCCCTGAAAAACAAAAATCAGAGCCCACATCATCAGTGGAAAGGGACAGGATTGCCACATGGATCTAGACAAAGGGGAAATGAGAAAAAAAAAAAGGAAAAGGAAATAAAATTTAAAAGACACATGTCTGAATGTGCCTTTAAAAGACTAGATTTACATAGCAATATAGTATGAGAAATACAGTTCTTAGACATAGTTTGAAAACCAAAGCATAAATCTTTTATTGATTATATTTGTATAATCTTCAAAGAGTAGGAAGGAAGTGGATTCCGGTGAATTATTACAAAGTATCAGTAGAGAACACCCTTCGCACTGAGGACGGGACCGGAGGCTCCACCCATGGGCGTGGCATGGGAGGAAGTACAAACCGCTCTCTTGAGAGTGATTCAGAGGAATTCCCATGGGTAGCAGAGAACCAAGTTAAAGAAATGCAAGGGCTGGAGATGTGGCTCAGAGGCCAGGAGCACTTCCTATTTTTGCAAAGGACCTGAGTTCTGTTTCCAGCACCCACACTGGGTAACTCACAAGCTCTTTTAACTCCAGGCCCACAGGAATGTGATGTCTCTGGGCACTGGGAGCACCTGCACTCAAGCATGCACACCTAGACACAGACACACAGTCAAAAATATTTTAGTATAATTTAAAATATATTAAATAGTGTTTTTGTTTGTTTTTTTCAAGACAGGGGGTTCTTCTGATTAACCCTGGCTGTCCTGAAACTCACTCTGCAGACCAGGCTGGCGTTGAACTCAGAGATCCACCTGCCTTTGCTTCCCAAGTGCTGGGATTAAAAGCATGTGCCACCACCACCTGGCCATATTCAATAATTTTAAAAAAGATTCAATAGGCTTCCAAATTTAGCTCATCAGTTAGCAGTCAAGCTCTAAAAACAGGAGCCCTTTGAGGAACATTTCAGATCAAACCCGAAAGTGTACATGATGTTCGACCCTTCTTTTAACGACGGCCAGCTTGCAGAGGGCCAGGCGGCAGGATGGACCAGAAACCAGAGTAATAGGAACTCCTTGAAGAAGTGAAATATTGACTAATTGTGTCTTTCAAAGCTTTTTGCATGGTGATTTGGGACTGTGCACAATACTGGGCAGAATAATGTGCTTTCAAGTTTATGAGTAAACAGATGTTTGAAGGAGATCTGAAGCCGCTATTGGACTTCCCATAGTTCCATGAACGATTGTCATTAGTAGCTGACAAATGTTCCATCTGCCAGTCTGGTGTCAATGTGGCCCTGGTATGCTCACAGCCATCTATGGTTTGGTCCAGAATTATTTCTGGACGATGACGCGCATGTGCCATCTCTGAATGAAGAACAGGTTATTAGTGGTCCAGAATGTCTTGTCCTTTCTGCACTGCAGGAAACACTTGAGACTGTGGCTGCTCTATCTCTGTGGATCCGGATCGCTTGGATGTTGTAGTGCAGTTTATCTCGTTATGAATAGTAGCATATGAACTAAAAACTTTTGCTGTTTTAAGTCATTGAGATTTGGAAGTCTCCCCCTGCCCCTTTGGTTCCTAGAAATAGGTTTTCTCTGTGTAGCCCTGGCTTTGTAGACTATGTTGGCCTTAAACTCACAGAGATCTGCCTGCCTCTGCCTCCCATGTAGTGGGATTAAAGGTGTGGGCCACCACGTCGGACTTTGGGGTCTTTATTGACAGCACACTGTTTCTGTTAGAAATAAGTAGCTGTTAGTGCTGAAGGAAAGGTGGGGATGAGAAATTACTGACATCCTACTGAACAGGTCAGTTCAAGAAGAAAGAGGAAGAGGTGAGAATGGAAAAATGAGACTGTGGTGGGCATATTTACTCTCCTCAAATTCCCATCTGCCTTCCACACAGACCCTCAATGGAATCAGCTTGCCTCCCCACAATCACCCACCAGTGCTTCTTCTTATGCATGCTTTCAACCCAACAGCTCCATGTCATCTGATAATTCTTTATGTTTTACACTTTATAATTTTATTTTTAATTTTTGTTGTGTTTTGCCTGTGTACTATGTGAGTGCAATGCCCATCAAGACCAGAAGAGGGCATCAGATCTCCTTGGACTGGAGTTACAGACAGTTGTGAGCGCTCATGTGGGTGCTTAGAATAGAACCCATGTCCTCTGGAAGAGCAGCCAGTGCTCTTGATCACAGAGCCACCTCTCTGGTGCCTTACCTGACTTCTGCCTTCCTTTCTCTGCCTCTATCATCCTGTTTAGGGAAATTTGAACTCAATTAATTCAAATTCTGTCTGTGTTGTGTTTTGAGGGTTTTGTTTTGTTTTGTTTTTCCTGTTTTTGAGACAGTCTCACAATATAGCTGTGGCTGGCCCTGTACTTGTTATATAGACCAGGCTGGCCTTAAACACACAGAGATTCACTTGCTTCTGCCTCCCAAGTGCTGGGATTAAAGGCGTGTACCACCTGGCTCTGTCTGTATTATGAATCTGTTAAGCCGTGAAACACTTTAAGCTAAATTTTTGTTGTTCTTTCTTCCTTTCTTAAAAAAAAATGATCTATTTTACTTATACGTGTCAACATTTTGCTTACTTGTATATTATATGCATGGTTATTGTATATATGGCAAGTGCCCGCGAGACTAGGACAGTAGACTCCTGGAACTGGTGTTATGGACAGGTTATAAGTTGTCACATGGGTGCCGGGAACTGACGACAGGTTCTCTGAGAGAGTAGTCAGTGCTCTTAACCAGCAAACGACGTCTCCTCTCTGCTTCACTTTTGCTTTTCTTTCCGTGTATTTTTTTTTTTAAGATTTATTTATTTATTATATGTAAGTACACTGTAGCTGTCTTCAGACACTCCAGAAGAGGGAGTCAAATCTTGTTGAGGATGGTTGTGAGCCACCATGTGGTTGCTGGGATTTGAACTCAGGACCTTTGGAAGAGCAGTCAGGTGCTCTTACCCGCTGAGCCATCTCACCAGCCCTCCGTGTATTTTTTAATTTTTGTTTGTTTATTTATTTATTTTTAAGACAGATTCTCACTCTGCTGCTCAGGATGGCCTGAAACTTGTTATACAGCTAAGAATGGCAAGGATGACCCTGAGCAACGGATCCTCTTGCTTCCAGCTTCTCCAGCGCTGCAATTACACGTGTGGCCACCACACCTGCCTTACGCAACGTGACGCTAGAACTGGAACATGGGGCTTTGCGAACGCAGGCCAGGCAAGTCCTCCTCTGACTGAGCTAAATCTCAGCTCCTGAAAAGCATCTGAGTAAGGAGTCTGATGGCTACTGCAAGGGCCTGTGCCCCGTGGACATCACAGGGGACTTGGGCTTCCTGCAGCTAGTTGCTGAGAAAAGGTGTGACAAAGGCCACTTAGGTCCCATGTCCCTAAAGATGCCTTCTAAGTGGGCCTTCTTAGAAAAAGGAGTACACAGGACAAAAGTAGAGCTATAGAACAAAGAAAAATTTCAGGGAACCCCTATTATAAACATATGCCATGTGTATAGTGACTGGATATGCTTATGACTGACATACATATGTGTAAAGGCTTAATTATATGATAATGTCACTATGAAAATCATGACCAGACAGAGTAGTCATATTTTATAAGGGCCCAATGAGATGAGTAATTAAGCAGATGAGTCAGGGCAAGGACTGGTGTTTTTCTAAAGGAAAAAGATTCATCAATACTGCATCAAAGCCAGGTCTGAATTCACAAATCTGTGTTGCCGTCGAATGGCACAGAGGGTGATCCTGAATCACTTTTTTTTTTTTTTTTGGTTTTTTCGAGACAGGGTTTCTCTGTATAGCTCTGGCTGTCCTGGAACTCACTTGGTAGACCAGGCTGGCCTCGAACTCAGAAATCCGCCTGCCTCTGCCTCCCGAGTGCTGGGATTAAAGGCCTGCGCCACCAGGCCCGGCTCTGAATCACTTTTCATTGTTGTTGTTTCCTTGGTTTTGTTTTGTTTCCAAGACAGGGTTCCTCTGTGTAACAGAGACCCAACTGTCCTAGAACTCACTATTTAGAGCAGACAGCCTTGAACTCTGTCTCCCGAGTGCTGGCATGAAAGGTGTGCCACCACTAAATAGCTTTCTGGATCACTTTTAAAACGGCACTTGAAAAGCATATCCCACCCCCAAACTTATTTAGTTATTATGTATGTGTACGCATGTCAGGGTTTGTGGACTACATCTCTGTAGGTCAGAGGGTGTTGGAAACCCTGGGATTGGAGTTACAGGCAGTTGTGAGCTTCCTAATATGGGTGCTGAGAACTGAACGGGGACCCTCTGTATGAGCAACAAGAGCTTTAACCCCTGAGACATCTCTCCAGCACCGTAAACTATTTAACTGTCTGTCTGTCTGTCTAACTACAACAGTTGGAATTTATTAAAAGCTGAAGGAAAGGTGCTAGGCAGTGTACGTCTCTGGGAAGCCTTAGCTTACCGGGGATCCCCCCCCCCCAGTCAACCACGCGGAGCTGGGATCGATGCAAAAAGCAAGAGGAATTTATTGTTCCAGCGCACTGGGGTTGTCCCAGACCCGAAGGTGAGGCAGCGACCACCAGCATGCGTTTGGCGAGTTTTTATATGGTTTCCAGGGGCAGAATAGAGCATCAGCAACGGGAAACAATATGATTGGTGGAACAGTGCACTGTTTAAACTGATTGGTCTTTAGGGAATGAAGTGACAAGGACTTCCCTTGCCTGAAGGTGGGCAATGGTCTGGCCTGCGGAATGTGTTCCCACCTGCAGGTCGGTTCACTCCTGTTGTCTGAGAAATGTTAATGAGCCTCGCCCTTCCGGAGGGGCAAGTGTTTCATGACTTTCCCAAAGTTCCTAAGCTGACCTTTTCAGAAGCAAGACCACAGCTCCACACAGATATATAATTTCTTTGCAAATGGTTCCCAAGAGTAGTTTATATCCAGTAATAAGCTGTATACTAGATAGAGATATAAAAGTAAATAAAATACAATCTTGCAATCATCTGGCAAGAATGAAGCCATTCTAAAGAACACACTGGAGACTGTTGAAACAATGGGCCTTAAGAAACTGAAATTTCCCCTGGAATCTCAGCTGGGAGGGGGAGGAGGAAACAGGTGTTCAGCTGCCAGCCAAGGAGGAGCCTGTCCCCAGAGATTTCACAGTCCTGGTGACTTGTCAGACAACCTTGCAGGGGAAGAGTGGAGCCCAGACAATGATGGTGGGCAGGAACTCAAGGCTTCTTCCAAGTTCCTTTATTTTAATTGGCCTATTCATGAGATGCCTGAGCCTGGTTGGGGGCATCTCCAATGACTTAGGCTCTGACTCTAACACTATGGTAGCGATTTCAAAGTGTATGCTATTTTCTACCAAGTCAGTTACCAAGTTAGTTTGATTCTTCTGTGTTTTGGCAAGAGGTTTAATTAAGTATAATTAAATGCTTGCTCCATTGTCATCCCATGCTGCCGTAGTGAAGGGGCGCTCTAACTGGGAGCTATGTGATCCCAGCATTCTCCACGCTAATAACACAGACAGGGTAATTTCTTTAAAAAAAAAAATTACCAAAGTTCATTATTGCCTGTCAGTGGTGCACTTGGAAGGCAGAAGCAGGCACATCTCTGTGAGTTCGAGGCCAACCTGGTCTAGAGTAATTTCCAGGACAGCCACGGCTACACAGAGAAATTCTGTCTCAAAAAAAAACCAAACAAGACAATTTATTCTTGTCGTTGTATATGTGTTCATGATGCTGATGTACAGGTGTGTATTGGAGGGTGGGTCTATGCCGCAGAGCAATGTGGGAGTCCAAGGACGACTTTATGGAGTTGGTTTGTTCCATCTTCCTTTATGTGAATTCTGACACTGAACTCTTATCAGGCTTGCTCGACAAAACCCTTTATTTACCCACTGAAGCATCTCTCTGGCCTATGGCAAATAGTTTCTATTTCCTGCCTCCAGAACCAATAACTCTGTCCATCAAGGCTTACATATATACTATCGAAATCAGTACAATAGGTTCTTAAAACCCCGAAGCTAGAGCTACCTTCCAACCCAGCCACCCCACCGGGAGGTGTGCACCTGAAGGAGTCCAAGCAAACACACCACACTTGTATGTTACTTGATTTCTGCAGCACTGCTCGTAATGGCTGAGTTATTACCGCCCTAGATGCTCATCATTGGATGAACGCAGAAAATGCGGCGTATATGCACAATAGACTTTTCTTCAGCCATTAATAGGAATGAAATGATGTTACTGTCAGGAAAATGGATGGGACTTGGTTGCCATGAGCAAGACGTTTAGACCTTCTTCCACACATGCGTCATGATCCCCTCTCCCTGGTGTTTTGGCAGCAGGGTCCCTCTATGTGGCCTCAACTGGCTGTCCTGGAACTTGTGGCCCTTTGACCTCAGGCTCCTGGGTGCTGGGATCACAGGCCTGGGCTGGCTTCATCATCCCTTCTTTTGGTGTGACAGGCAGAGCCAGGAGAAAAAGAGAGGTCAGGCACATTTTGTGTATCTCCTTCCTCCTCTCTAAGAAGCATCAGCGGTGAGAGAAGTCCTAGGCTTCGACTGTGACTCCCCTCTCACAGCTGCTCCATCCAACTCATTAGAAAGTAGAGGTCAAAAGGTGAAAGTCTGTGGTCAGATAGGGGGAAACCCACAAACTGGGCACCCCCACAACATTCCAGTGTACTAAGTCTCTGAAATCAGGATTTAGTGCTATTCTGATTAATACAGTGCTGCCAGTTACTCTGGTCTCCTGTCTCTGTGCCACTGTGATACTGTACCTCATGCTTCTACTACTCCAATAGCTTCCCATTTCCTTGCAACTTCTCTTGTTCCTGAGAGTCCTTATCTGTACAGCAATCTGAGTGTTCTTTGAAAGCTTAGGGGTTGGGGGGGGGGAAAAAGAAAAAGAAAAAGAAAAAGAAAGAGAGGGCTGCAGAGATGGCTCAGTGGTTAAGAGCATACTGACTGCTCTTCCAGAGGTCCTGAGTTCAATTTCCAGTAACCACATGGTGGCTCACAACCATTTGTAATGGTCATCCTCTTCTGGTGTGTCAGTGTAGTCACATACATGAAACAAACAAACAAACAGTTAGAAGGAGGTGGTGGCACATGTCTTTAATCCTAGCATTTGGGATACAGAGGCAGGTAGATCTCTGAGTTCGAGGCCAGCCTGGTCTACAGAGTGAGTTCCAGGACAGCCATGGCCTCACAGAAAAACCCTGTCTCGAAAACCAAAAAAAAAAAAAAAAAAAAAAATTCTGATTTTTAATCAAATGATTAAATTTGATTAAAAATCAAATGATTTTTCTGTATCATTCTGATACAGTGGTGTTTTGCTTTCATATGTGTCTGTGTGGGAGTATCACGTACCCTGGAACAGGACTTAAAGTTGTGAGCTGTCATGTGGCTGCTGGGAATTGAACCCCATCCTCTGGAAGAGCAGCTAGTGCTCTTAACCACTAAGCCATCTCTCCAGCCTAAGAATAAATTTCTTGAGCCTGGTTTCCAGCTCCTCCCCATCTCTTACTCTTCCAGTATCACATTGTACACAGCACACTCATTCCCACCACAAGGATTTTTCAGCTACGGAAGTGATCACCGTCCATCCTCTCCCTTGAACCCCATCTTCAGCTTCATAAATCTCTGTCTCTTGTCTGTTGTCCAATCTAATGTAGCCTTTGGCCATTTTTTTTTTTCTTATTTTTCTTTTTCAGTTTTGAAATTCTTTGATGCTTCATACACGTACACAGTGGATTTTGCCACCTTCACCCCTATTCCCCTTTCTCAGTCCCCTGCCCCATTGTACTGAAACCCTTCTTTCTAAGGCGCTCCCACTTCCATGTCTTCTTCTGTGTGTGTCACAAGTCTGATTAGAACTTCTTGCCTGAGCATGTGTGGGAGGGCACTACTGCAGCACGGTCAGCTTGTCAGTGGCTGCACCCCTGAGGACAAGGACACTTCCTTCCCTAGCAACCACTGTGACTGCCATTAGTCCATCAAGGAGGGGTAGGACCACATGGTCCTCCCTCATCCACAGTGAAATGTTGACAGCTCCAGTCTTGTTCAGACCTTGTTCAAGTAACCATGGCGGCAGTGTTTTAATGATCGTGACGGATATGTCACAGACATATCTATTCTTGCTGCGTCTCTCCCCATCCTTGGGATCCTAATTTCTTTCTGCCTCTCTTCCATGTGTCGCGAGCCTGGGCAGGGAGGATATAGTCTTCCTGTTGAAGCCCAAGCAGTGCCCCCGTTATTTGACTGATGGTGAACTTCTGCATTAACCACGCTAGCTACAATGAGAAGTTTCTTTGACCAAGGATGAGGATAGTATTAATCTATGCAATTTTAAATGTGACTATTCAGACGGCAATTTGGTAACATAATAATGTTTACTTATAGCTATGTATTCATTTATTTATAGGCAGGATCTCAAGTAACCCTGGCTGGCCTCAAACTCACTCTGTTGTTAAGAATGACCTCGAGTTCTTTTTGTTTTTATGGTTTTTATTTGTTGTTTTGTTTTCAAGACAGGGTTTCTCTGTGTAGCTCTGGTTATTCTGGAACTCACTCTGTAGCCCAGGCTGGCCTTGATCTCATAGAGTTTCACCTGCCTCTGAATGCTGGGATTAAAGACGTGTGCTACCACTGTCCAGTCTGACTTTCACCACACTTCACCTGTTCTATGTTT
>NC_034592.1:38685246-38691546 GCF_900095145.1 Mus pahari | reverse complement strand
TTTCGAGACAGGGTTTCTCTGTGTAGCCCTGGCTGTCCTGGAACTCACTTTGTAGACCAGGCTGGCCTCGAACTCAGAAATCCACCTGCCTCTGCCTCTCAAGTGCTGGGATTAAAGGCGTGCACCACCACTGCCTGGCGGGCCTTGAATTCTTGACTCATGTCTCTCTCATTCAAGTGTTGAGATCATAGGTGTGTGACACCTTCCCTGGATTTTGAATTTACTATTTTTAACATCAAATGCATGGAAGCCTAATTTACATGCAGGAATCACCTTCTACCAGGTATACCGTTTTATGAACTTAGACAACTCCATTCAGAGGTTACTACATCAATTAAATATTAGTAATGAGAGGCAAAGAGAGGAGACTTAAGCAATGTAGCGCAAATAAGGAAGAGAAACAGATTTAGGGGCTCAGTGACCCTCAAGCCCATATTTGGGCAATTGGCATGGACTTAGTCTTGTCTTAAGGAGGAAGACTAGGGAAAGGCTGTGAGCCATGCAAGCTGATCATGGTCATCTCGGCTCTGTTTTTATAGCGTTCTTCAATCTGGTTTCCACAAGGTGATCACAGCTGCTCCAGGGTTCAGCTCTTCCATCACAGACAAGTGTCGTTATTTGGAGGGAGGTCTGGAGGTCTGATAGTACCGGGGTAGTCTTGCTTCTTTGTCATAAAGATGTTAATGGATCAATCATTCTGTTTCTGGATCCCAAGTTGACTGTGGCTTTGGGAAAATGACAAGAAACCTGTCGGTCTGCTTTGGACTTCTGGAACAGGGCACTGCACAAGCTGCAGGTATAATGCGTTAAAGGAGAGAGAGAAACATAAAGGCGGGGATGCCATGCCTTTTTGAAACTACTACAAGGGCCCAAGTGAAGACCCAGTGGTTTCCAGCAAAACAACTTCTAAGTATCCATTCCACCCCTAGAAAAGCAAGGATTTTGTTTACTAGGATTTTGGCTAACCTGTGACTTCACAGTGTCAAGAATTTATATCTGTTATGTCACAGACTGTCAAAAATCCACAGGAAACACCTTTAATCCCAGCACTTGGGAGGCAGAGGTAGGTGAATCTCTGAGTTTGAGGCCAGCCTGGTCTACTGAGTGGGTTCCAGGACAGCCAGGGCTATGCAGAGAAACCCTCTCTTGAAAACAAACAAACAAACAAACAGACAGGAAGGAAAAAAGGAGGAAGAAAGAAGGAAGGAAGGAAGAAGGACAAAGGATGAAGGGCTGTGGGGAGGAAGAAGGGGAGGAGCCTTCTGTTTTCATCTGCTCAAAGGGAATATGTAATAGAATTCCTTTTAGTGGCTGATAAGGGCTATTGGTGTGAGGTTCATAGCATCATACCTGGCATGTAGTAGTGTGCAGTTCGTGTAGTTCCAGTTGCTTCTGAAGTCAGTTCACCAGTCTTCCTTGACTCACTTGATGCTTTCAGTAGGACATTGTTTTTCTATTCCAGTTTGACTTGGAATATAGTGCATAGCTGTGATGGTCAGCTTATACTGAAATTTTTAATTTGATACAACCTACAATCACCTGGGAAGAGAATCTCACTGAGAAATGATTGCATGTCTGTGGGAGATTGTATTAACTTAATTGATGTAAGAAGAGCCATCCCACTGTGGGTGGCACCATCCCCTAGGCAGGGAACCATGAACTGGGTAAGAGTGGAGAAATTGACCTAAGCATGCATGAGCAATCAAGCAAGTGAGCTATACTTAATTTTTTCTTTACTCTTTTTTTTGTTTGTTTATTTTTGGTTTTTCAAGACAGGGTTTCTCTGTGTAGCCATAGCTGTAGACCAAGCTGTCCTCAATTAACAGATATACATCAACCTAAAAAGCATGAACTGCCACCACTGCCCAGATTGATTCACTCTACTCTTGACTGGATGGGAGATAACTAGCTGTTTTACTTTCTGGCTGTCTGGACTTCCCTCCTATGATGAACTAACATAATTTTATCAGGGAACTTTATCACAGTGACAGACATGAACCTACCACAGTAGTTCTTGGTCTTTCTGTCTCTACCACTCCAGTGCTGGGGTCTTTGGCATGTGCTACCAGAACTGGTTAATGTAGTACTGGAAATCAAGTCCACCATTCTGAGCATGCAGTGCAAACACAGTATTGACTGATCCATCATTCCCCCCTACTCCCCATTACAGGTCTCCGTGTTTTATTCTATCCTTTGCTGTTTTGCTCCACACATTTACGTTCTTTGGGCCAAGGCTTCTCTCTCACTGTTATCAACTTTTTAAGGCAGGGTCATTGACTTAAGGAAGCTTACCGATCTTCCTCAGCAGCCCCCCTGAGTCTTTGGAGGGAGACATTTCCAGGATCCTTCCTGCTGTGGCCAGTGTCCTCATAGTTAAGGGACAAGGGGAGTGATTCTTTGTCGTTTCATGTCTTTATGGCCTCAGTGATTCCGTGCATAGAAAAACTTATCCTTCCCTGACAGTCCTGGGTTCTCTCAGGGATGTACTCCCTCTGTACCCTTGACCTGAACCTGAAGGACATCAACATCCAACCTGTTCACTCTCGTGTCCTTTCCAGAGAGATGTGTCTTACACTGATAATACTCACTTCGATGGGCTTCAGGTTTCTGATTTTTCTGTGACATTTAAGGGAAACACTGTCAGCATTCTCTCCACTCCATCCATGGGGGGACTTCTGAATGTTAGCATCCACCGGGGACTGCTTTTTCATTCTCTTTAACTACCTCATAGAAAGGACAAAACCCAGAACACAGAGTTTCTGCCCTAGAAGATACACAACTTAGAAGGATGTTCACAGTAATATTCAACGCAAACACATCAGAGCCCATCATGATATCAGCTGACAAGGAAGTGATTCGGCCACATCACAACCACTGAGAGGGAATGAAAGGTAAGAATTCCAAGGTTTATGGGAAAGCATTTGTCAATATTCTTTACGTATATAAAATGGCAATGTAGTTACTGAATAATTGGCTACTTTTAGGAATGAAAAATAATCGGTTTGATCTGTTATGTAATTTGAGATCTGGAAGAAAGCATATCTTTCTGACATTGTTATTTGGGAGACATAGACGTGAGGATCTCAAGACATTAAGCTGACTGACTCATCAAGGTCATGTCAAGACCCAGAGTGTGATGACTGGCGTTCACACATCATTAAAGAGGTCATGATGTTTTCTCCTGGAGGAGGAAATTGGATGTTTTCTTTTTGGTTTTTCAAGACAGGGTTTCTCTGTATAGCCCTGGCTGTCCTGGAACTCACTTTGTAGACCAGGCTGGCCTTGAACTCAGATCAGAAATCCGCCTGCCTCTGCCTCCCAAGTGCTGGGATTAAAGGCGTGCACCACCACGCCCGGCCTGGATGTTTTCTTAAAGACAGATCCCTGGCCTTCAGATGGGGGACAGGGATGACTGGTACAAAAGCATTGCTGTAGTGGCCTTGAGCCACCAAGTGGTTGCTGGGAATTGAATTCAGGACCTCTGGAAGAGCAGCCAGTGCTCTTAACCTCTGAGTCATCTCTCCAGCTCCAGCGGCCTTGAAAGGAAGATAATACCGTGCACACTGAGATTTCAACGAGCAATAAATGCAGTTTTTAAGCAAAGAGTTGTCTTTAAACTATGTTAGTATCTTGGTGATATAAACCTGCCAGGCTCAAAATGTTCCTTACAAAGGAATACATATGCAGGGAAATCAGAAGACTCAAACAGATCTCCTATAGAGAGTGCCAGCTCTACAAGGCACAGCTGGGGACAAAGGACAGCTGGAGGGGATGGTGTGGAGAAGACACTGGTGTTTGCAGAACTAAGGGGTTTTAATTTCATCCAGAAAGCAGGAGGACAGACACCTCACAAGACCCCAAAACTTCGTGGACATGTTTCTTCTGTCAGCTACACCCACTCTCACTTCCCAAGAAATCTTCTCATGAAATTTCTGTCTCCGTGAACTGTTAGATGCTTTATTTATTATCTTCTGTGCTAGGTATCAACCTTAGGTCCTCTACTGTGCTGGGAAACCACCAAAGTGGCAGCTCAACCTGCATTTGTTTTTTGTTTTTGTTTTTGTTTGCTTGTTATTTTTCCATATTTAAATGCTTGTTTTAAGGAAGGATTTTTTTTTTTTTTAACTCAGTGGCAAATAATTGATAGATATCTCTGTATTTTTGGCATTCCTTGCTATCAGGTGCTATGCTGAGAATAAAATAAGTAAAGATAAATATATATGAATACATTTGTATTCATTTAAAAGTTATTTTTTATGTTTAAATACCATTCCACACCTATTAGTTTTAAGAGTCTCTTCCTTTGAAACATATTGTAGACCCTAAAATTCTCAACTTTGACAGAAATTTTACAGTTGCTATGTATAAATACTAAGAAAATAGACATAATATGTATAGCTATGACAGATAAAAGGTTTTCTTATATAATAAAACATTTTAAAAGGATGTGTGTAGTAAATCACCCTTTTTTTTTTTTTTTTTTTTTTTTGGTTTTTCGAGACAGGGTTTCTCTGTATAGCCCTGGCTGTCCTGGAACTCACTTTGTAGACCAGACTGGCCTCGAACTCAGAAATCCACCTGCCTCTGCCTCCCAAGTGCTGGGATTAAAGGCGTGCGCCACCAACGCCCGGCTATAAATCACCCTTTTTAAAGTGTATCATTTTATGAGATTGGACGACCATGATAATAAAACAATTTTAAGGATAGTTATAAACTAAAAACTAGAATGAAAAGCTGTAATTAGCAGGACATGGTTTAAACCCAGCACTTTGGAGGTGGAAGCAGGTGGCTCTCTGTGAGTCTGAGTCTAGCTTAGTCTACCTAGTGAGTTTCAGGGCAGCCAGGACTATACAGTGAGACTCTGTCTCAAACAGGGTTGTGTGTTGTGTCTAAAGAGCTAGCATATACAAGAGGCTATATTCGATCTCTAGCCTTAAAAACAGTATTACCCTTGGAGGGACATTTTCTTTAGTGGTGTAGCTACTGGTTTAGGTGGTAATGTTCCTATAAATAACCCTTTAGTCATTCTCATGTAAAATATATTGGGTTACATAGACACACTGACAAATACCACCACACACACACATATACACACACATACATATTCACACACATAACCATATACATGAATATACAAATACACCATACAGACACATATGACACATATGTATACATACATACACATGCATACATATAAACACCACACACATATTTATGTACACATACTACACACACACACACACACACACACACACACACACAAATTCACATACCACATGAAAACAGGAAAATAGGAGGGGGAACTAGAACTAGTTCAGCAGGAGTGGGACAAGAGCATTATGGCCAAAACACATTACACACATGTATGGAGACACAGTGAAACCAATTATTACATACAATTAGTATATGTTAATAAACACTAGGGAAAAAATGATGAATGGATCTTGAAGGATAACCAATCAATGTTGACAGCTAAGATCGCTGCAGGGACAACCCCATAGAAGATACAAACTGAGATGTTTAAAAAGGAGGTAGTATAATCCTCAAGCCATGCTGTGGAAGGACAGAAAGCTGAGCAGAATGACAGAGACAGGCTTCTGGCACTGCCACTTTCACAGGTATGTATGTGTGCAAAGGAACTGGGGTCTCAAGTTCACTCACATGTCTTCTTACTGTTCACCAGTATTTCTTATTCAGGAACTTCTTTTACTTAAAATTTTTGCTCTATCTATCTATCTATCTATCTATCTATCTATCTATCTATCTATCTCTTTATCTGTCTGTCTGTTTTTACTCTATCTATCTATCTATCTATCTATCTATCTATCTATCTATCTATCTTTCTATTCATGTGTGTACAGAGATATGTATGCCCTGGTGTGTCTGTGGAGGTCAAAGGATGACTATTAGGAATTGGTTCTTTTCCATCACTCTATGGGATCTGAGGGACCTAACTTAGGACAGCATCCTTTGTGCCCAGGCCTCTTCCTGCTGAACCATCTTGCCAGCACTGGAACTTCTTTTGTTTTAAAGTTAATTTAAAATTACATTTATTCATTTTTTAATGTGTGAGTGTTTTACCTACATGGATGCATCCTAATGTCCAAGGATATCAGAAGAGGAAGTCAGACCATCTGAAACTGGAATTTTGGGTGGTTGTTAACCATTGTTTGGGTGTTGGGAATTGAACCAGGTCCTCTGCCAGAGCAATATGTGCTCTTTTTTTTTTTTTTTTTTTTTTTTTTTTTTTCCTTCTCTTGGTTTTTTTCACAACCTGGTCCCTGCTGGCTTCTATGACTC
>NC_034592.1:38681438-38685175 GCF_900095145.1 Mus pahari | reverse complement strand
TTGGTAGACCAGGCTGGCCTCGAACTCAGAAATCCGCCTGCCTCTGCCTCCCGAGTGCTGGGATTAAAGGCCTGCGCCACCAGGCCCGGCTGCAATATGTGCTCTTAACTACTGAGCCAACCGTCTCTGTAGCCCCAGCATGGAACATTTTCATTCTGTAATAAACCACTAATGATAGTCAATTTTAGGAAGGGCAGATTTGACTGAGTATAAAAATCAGAAAAAAAGTATCTCTTGTATTTATCATGGACTTTCCTAAGGTTCAGTATCTTGGCTACCATTAGTAATGTAGATTCTTTGAGGCCAGAAGATGCTGGTCTTCCTGGGATTCTGTTTCTTCTCTGTTTAGGATGGGAGACGAAGGCTGAGGGCGTCAGGACTCGCCTGTGCTAGTAAGAGGCTTTGAAGGGCCACCGTGGTGGACTGTTCTGCTGTGCCGTTGGTTCCACTCAAGAAACTTCCTTGTACATTCCCCATGGGAAACAATTTCTCTCTGTGGACAGAGGATCCTCAAGTCTGGCAATTTGGGTTCCGGTCTCCGAAACGCTCATAAAGCGGGTGAAGAGAAACAGCTCTACAGGACTTCATCTCCACACCCATGCTGAGGCACTCACGCCCCTCACCCCGCCTTATGAACAAGCACACAGAACAGTAATAAAAAAAATAAAACCGGGAAAAGAGATCATTCTTAGGATAACAATATTCTCTGAATCAAAAATCAAGTTCAGGACGTATCACTGGCCCATAGCGTTTGGATATAGTGTTTTGCGGAACAGTCTCATGCCTCAGGGGCTTGCCACCGGACTGGTAGGACTGTTGAAAGTTGTTAGAATTTCATTCCTGTGCAAATGGGAGGTGGAGCCCGGTGGAGGAGGGGCTCACTGCAGGCAGGTCTTTGAAGGGTGCATCTTGCCCTGGCCCCCTCTTGCCTCTTGCTTTGTTTCCTGGCCCCAGGAGTTGAACAGTTTCGTCCTGCCCCTTACAAGCTTTTGCTTCTGGGATGCCCTCCCTGTCTCACCTCAGACCCACAGCAGTGGGTGGAGCGGAAGGGATCAACCCCCCCATCCCCCCATCATGAACCAAATAACATAGTTTCTTTCCTGTGTCTCAAATAGTTTCTCTCAAGCGTTTGTCACACACAGCTCAGAGACTTTCGAGCACAGTATGATTGGTTGAGTGAATAAATAAATGTATGCGTGGAGACAATTCTGGGAAAGCTGGGCTGCACTGCAGCCACTCTGGTGAATTCACAGGCACAGCATGGGAAACAGCAAGCACCTCCCGCCTGAGAAGCCTGATCACACTGGGGACACTTAGGAAAGGAATGCAGGCGGGGTGACAGTAATGGGGGGCGGGGGCGCAGGTCTGAGTTCCTAAGACCAAGGCTTTGACTTGAATCATATTGTGTTGTTTTCTCACACCGAACTTGACCTTGTCTCTAAAATGCTGATTAATACATCCGTCCTGCCGGGCTCCTCTGAGAGTTAGGTGAGCGAATGCGTAAAAGGGCTGACTGCTGTTTCAGGCACTCAGAGGCAATGAATATAGCAGGAGTCTAAAGAAATCAAAGCACACAAGTGAGCATAAGCCACAGAACCCCCACCTTTTTGTGTGCTTTGTTTTGATACAGTGTCAAGCTGGCCTTAAACTCTCCATCCTCCTCCTCCATGTCTGCGTGGTGGGATTACAGGTGTGCGTTAAGATGCATTAGGTAGAGAGCACTTTTTAAAACAGGTTCATCTTGTTTTAAGTGCATGAGTGTTTTTCTTGCATGCTTGTCTCTGTGTGCTCCACATTCATGTCTGATGCCCTCAGGAGTCAGAAGAGGCCATCAAATGCCCTGGATTTAGAGTTGTGGGCAGTTGTAATCCACCACATGACTGCTGGGAGTCAAATTCAAATTCTCTACAAGAAGGACCAGGGGTCTCGATAACAAATCCCTAGATAACCTCCTCCTCCTCCCTGTTCCCCTCCCCCCTCCTTTTTCTCCTCTCCCTCCTCCTTTCCCTCCTCCTCCTCCTCCTCCCCCCTCCTCTTCTCTAATAAATTAAGACATGCTTGAAAAATGACCAACTCAGAAATTTTAAAAAAGGACCTCATCAAATTCTTTTAAAGGCTATAGTAGGGCTCATTTTTTTTTTTCAAAATTTAACAACAAAAAATTTCTTTTTATAACTTTTATTGGTTCCTTTGTGTTAGCATTCCTTCTAGGCTCCACCCAACAGTTACCTGGCAATAGCAGGATAGGCCTGGCTTTCTATAAAAGGGCTGTTTGCCCCCTCTTTGCTCTCTTATTCTCTCTGACTCTCTTCTCTCTCTGACCTTGTCCTCTTTCTCTCCTCTTTCCCCTCCCCCCTCCTTCTCCATGTGTTCCTGGCCTGCCTCTTCTCTTCTCTTACCCCCCGCCCCCCACATCTGTTTTCTCTGTCTCTCTCTGCCTCTATTCCCTTCTCTACTCCCCTTCCATGTCCCAAATCAACTCTATTCTATACTATACCCATTGTATGGCTGGTACCTCAGGGGGAAGGGATGCCTCGGCCTCAGCCTGCATAGGTACCCCTCCCACATCACCATACCTGGCTCCATCAAACATATCTTGGCTCCTCTTTTTTTATAAAAGACAACACTTGGTGAATTTCACATCATTTACCCCAATCCCAATCATCTCCCCCCATCCGCCCTCCACCCTTGCAACCTATCCTCCAATGGAGAAAAAAAAAATCTTGTTGTGGAAGCTTTAATGTGTCACAGTGTGTCATCCTACAGTGTACCTTTTTGTCCACGCTACTTTGCTTGCAAACGTTCATTGCAATGACTTGGTCTGGCACAAGGCCTCTGGCTACTGCTACTCTATCAATACTAGAACCATACTGAGATACTCCTCTCAGCTCATTGTTGCCCTCTGTTATGGAGATCCCGTGGTTTTAGATCTGAAGGCTAGGCCGCTTCTTGCACTCCAGCAGTTCATACAGAGGGTAGATGTTGGGGTGGGCCAAGTCAAAGTTCTGGATCTGGGCCTGAGAGGTATCTGAGGTGGTCAGCCCATTGGCTCTACCACTGCCATGCCTCGAGGTCAGCTAGCTCACCAGCAAATACCCCAGGCCCCTTCCTGAATCTAGGGCTAGCTCTACCCTGCTGCCCAGGAGAGGTGCAGGGCCCACTTTCCTGAGTGTTACACTTGGTGCCAGAGATGGCCAGTTTTCCCACTCTAGACAACATTCTTCTTCCTTTTAAATGATTTACTTATTTTTATGTTATATGCATATATGTTATATGTGATGTTGTGCCTCCATGCATGTCTGTGAGAGTGTCAGATCCCCTGGCACTGGAGTTACAGATAGCTGTGAGCTGTCAGGTGGCTGCTGGGAATCGAACCCTGGTCTTTTGGAAGAACAGCTGATGCTCCTCTACATTGATTGAGCCATTTTTCCAGCCCCCCTCTTAGATAATGTTCTTAATTTGGGACATTTAGTTATGAATCCAATGGAACTGGCTGGCCCTATTTCATTTAGAATAAAACTCCTTTTTTTTTTTTTTTTTTTAAGGAAGTCTTTTCCTGAAGTTGTCATTAATGCTCATTTCTTTTTCTCCAAAAGAGCAGGGCTGGGCAGCAGATTGCAAAGCAAAGGGCAGAGGAATAATTTTTAACACAACAGCCTTCTTCTCTTCCCTCTTCTGCCTTTGAGCTCTCTCTCTCTCTCTCTCTCTCTCTCTCTCTCTCTCTCTCTCTCTCTCTC
>NC_034592.1:38679199-38681398 GCF_900095145.1 Mus pahari | reverse complement strand
TATATTCAGCCCATCTTTATGTTTATCACATGTCTCTCTCTCTCTCTCTCACTCAAACACACACACACACACACACACACACACACACACACACACACACACACACGGAGATAGGAAATAAAGAGCAGAGAAAAATCCAAGAGACAGTAAGACCTTTCGGGTTTTCCGACGGGAATTTCCTCTCCTCCTTCCCACGCCAGGCTTTCCCCCACTGTCGCGTTGGAAGCTGTGCAGGCGAAAGGCCAGCGTGTGAGGCGCGCTGTGCTCTTTGCCAGGATATTTCCCAAAGCCGGAAGTGGGCAGATGGAGAAGGAGACTCTGAGGGACAGAGCTGCGCTAGTCCAGAGAACCGAATCCGGCGGGAGTGCAGATGACTTTATGCTAATCTGCTTCTTTGTTCAACCTGTCCCAGGTTGGGTCTATATAGCGCAGTGGTAACGTGCTTCTGTAACATGACCAAGGAAGGCCCTGCCATCAATTTGTAGCGCAAAAAAACGTGAACAAACTGCACTGTCACTCACAGAATTCCCTTCTCATTTGTCACATCGATGTTCTTGTGGGAGAATGATTGTTTAGTTTAAAAGTGGCTAATGTTACTTTTTATGTCAAATTTCCCCCCTCAATTTGTCAACAGGGCTGTTATACAAATACTTTTAAAACACAGGGTCTTGCCGGGCGGTGGTGGCGCACGCCTTTAATCCCAGCACTTGGGAGGCACAGGCAGGCGGATTTCTGAGTTCGAGGCCAGCCTGGTCTACAGAGTGAGTTCCAGGACACCCAGGGCTATACAGAGAAACCCTGTCTCGAAAAAAAACAAAAACAAAACAACAACAACAAAAAATAGGGTCTTATGTATCCCACACTGGCCTTTGTAGCTGAGGATGACCTTTAACTTCTGATCTTCTTGTCTCCTCACCTCAAGCGCTGGGATTACCTGAATATGCTACTACACCTGGTTTATAAAGTCCTGGGACTCATAAGTGGGTCTGTACATACTAGGCAAACACTCTGTCAACTGAACTACATCTAAGTCTCTATTCTATTCTTCAAGCCAATCGACTGCAAGTTCAGGGGCGGCATTGCTGGGTCAGTGCCTACTCTTTGCCGTCCCTGCTAAACTGCCTGTCCTTTTCCATGGGACAGAGTCCTCTTGTCCTTCCTAATCATGCGTCCGCGTATCAGGATTGTTTCCTCTTCTTTGCTGCAGTGGGGTTTTGGTGTTCAGCAGAGAGCTGCAAAGGAGCATTGTTTAGTTTTTCTCTGCAGTCTGGTTTTTAGCTTAAGGAATATATATATATATATTATTTTTTTTCATTTTATTTTCGCTGTTTTCCCTGAGTGTGTCTGTGTACTACATTCACGCGGCGCCCATGAGGGCATCAGATGCCCCGGGAATGGAGTTTGATGGCTGTGAGCTGCCACGTGGGTGCTGGGAACCAAACCCAGGTTCTCGGAAAGAGCAGTCAGTGGTCTTAACCACTGGGATATCTCTATTTTTTTTCCTAAGTGGGATTAGCCCAGTAACTGCAGTAACAGGAAACAGGAGGTCCTTTTTTTCTCTCTGTCATTTTTCAGATGAAAACTCTGTCTTCAGGCATTATCCCCAACACCTCCTCCATGCCTCTGTGTCTTTTCCAGTGGTGCTACTCAGGAGGACCATGGCTGCGACAGGAGAAGTCCTCCAAAAAGCAGCCTGGAGTCCATCCTTCCTGATGGACCTGTGATGGTTTGAACGAGAATGACTCTGATAGGTCCATGTGTTTGAATATTCGGTTCCCAGTTGGTGAAACTGTTTGGAGGGATTAAGTGTGGTCTTGTTGGGGTAGGTTTGTCACTGAGGGTGGGCCTTGAAGTTTCAAAAGCCCAAATCATTCTGAGTTTGTTCTCCGATTCCCTTTGCCTCATTAATTGTGGAGTTGTTTCTCCATCTCCACCATTTTAGTTTATACCGAGTTTGCGTGCTTCTTAAGCCTCCATCCTTAAGAACGTTAATTATTTTTATTTTGTATGTACGGCATGCATGGGGACCATGTGAATATCTGGTCCCCCCGGAGACCTAGAAGAGGGTACTGAATCCCCTAGAACTGGAGTTACAGATAATTGTGAACTGATAGGTGGGTGCTGGGAACTAAACCCAGAGCCTCTGCAAGAGCAGCAAGAGCTCTTAATCGTTGTGCCATCTCTTCAGCTCCTACTTTT
>NC_034592.1:38675726-38679022 GCF_900095145.1 Mus pahari | reverse complement strand
CTCTCTCTCTCTCTCCCTCTCTCCCTCTCTCTTTCTCTCTCTCTCCTTCCTTCTTTCCTTCTTTTTCTTTCTGAGACAGGATCTCTGGTAGCTCAGGCTAGCCCTGAATTCATTGTGCAGTCAATGCCTTGATAACAAGTTTGGCTAATTTTGAGACGGAAGTATTAAACTTGTGTTTGTAGAGCACTGGATATTTGTGCCTTGAATTAATTATGTTTCTGTGTTAGTGTCCTTCGGTTATTTCATCCTGCCACACCTACTCCAATCCATTACTCCATCCATTCAGCATCTCTGGGGATTGTTCTGTAAAGAGTTGCACTATGGTGATCTTGTTGAGTTATTTCCCATGAAATATGGGAAGACACAATTAAGGCCATAGCAGTTTCCAGGAAAATGGCATGCTGAGTCAGCTCGGTGGCGGTTATCTCTGCCTGGTCTTACGACTTCTGAATTACACATTATTGCTAGGAAGTCCCACAACACATTTATTCCAAATGATGTATTGCTAATAAATCTGGAGAAGATTTCAAAAGTTCCCCAGAGTCAGTGGAAAACTGTTTTATATACTGACCCAATCACAAATTACATTTTCTACATTTGTGTTGAAGGATCTTACTAGGAAAGGGTGGAGGTGGGTGGATTTGAAACATGGTTAGAAAGTTTGGCGACATTTGGTTTCATGAAAACGTTCATACAATTTCTCATTAATAAGGATAAATGTTGAAACCAACAGCAACAGCTAAGGTACATGGGGTGTTTAAAAGGTCGCACGCCATACCGTACATACTCAAACATCTTAACAAATTCCATTTCCCTAACTCTCTCTCTATTCTCTCTACCCAACTTGATTTCCTGGGAGACCAAGGCTTACCCCAGGGTCTGTTGTCAGATCTTACCAGGGTCTGTTGTCAGATCTTCAGATATGAACGCCCAAGAGGGCAGTTGGTGCTAATTCCCTGTGCAGCATGAGACAATACCCAGTTATCTTTCCAACAGTGGGAGCTTGGTGCTGGGACTTGGTGCTGTTCCCCTCAGGGTGCCCCCACCCCAGAAGCATCAGTGCCTGAAGGTAGTTATGGGGTTCTGTTCAAACCTTCGTACCCTGTCCCTTTATGGGGCCTCCCACATCATTCTGCTGGATGCACTGTCTCACTTCCTAGAACTATCCTGGTGAAGTACAGATGAAGCTTGGATGAAGACAGAAACCTCCATTTGGAAATAGTCTTCCTCTGAGCTTCAATGGCACTGCCTAATTCTTCCAGTTCCAGTGAGGCTACTTAAGGGTTTTCATGGTGCCGCCTCATTTTTCAAGGGCCTCTGCATTCCGTCCATTAATTTATGCCCTGACATCACCAAAATCTCCTAAAACAGTGCCTTTGCTCATAGTTGTGAAAACTCTCGAAGTTGTGTCAGAGTCTCATGAAGCTGCAGGCCAGCGTTGAATTTATTATGCTACCTAGGAAGATCTTGGATGAGAGGTCGGATTATGTGTAGGAGCACCACCACTCCTGCCACGCCATGGCCAAATATGAGATGGTGGCAACTAGTTGAGCTCATGGTTTGACTCCTGCTTCCTTTCATTGCTCCACATACCCGTTTTTGGTGTGAGTACCATGCTGTTTTTATGACTTTATCTCTGTGATGTAGCTTGCCATCTGGAATGGTCACCTCTCCAGCATGGTTCATGTGCTCAGGGATGCTTTAGCTGTCTGGGGGGGGTGTCTTTTGTAATTTCACGTGAATTATAGGATTTTTTTATATCTATGAATCCTTATGTTATAAGGATTCTGATCAGGATTATATTGCTTTTAGTAGGAAAGTCATCTTCACAATATTAGTCTACCCATCCATAAGCATGGGAGGTCTTCCCATTTTCTAGTGTTTTCTTCAATCGCTTTTTTCAGAGATGAACAGTTTCCATTGTTGAGGACTTTCATTCCCTCGGTTAGATTTATTTCTAGATTTTTTTTTTGAGGCTATTGTGAATGGTAGTGTTTCTATGATTTCTTTCTCACCTGCTTGTTATTGCTATACAGAAAGGTCAACTGATTTGTTTTTCCTGATTCTGTGTTCTGCCACTTTACTGAAAGTGTTGGTCATTTCTTCATGGGAACTCCTCTGTATAATGTCATATCATCTGCAACTAGGGATCCTTTCATTTCTTCTTTTCGGATCCCTTAAATGTCCTTCTCTTGTCCACATGCTCCATGCTCCAGCTAGTGTTTCAAGTAGTGTATCGAGAAGCAGTGGTATTGGTGGACAGCACTGTCTCATTCCTGATATCAGTGGGATTGTGTCATGATCTTTCCATTTAGGTGATGTTGGCTGTGGGTTTATCTTACATAGCTTTTACTCTGTTGAAGGATGTTTTCCCTATCCTTCTCTCTCGAGGACTTTTATCAGGAAGGTGTGTTGAACCTTGCCAAAGGCCTTTTCTACATCTACTGAGATGATAATGTGATTTTTGTCTTTTAGTCCATCTATATGGCTATATTTGTGGATGTGTATATAGCGATCTGTCTCTTGGTCATGACAGATGGTATATTTGATGTTGGCCTGAGTACAGTTTGCAAGTGTTTATTTGAGAATCTTTGCATCTGCGTTCAGTAGGGGTATTGACCATCGCTTTCCTCTTCTGCTGTGCTTTTGCCTAGTCTTGGCAGTCGAGTGCTTTATAACCAGTAGGTTGGTTTCATCAAAGGAGTTTGGGGGTATTCCTTCTGTTTCTGTCTGTCTGTCTGTCTGTCTATCTATCTATCTATCTTTAATGAGAAGTGTTGTTTGTAGGTCTTTGAAATTAGAACTATGCTGTGAATGTGTCTGGCCTGAGCCTTTTCTCTTCAGAAAAAAAAAAAAATTTAAAAGATTTATTTATATGTAAGTACACTGTAGCTGTCTTCAGACACTCCAGAAGAGGGTGCCAGATCACATTACCGATGGTTGTGAGCCACCATGTGGTTGCTGGGAATTGAACTCAGGACCTTCAGAAGAGCAGTCAGTGCTCTTTACTGCTGACTACTCTTCCGAGGAGAGCCGCTGACAGCCCCGAGAAGGTTTTTGTTTACTGCTTCAGTAGCATTTATTACGGGTCTCTTTAGGTCGTTGACTTCTTCCTGTTTTAACATTGGTGGTTCAGATGAATCTAGAAACCCATGTAGTTCTTTTAGATTAGTTCTTTAAGAAGTGTGTTCAGGCAGGGCGTGGTGGCACATGCCTTTAATCCCAGCACTCGGGAGGCAGAGGCAGGTAGATTTCTGAGTTCGAGGCCAGCCTGGTCTACAAAGTGAGTTCCAGGA